>NC_062522.1:10610389-10717889 GCF_022655615.1 Tachysurus fulvidraco
CTTTCTGCGTTTTTGCTTATTTGTCATAATTCAGATAAAGCTATTTTATTTTTTTTGCTCTGCTGTGGAAACGGTGTTTGGCATGAATTGTGTACTTTATTTAAGGCTGCTTAAAATATTTACTGTGTAATCTGGAGGATCTAGAGGATTTGTATGTAGAAGTGAAAAACTAACCAGGCATTTTGCATAGCCGAGTCACTTATTTGCATGATATTATTGTGCTTATATGATGGTCAATGCTAACACATACCGTGGACTAATAGACTATAATCTTTCATGTTCTTGTCACTTTGAGTAAATTCCCCTCCACCTGTATTTCGGAGCAGTAGAGTTTTCTTCTGCTCACAGAGCTGTAAAGGGCCATCTGTCAGAATTGTATTGCAGAGAAACCTTTTAGATGGTGTTTGTGTGTGAGATGATGCTGATGATGGTTCATAATACTAACTAGCAAAAACACTGTTTTATTGCTGAACTGTGAAGTTGTGTGTTGCAAACAAAAACTGTTTTTGAGTTGTTTGTTGGGCATTACACTTCAGCTGCCTAGACTTGACTGCGCGTGTGTGTGTGCGCGTGTGTGTGTGCGCGTGTGTGTGCGCGTGTGTGCGCGTGTGTGTGTGTGTGTGTGTGTGTGTGTGTGTGTGTTCAGGAATCCAAGCTGTGATGTACACCAAGAGCCATTGTCTATGACGGTGATTGAGTCCAGTTTGCAAGACACTTTGCCTCAGTGCATCAACACTCGATGTAGCCAACGCTTCACTAGCAGGTCAGTCTTCTTATCTCATATTCAGAGACCTGAGTCTCTTCCAGCCTACACACACACACACACACACACATTTCCACAGACAAGGTGACAGCTGGTGCCATACCGTTTCAACCAGTAAAGAGATGGTTCTTGGCTTAAAAAATTGATTTATTTCCATCACCAAAGTGCTGCTGGTCTGGAACCAAGAGCCAGTGACACCATGTGCTAGAAGGAAACGTAATCTTGTCACCATAGCAACACCAGCAATTTAGGGTTTCTATACAGGCACCATTAAAATTAGACAGAAACGTAACAGAGATTTGGAAGTTTTTATTTTACAAGAAAGTAAAATTGATTCTAAAATTGAAAGTAAAAGTGAAATTAATCATTGATCATTAATTGGCCTTTACAGAAAAGGATCATTAAAACTATGCACTTAAAACTTATAAATAGACAATAAAATAAACTGCACAGCCATCATACTGTATATTTAAACAATATTTTGATGCTGTAAAGTGACTTTTTTATTTTCAGTGTTTCCAGGGTGTAGTGGGTAACGGTCATATTTTAAGTAAGCTTAAAAAAGCGGCTTCAGGTTTCAGCCACACGTACGTACTCAAACTACAGACACAGATTCTAAGATCCCAGATGAGATAAAGAGAGCCACATTGTGTAACACCCCTGTGCTAGGGGCTCTAAGGGAAATCGACACAGTGCAGGTCGTGATGAGGTATGAAGGAGAGATGTGGGTCTGTTTTTGGCTTTGTAGGCATCAGTTGTTTTTTTTTTAAACCTGATGCAGGCAGATACTTCAGCTGTTGTGGTCATTTAGGAAAGTTTAGGGCTTTAGGAAAATGCTTTCTGTACTAATGCTAAAGGACAGATGGGTGAACTTTTTAACATCTTTATTTAAGCAGTCTTAACACACAAGGCTTATCACAACCATTGTACACAGATTACCGGCACAGAAAAGACCAATATCTTTGGCATCTTTTTTTTTTTAAATCTGTTTAAAGTTCACTTATGATCCTTGCATATTCTTCTAAGATTTCTGGCTGGTGGATTATTTTTTTTACACATTCTGAAACACATAAGTCATTACACTCACATGCTAAATACTCGCACTGCACCTCGCTCCCTCAGAGCTACCAGCACTGCTCGACTGGTCCCACCGTCTCTGAGTAAGAGGTAGATATACAGCAAGACTCTTTCTGTTCTGGCACAGAGATGATAGAGTGCACTCCCTCTTGATGCCGGAACAGCTGAGTCACTGACTATCTTCACACGATGGGTGAAGACCTACCTCTTCCTGATATACCTAAACTTGTGCTTATTTCCCTGTTTATTTTATGTGTAGAGTTCTTAAGTCTGTAACCTAGTGAACTTCAGACTTCAGAACAGACTTCAGAACATAGACATCGATAGACTTTTGGACGTCGCAGCTAACAAGTGTATAAAAAGTCCTATAAAGTTAAATATTGCTCACTGACAAGTAAATGTTAATTGCAGACCTAAATAATTAGAAGTACGTAATTGAGCTAAAACAATGATACTTGCATTTGGAGCTGAAGTTACGCTGAGAGCCGTCTGAAGAGATGAGGTCATTTTCACTAAGGGAATATATCAAGCACTTTTTTTTTTTTTTACAGTTCATTGTGTGAATTTTTTTATAGGGATATTTGACTCCTTGATCAGTGCCCTGACTACTGAACTAAGGAGTTGATTGAGACACAACCTATTTATAATTAGTCCTAGAAGCTTTTGTGTTCTTGCATTAATAACATTTTTCCCCTTTTTCGGCACTATATTCATTAAGCTGTTTACAAACGCTTTTATCCAAACTTTGTGTGTGTGTGTGTATTCCTGCAGTGACTGCTTTGGCGTGTTGGACTGCGAGTGGTGTGTGGTGGACAGTGACGGAAAGACACAGCTGGACAAACCTTACTGTGCTCTACAGAAGGAGTGTTTTGGGGGAATCGTAGGTGCCAAGAGTCCGTACGTGGATGGCATGGGTCTGTTAGGTGAGTTACACATCTTCTACACAGTCTGGGAATTTATTTTGGACCTGTGTTTGCATTGTAAGAATACGGTTAATGGTTAAAGAAATATTTGATTGTAAGCGTTGCATTTTGGGATGTTTAAGCTGTAAGTTATCTATTAAGTGATCTTCTTCCTGTCATTCTTTCACAGATGAAGAGGTGGCGTCTCTTAACATGATTAAGAGTGCACCAGTGGGTCCAGTAGCAGGAGGCATTATGGGCTGTATCATGGTTCTGGTTTTGGTTGTATACGCCTACAGGCACCAGATTCACCGCCGCAGCCATCAGCACATGTCACCTCTGGCAGCTCAGGGTGAGTCTGATTGGATGCACACAAATACACCCACACAAAGGCCTTAGGACCGAGTGCAGAGGCCAGCGGAAAATAAAAATAAAACGCAAAGACACTCGGTTGAAAAGATAGACATCCATTTGCTGCGAGGTTTCTAAGACAATTCAGACTTTTCAAATCAAAACCCTTTGAAATTAATGTCAAATCCGAAGAAAACAGTTTAGACGACTTCTGAAGTGAAATAGTACACCGTTTTATTTTTATATATTTTCCCAGTTAACATCGGTCTCTGAGCTTTTGGGCAACTAGTTTGTGTTTGGCAGTAATATCCTGTGACAAGAAATTTGATGTGAATTCACAGCCAAAATGATCATTATAGGAATCATGAATCATACCATGTGATACTGGTGGATGTATTTGCAACTCTTGGGATCTTAGGACCTCTAAACTCATATCATTTATGATAACTCATAAATTCATATCAGTCTACACTCCATAACGTATAAAGACATAGCGAGATTTGTAAGAGATTTATCTTGTGCACGTCCCATGGAAGAGAACTGTGTTTATTTTAGCACCTTCTTTGTGTCTCTGCTCACTGCCTCCGTCTTCTGCTTTATCCACAGAAATGTCAGTGCGAATGTCCAACCTGGAGAACGAGCGTGATGAAAGGGATGATGACAGTCATGAAGACAGAGGAATAAGTAGGAGCTTTATTCTCTTCCTTTTTATTGTGTTGCATTATTTCTAGTTACTTTTGTAAAGCATCTATGAGCATCTTAAAAACACCCTATGAATAAAATCTATTATCATTAGTAGTAGGAGTATTAAAAATTCTGATTATATTATTATTATTATTATTATTAGTAGTAGTAGTAGTATTAACATTATTATTATTAAAAAATATATGATTCTAATTTATTATTATTATTATTATTAATATTATAGTATTAATACTTATAGTATTCTAATTTATTAGTAGTAGTAGTAGTATTAACATTATTATTATTATTATTAAAAAGTATATGATTCGAATATATTATCAATAATAGTATTAATATTATTTTTAAGTATATTATGTTAATACATTATTAATAATAATATTATTATGATTATTATTATCAAAAATTATAATATTTTCTATTTGATTATTATTTTTATTATTATTACTATATTCAGATTCAAATGTCGTTTGTCACAAACACAACCATCCAATGCTTTATTGACATCTCATCATAAAAATAAATCAATAAGAACGATCAAATAAAGAATAAATATAAACTAAGAATAGAATTTCAACATGTCGCAATAAAAATAGAATTTTCTCTACAGGTAGGAAAGAGAAGAAAGGAATTAAAAAAATCAATAAAAATGTGACTATGAATGCAGATCTGTAGTAGAACCAGGGATATTTGTTTACTTGAGTCTTTTCCCCCCCAAATCTCAATGCAGTCAGTAACACGCGCTTCATCGCTGCTGTCATCGAGAGGCACACACACAGTCCTGAGCGCAGGCGGAGGTACTGGGGCCGATCAGGAACGGAAAGCGACCACGGTGAGTGACTTAGAAGAATTATTACTACAAATATTCAGTAAAGTTCGGAGCAATGACCCGGAAATTTTTTTATGTTCACAGCATGTATATGTATCACAGCACTGGTGAGGTCTCTCTTCTGATTGGTCAGACGATGTTGATCCATTTTCAGAGAATAAATAGATATAGTTAGATACATATATCTGTATTAATGAATTCTAATTGATTATTTATTTATTTATTTATTTATATTTTCTCCAAGTGACACGTTACGCTGTAGTTGAACGATGGCCGTGACACTTTTAGAGAGACAGGTGTTTTTTTTTTTTTTTTTGGTTTTTTTAAAAAGCATATAATCATGTATGTGGTGATTTCCGTGTCAGCAGTGTCATTTCAGTGCTTTTCACTGCTTTCCAACACTGGAAGATTTTCAGGACAAAGCACTTTCTTTCTTACATAACAAACGTTTTTGTTTTTTTTTACACTGGTAAAGGAACGGCAGCACTTTCATGGCTGTATAGCTGTTGTGTACATGTTTACAGCTGCTGTACTGTGTAGCACATGTTTACTTCCCTTCACTGATTCTGTTTGTCAGGAACAGGAACGGTTTAAAAACAGATAAACCCAGTCTTTTTTTTTTCTTTAATAACAGGTGGCAAAGAAGGAAAACTACAAGGGGTACTGAAAAAGATGTGTAGTGACATCTTTGCCCTTTAAAACCATAAAAGTATTCCGCAGGTTTGCCCCACTTCTGTCTTGTTGGCATTAAAGATTTCTGCTACAGCCAGATTGTTTTTAATATGTAGACGGAAAACACTTAGTGCTCAAGCCTCTCTTTTAACGGAGAACAAAACCCATCCCCGTAACACACGGAGAGAGGAAGAGTCGAACGGGCAGAAAGACAGAAACGCACACGTCCGTACGCAAAAGAGAGAACGGAAAAAGCGAGCCTAGAGCAGCGGAGCAAACTTTTCTGTATTTTTAAACAGCTCAGCCAAAGGTCGCCTCCCACAAGCTATTCACTCGATTCAATCGATTCGTTTTTTTTTTTTTCTTTTGCAGTGAGCTCTGACTCACTCCTGCACCACCAACACACTGTTCGCCTGCAGCTCTATGGAAAACTAACTGATGCCTTTTAGAATTTTATTTAGTCATGTCCTTCAGAGCTCAGGTGCATCTTTCTATCAGTAGAGAGGGTTTATTTTGGTTTGTTTTTCCCCCCAAGTTTACCTCCCAGCACCTGGCTGAACTTCATCTTTTCTGAAGTGTTAACATGCATTCGTCACTTTATTGTGATTTATTTAAAATGACAAATTCAGTAACGAGCGTCGGTGTCTAGGCTGCTGCCCACCCGAATCTCTGAACTGGTGTCAGATCATGAGGTGATGTCACGTAAAGCTGTCTGATGTGGAAATGAAGGATATGATTACCCATCGCTTTGTCACATCCCGGTGTGAACGTAGGGTTACGTAGGATAAATCTGAAACTGACTGAACCCATCCGAGTTTAAAGACAAGACAGTACTTACAATGTTGAAAAGGACCTTCAGTATGAGTAGTTAGAATCTGAGTAGTTAGTAATGTGTTAGAATCTGCTAAAAGCACAAAACATCCATAATTACATCTGACCGTCTTTAATCCATACAATACCAACATAGACCCAATTCCATAAAGCACCAGTTCAATCACATTGTCAGTTCAAAGCCTGCTGTCATTAAGGTACGTTTCCCTGCTAGAGCTACCACTGAACTGAAGAGATACACACACACACACACACATACACACACACACACAGTCAGAAGGGAGGCTGTGATCTCAAGCTTCACTAGAGAACAGGGGTGAGACTGGAAGCCTGATTAAATTAATGAGGGCTACAAGTGTGTGAGAAGGATCTCCAAGTCATGCTTAATTATGTGAAAAGATCTTTTAACGCCTGCTCATTAATCTGGTAATTCCTGCAGGAAACTCGATGATGTGAGAATAAACACCCTAATGATTTTAAACATCTTGATGTGAGCATATGCTTGGACCGAAATGACGTCCATTTGGAGATCGAAATGATTTAAAATAGGTGTAACCGAGCTGGGAGATAAATAAAGGTTTATTCTCATCCACCCTTTTATTTGTGTATCTGATGTAGTGTAGGCTGTAGCACTCGGAGCTGGGTATTAACTATATAACTATACGAGCTGTGTATGTTTTTGTCTCTAGGCTATAGCACAATGAGTCCTCAAGAGGACAGTGAGAATCCACCGTGCACCAGTGAGCCACTGTCAGCAGGAGTGGATGTAGGAAACCATGACGAGGAGCTGGAGCTGGACACGCCACCCCAGACCGCTGCACTGCTCAGCCACAAGCTCTACCCGCACCGGCACACACACACACGCCACCCACTGCACACGCACACACACCACCTGCAGGCGGCAGTCACCGTTCACAGCGTGGACGCCGAGTGTTAAACCCAAAACCCCACCCACAGAGCTCACCTTTAATGCCACTTCACTCCGAGGTCTGCCTTCATCCTCCACTTCCACTTTGAGCCCTAAATACGGACGCTGTGCCCTACCGAGAGAGCAAAGGGAGAAAACGGACGTGGTCAAGGCCTCCTGGGGACATCCTTTGTGACAAGGAAAGCCTTTTTAACCTGAACCCTTTAACCTAGATGTACCTGCTTTTAAGGGTGTGGAGGCACAGATATGCACTTGTTTTACGTGCCACAAAGCATCTCAATTTTTTAAAAGAAAAAATGAAGCCGAAAAGGATTATTTTTTTACTATTTATTTAACTGGAATCGAGGTAGGAACATGTAAATGGTGGAAACTCTTGTCCTGGTGATATGTTCATCATTTGGAGGCCCCACAGAGCCGGAACGAAAAGCAACGAGCTGAGGGATCTGTGGCGCTTTACGTCACACACGTGTTACTGTGAGAACGATAAGGATGGACACGAGCGGCTGCGCTGAACGTTGGACTGAAAGCGCAAAGAAAAAAAAAACGAGCACACCAGCCATCTGTGAGTGGAGGCAGAAATGTGTTGGCGCTCCGAATCTGTTCATTCGCTGTACGGTTTGTTCCAAGCCGGTTATTTACAAAAGAGAAAGAGATTCTCCAGAAACTGTAACGTTGCAGAGGATCCAAGTGATTTTTAAGTGTTTTCACCACCCAATCACAGCGGTTTTAAACATTTTTTTTTTAAAGTGACCTCAAGATGCTGAAATGTACCACTGTGTGTATAAAGCTTCAATATTATATCAAAGCCCTGATCAACCATTTTATCTGGAGTGAGTAGGTTATTATTATTTTTATTTTTATTATTATTGTTTATTATTTTAAATAGCTCACTATCAAACAGTATTTTTCATTTTACCTGATGCAAAGCAGAAACATCAGAACCCTTTCACTTCCATCAAGCGGCTATTGTTTCCAGAAAGAAAAAAAAAACATGTATATACAATTGACCTTTAACAAAGTAGCTTATAAAGAATTCACTCCTCATCGTTCACGTCCGTGTCAGACGTTTTATTGTGTCTCTGTTTATTTATTCATAAAGCTAAGGTCACAAGAGAGATGCGACACTGCTGTGGAAACGGAGGTATAATTAGTGCATAATTGCATTTTCCATAATCCAAAAAAAAAGGATCAGTAATAATTTATTTCTTGCAAACGAGTCTTTAAGTCTATGTGAACATGTTCTGTTTTAAATAACGTTATGTGTAAGATTTAAAGAAGGAGAGACGATTAATGTAATTATTATTCATACTGTCTTTAGTAGGATGAGACTGCATTCATGGTTTTCTTAAGAGTGCAACTGGATAGATGGTGTAAGTTCTGTTGACTTTACCCAGCACACAGCGGGTCACAGTCGCAGGATATCTGAGTTTAGAGTAAGTTTGCTTGTGGATCCATATTAAAGGTGTTAAATTGTTCTGTTAAGGGATCGGTTTGGGAGACGATACATCTATCTTTCATGATTCAGAACAGGAGACACTAACATAAATATTATGATAGAAATGTATATATCCTGAAGGAAAGTCTTTATAAAAGTATGATGTATTGAGTACATACGGTCGCTGACATGTAATGAAAATCTCTTATCCAGACTGCTTTTTGTAAAATCCTAACTCTACTGTAAGTAGAAGTCATATCCAGCAATCTTCAGTAATCTTAAACACAAGCTGAACTGGATGCAGTGTGACGACATGTCGCTTACCCCTAAGAGCGATTTGATATTATTCCTCCACTTAGCCCTGCCTCTTCAAGTTTAAAGGTTTATAGAATTAAGTTGAAGATTTGATGTCTTTACTGAACAATATTGGACTGAGGCGTACTTCCATTATCACTTTATTTACCGCATTAAAGGTGGGGTCTTCGTTGTTTGAAAGCCAATGTCAACATATAAAATCACCAAAACAAACACGCCCCTAACCCAAATGGGTCCCGCCCCTGTATTGATAGCTCCGCCCACACATACATACGTAACCCAGGCAAGTAATGGAAAGAAATGTGTCTTTATCATAGCTGAAGGGAAGAACAATACGATTGCAGATAAACAAACAAGCAAAAATGACACGGAAGCATAATCATGCAAAGGACGGCATATATTAGTTTTGTGTATCAAAGCAAAACCAACGTTACTCACCTATCGAGGAGGAAAAAAGCAACCTTGTCGTCCCATCGCAGGCCTTCCTGCTCCTTCAGTTCTCTCCAGCGCTGGAAAGCTGATCCTATATTAACACGTCCTACTTCTTGCCTTATCGTTAGCCTTTCTTCAATTTCTTTCTTTGTTTTTATCCTCCATGTCAATGTTAAAACCACTTTCAGCTAATGTCACACATGCGCACTGAACACTCTCTCCGCCGCATATTGACAAGACACGCCCCTTTCTGCTCATTGGCTACACGTTTGTTTGTTTTTTGTTTCGTTTGCCGGCCCAACGCGGTTTTCTGAAGCATTTCTGAAACAACGGAGACCCCACCTTTAAACACAAATACGCTATAATATTGGTACATAATATTGTGCAATAACATGTTGGTATCATAGAGTTGTTTTTTGTTTTTTTTTTAAACTTCCCACTAACTGAACACTAAATAAATAATTAGTTCAGGTTTTATTATCCAAAGACCCAGTATTGTTATTCTAATACATTCGTTTCAAATGCACAGTCAGATAGGTTAATAGTGGGTTATTTCCACCAAAGTAACCACAATTTTTTGAATAATAACAAAACCCCAGGCTATGATTCCCAGAGCCCTGATATGTATGATTCACATTTGGTCATTTAAGGCCTTTAGCCTTTGATAAGGCTGTGATTAGACTCCATTAGAGCACTAATTTTTGTGATGAAGTGTAACATCCTTTCAAAATATTTGCCAAAAAGACACTGCACATGGGGCATGTAATTATGTTCAGTAATTACAATTCATTAGCTGTAGCAGTTCCAAATGGGTTTGGGTCGCCAGCCATAATTTATCTATTGGATGCAATCTGAATATTTGAAAGCTCTAAACCGTGGGTGTTCAGATTTATTTGTAAATCGTCCTGGCTTAGAAAGGTTTGTTTAAGTAACGAATATCGGTTAAACATTTGGTGTGTAATTATTATCCATTTACTATTAATCGCAGCATTTAAAGTGGTTGTGTGCACGAATCTTGGGCAGGCAAAACGATCAATACATCCCGTGTTGTCAGGTCGCAAATCGGACTGTAGCGGGTAAATGAAATCTCTCCCCAGTCGGACTTACTATCTTTAGCCCTATAGTCTCTGCTCCAATGAATGCCTTCAGCTAACTAATATACATGCAGTTCCCCAGTTCAGGTTTATTTGTGTAGCGTGTTTAACATTATAGAATATATGTAAAATGTAAATTTTACATTTCTGAATGTATCCCTTTCTACATAAACGCATGTTTCTGCAAAAGCTGTGTTTGAATATACTGGGTCCACATCCACCAGTTTGCTCTGTCATTTGGTTATTCAGGCCTGTTCATGTTTCTACAGTCATGATCCTCGATTTATTTCTCCTGAATACATTCATCATATGATCCTTATCGATTCCTGAGGGACTCTCACTATGTACTATTTACTGCTGTGATTAGAGAGCAATCCATTTTTGTTGTTTTGGCTTTAAAGTGGCTGCGATTTAAACCCTTTCACTGCAACAGCATTTCACACCTATAGAATGAGTCATTTTTATCCTGGTTCCAGATTTAAAAGGCAAATTCCGATTCATACAAACATGGTTTGCCATTTTTGGTTTGGGTATTGTCATTTAAACCTTTTAACATTGCAAGGTTACAGAGAGCACAAATGGTCAAATATGTATCACATGGCTAAAATTGTATTTTTGCATCCAGGGCAAAACTGTAGGTTGTGAGGTAATTGTTTTATTTTGTTTATTCGCTCAATGTTAAGGTCAATGGATGTGGAAATACCTAGCTTGTATAGGTGAGATATTCAGCCAGGGTACACTGAAGACTTTGCCCTTAAGGTACATACAGGAGGTTATTATTACACAACACAAAACATGACAACATTTCTGGAATTTCATTCATTGATTTTGGCTGTATTCCATACAGGTCTCTCATGTAGGATGAAATCAGGGTATAATTTTAAATCCAATAATGTGACAATTTTAAAGAAATATTCAGAATGATGAAGCTTAAATTATTATTTTATGAATTTTAGAGAATTTTTTTTATTGGTATTTTATACACCCTGATCAGCCAGAACATTAACACCAACCTCCTAATATTGTGTCAACCTCCTTGTGCCATCAAAACAGCTCTGACTGATCAAGGCATGAACTGAACGAGATCTCTGAAGGTGTGCTGTGGTACATGACACCAAGACAGAACAAGGCAGCTGGAGTAGAGCTGGAGCATCCGTAGATCAGACTTGTTTAGCTATTACATCCCATAGATGTACAATAAGATCAAGATCTGGGGACATTTAAGGCCAAATCTCTTTATCGTGTCCCTCAAATTATTCCTTAGCCATTTTGCAGTGTAGTAGGAAACATTATCCTGCTGAAAGAGGCTTCTGTCATTAGGGAATAAAGTGCTGTACTCTCTGACAGTGTTTAGGTAGGTAAACAAAGAAACATACACAGGAATGTCAGGACAATGTTTTCAAGTGAAGCATTTCTCAGAACACACTGAACACACTGCCTCTCCTGGCCTGCCTTTGTCCCATAGTGCATCCTGGTGCCATCTCTTTCCCAGGTTAAAGACACATGTACCCAATGTCTGCATGCTGTAAAATCCATCACTCCCCACAGATATCAATGAGCCTTGGGCCTTTAGCCACTGATCCTTCCTTGGACTAGCTACAGCACTAACCAAACCACTGCATATCAGGAACAACCTAGACCTGCTGTTCTTCATTCGGTATATACTGAAGGTCAATGATGTAGGATATTGGGTAATTTAATGAGGGATGCCGAAGTGTCTGAATCTGTTGCATAACATTTTCTATGTTTTCTTTAGTTACACTTTGGTCAGTTGTCCATCACTGGGGTTTACACCGAAGTGATCTTTGAAAGCAGTTTCTAAAACCAGTCCATGTTCCTACCCTTGCAAAAGTTGCATTTGGATATAGCAAAAAAACAGTCTAGGTTTTGTTTGTTTGTTTGTTTGTTTGTTTGTTTGTTATTTTTGTGTTAATCTCATTCCCTATATGTATCTCTCCTTTTAACACCTTTGACACCAAATCTCTCACTTAAATATTAGCATTGCAGTTCATTCATTTTTTGCAAGTGATCATGAACCCATTTTTTCGAGTTCATTCTTCAATTCAATTCAAATTTAACTCAGAACCTGTGATATAATTTTAAATATTATTTTATTTATCATCTATGGAAGGAGTCACCAGAGTTAGTGCTTTGTAATTATTTTATTTTTTTTTACACTTTTTTTAAATTTCTTTAGAGAGAAATTACTACAATCTGTCATCTGCTGATACTATTAGCTTAGCTTTATGTAATACAGCTTTATATGATACATTAGCTTTAGCATCTTAAGATGTATGTAGCCTTTTAAATGTAGTACGTCTTCGTGATTCCTTTAGAATGGAGTGCAAACTGAAACTAAAACCCCGATCAACATATCATCCGACGCGCTGACTGATCGGTTAGATCAGGTGTATCGGATTAGATTTGGGACTATAATTAGCCTGTAGCTTTGCATTAGGCTATCAACTCACCCATGTTAACCTTCATAGTCTATATTTCCAGTAACTATTTAACCTTCATGAGTTGGGCACTTCATAAGAGCAGCAGGTATGTGGGCTTATATTTGTTAGCGTAGATGTGGATCTGTTCTCATGTCTGGGAAATCTGACACTGTAGTCCTCTCTTCTGTTAGAAGAGAGGACTCCTTAGATGTGGAGCACTTGAATGGTTGCTTCCTTCAAGCAGTCTGCTCCAATACCTAGACTCATTCAAATGCAGAAAAGGTGCAAAGGAACCATTTCAATTAGTCACTGTTCTCCACAGCTTCATGCTTACAGCGTATGTAGGCTAATCGTTCCTGTGTACGCAACAGGCTTTTGTGTAAACATGCATGGATAAATCGTTTGTGCATTAGGGATCGTGCACCATGAACCAGAGTGCCTCCACCCCCGCGCTTCAGCATAGTGAAGTTCAAGGCTTCCATCGCTTTACCTCCTTACATAAACACACACGTCCCAGGTGTTCGGTTTGCTAGCGCCCACACGGCACTTTCTCTGAATCTGAAATAACCCTCGTCTCCTCTTTTACTCCCACTCACTCAGCGATGAGGCTGAATCACGCATTTATGTGCAGGTTTTTCCCTCTGAGGGCTCACGTGGTACAGTACGCCCTGCCATGCCATTACTCTTCTCCTCTAGCATACGAAGATGTTTTATAAGATACATAGCTCCTTAAAACTGGCAAGTGTAAGCTGAATCAGGCAACATACAAATGAGTGTGTTTGTGTTCGTATAATGGGAACGAGCTAACAGTGTGTAGTTGTGTGTTATTGTTTCATATTGGTGTAATATTTTCATTCTGTAATTTTCCTGCTTTTCTATTCTAATGAACTAAATTCATTAGCAAATATTACATCTCTACTCTGAGTAAACGTTAAGATGAGCAGATGTGGTGCTGCAGATTAAAAATGATTATCCATGCATTGTGAGACTTTGTGGTGTCAAAAGATGGTATTTAAGTGTGGAAGTCGCTCTCTCTGTACACCCACGGGCACTTTAGAGCTGCTGTCAATCATTCCCACATCAAATGTGACTAAACAAATGCGCAGTATTTCATTGCTCCTGCCGAAGAGAAACTCGGCGTGTGATGTCTTTTCAGCTGTCTGAGATGAATTACGTTTCAAGGACATGCATGCAGTGAGGACAACCTTATATTTATATCCTAGTGTAACAGAATGTGGATGAAGTCAGAAGAGGTTCCTGGGGTACTTGGAGGAAAGGAAAAATGACAGTTTTTTTTTTTTTTTTATCTTGAAAGAATTATTTTGTTTACATTTATAGTATAGTCCTTAGGTTTGTCTATCAATTGTGGCATATATTTGTGAAGGGGAAAAGTTTTGAATGATGATAGTCGTTTTTTGTTGATTCAAAATTTCTTTTGTTGTTGGACTAAAAAAAAAATTATGAATGAGTGTAATGTATATTTTCTACAATCGTTTTTTTTCCACAGTCTTTATTTATGAAGGGTACCAATAATGACACCAGACACTAAGTTGCTGTTTGATCAAAGCTCTTTTATTCTTTCTATCAGTAGTTGATTGTTGGCTCACCGTTGACCCAAAATTGTGAAATGTTAATGTGTGTTGATGGTATGAGTGTATCAGGTCATGTGAATATGTTGGGGCATTCTAATGCATACTACAGTAGCTGCTTTATTACACTAACCCTGCTTATCTTGGCATTTGTGTTAATCATATGATCATCATCAGGGTCAGTTTCTAGAGTGTTTTGGTCAGTGGGCTGTTGCTCAAACGAACAGTGCCACTGACGTAGTTTAAAAAGTAGTGCCATGCAAGCGGTATGCTAAAATAATAGCCATTACACCGATATAAATTTGTTACAACTTGTAAGTGCATACTTTTTAAGTGCATTATTACATTAAACCAAATCAAAATGCATATGTATACTTTAATATTTGATTAATAACTTGTTTTGGGTAACAGGTTTACTTTCAACCTGATCTTATTATCAATATGAAATTAACTGACAATAAAGTAAACGTTATGAGAAAATGTATTTCTCTTCTGAATATCCCATGATGTTCAGGAAATCTCAGATAATGCAATTTCCTGTTGAACGTGTGACTCGAAGAATATTTTAGACATTTCATGGGGCTAAAGGTGTTCAGAATGCAGGGTTGTGGGACAAAAATACGTTTTTCATAACCTATAATACATGAGTTATGGGAAAGGATGCTAAAACCTTGAAAATGAAGGCTTAAACGGATTCATGCATAAATTCAAGTAATGTAATGATTATAGACTAGTTTGGGGTAAAGTGTAGTTATGGTGGATCAGGAAGTAAAAAGGCTGTATTTTTTTAAATTGTTTTTTGATGGTCTAAGTTCTTTATCTTGACTGCACTGTACTGAAATCAGTAGCATTGCTGTCTCATGGTACCATGGATCCATGATTTGGTCCTGAGCTTGGACCTTTTCCATGCAATGTCCAATTCTTCCACTTTCATCCCAAAAACATTCCGGAGGTAGATTTGCTGTGCTAAATTGCCCCTTGGTATAAATAAGTGTCTGAAAAAGCATACACATAATGACCTAAAAATGGATGTACCTGGCTTCACATACCACTCCTGCTTCGCACCCAGTGTTCCCAGGATAATCCCAGGATCCATCATGATCATGTCTAGGATTCAGTAGATACTACAAGCTGGAGTTTATTATTGATATGAAACATGCATGTAATTTGTAAAGACAGACATTTCACCAATGTTTTACATTTCCATGATATATTTTCATATTAGTACAAAACATCATGACATCCCCATCATGGAAACACAGCTGCAATGATTTACCAATGAGTTAAGATTTGGGGGAAATTTGTGCTTAAATGTGAATTGGCTTCTTATTTGTGGATGCCAATATTTGATCTTGTAAACAGTGGTACATTTTGAATCTTAGAAGGATTGCAGTGCCTAAGTGTGTAATCTATTAGAAGTGGATAAGATTTGCAGCTGTTCTGTTTATTCGACCCCATCAGCAGTGTTCATGTTTCCATCGGTGGAGGTCGCCATGCGTACTCAATAGATGGAGGGCGCGCTGGGAGAGAGGGAGAGAGAGAGAGAGAGAGCGTGCGTGCGTGCGTGCGTGTGTGTATTTGTGTGTGCGACAGGAAGAGAGAGTGAGTGAGTGTTCAGTCCGCTGTGGATGGGGATCAGCAGAGAGAAGCGAGACCCGACTTAACTCACTCTCCGTACCGCGCGCTGCAAAATGGCGGCCGCTTCTTCCATGCAGCCGCCCACAGCGCACGATGGAAAGCGCGCAAATTCTCCCGTACCTGACTCGGAGAGCCCCGAGAGCCGGCCTGAGGAGGATGGGGCTTCTGAGGACACCATCCTCCGGGATATGGCCGAGCTGGAACCGGAGGAAATTGAAAGGAGGCTGGAGAAAACTCGCCGAGAACTGAGCAACAGGAGAAAGATTGTCATCAAGAACCTGCCGCAGGACGCAACTAACCAGGTAGCGCGCAATTACGCACTTCATTACCAAACACCAGAAATCCTTTAAAGATGCCATAATGTTTACACACAATTTACATAGGATGGAATTCTGCTCTGTGTGTTGAGATGGAGACCAAGTGCGAGACCAAAGTTTTCTTTTCTGAATGACTGCCTTTACTTTTAAGTTCTGCATCCTAATAAATAGCAAACTAAAGCGCGGCACAAACCAATCGGATTCTAATAAGACGCTAATAAGTAAAATAATATTTCTAATAATAATGATGATGATAGGAAACTAAATAAAAGGAGCACACCTAGAAGAAGAAAAATACATCAGTACAGATGAACCACGGCTCTGTGAAGTCTAGGTGTCCAAACTCCTCTGAGAGATGACGCGCAGAAGGTCTAGCAAAGTGGACTACACAAAATTTGAACATTGATGGAGAAAAATAATGATTGAAAAATGAATTATTGATGCATAATGGAAAAAATGACAAACATATAATCAGACTAGTTGCTGAAAATTTATTTCAGGACAAACCAAATAAATGCTACAAAGAGCTTGTAAACATCACCAGGATGATCAAGGTGCAAAAACATAATGTCTCTTACAGTATGTTTAGGTTTAAATGTCTAGATAAGTTACTTATCTATCATTTATGGTGGTTTATATGTTAACGGCATGAGTGTTCATGAAGAAAGCATCTCTTTCCTGTAGTCGTGTGTGTCATTTTCCTCATGAAAGTCTGCCTTTCACACAAATTAAGGTTACCCCAGGTTCACCATACTACTGCACTACAAAGGTCTAGGGTTATAATAGTACATTTTTTCAGGTGCCTTCCTACCAACTCTAAATACCATGTACTTTCTTTACATTATACGTAAAAGTGTAGATAATTTGTACGAGTTGTATTGCCCTGCGATGGGTTGGCACTCCGTCCAGGGTGTATCCTGCCTTGATGCCCGATGACGCCTGAGATAGGCACAGGCTCCCCGTGACCCGAGGTAGTTCGGATAAAGTAGTAGAAAGTGAGTGAGTGAGTGAGTGTTTAATGTATTTATTTATTTAGAACATTCTTTCTGTTCTGTAATCTCTCTGCCTAAAACTTCATTTCAGATGATATATGTAAATGTTCCAAAGCACTTAATTCTTTTCAATTTTTCATTTATTAATGAACAAGCTACTTTTTAAAAGCATTATTAGTTAAGTTTATTGCCATGGAATGCCCATAAAAGCGAGTAAGGTCATGTATTTACTTCCATTATAGCAGCTATAAACAATCATTCCCTCACCAGCCTCTTGAGGTTAATGAGAAAAAATTCAGCTTGTTAATTTACTAAAAAAAAACCCCAGTGTTAGTTGAACGTGTAAAGCTCCTTACATAAATGTCTCTCGGAAAGCTTCACAAAATGTAAGATTATATTTTGTTTTTCTTATTTTTTTAATTCATTTATTATATTATTATATTTGTATATTATTATATTATTATTTATATAATTGTGGTGCCTCTACCATACAAGTCCTTTTGAACAAGAATTTATCAAAATAATACTATATACTGTATATGTGTGTGATTCATCTGAGCTGTTGTTCTATCGAGTCAGACTGCTGTTTCTGCTATAAATGACTGTGTTTAGTTAAAATAAAGAGTAAGAATTAGCAGTCATTTGATTCATTCCGTACACTTGGAGACACTATTTGTATGAGTGGACATGCAGGCCTTGAGCAGAGTAATATATTTGTAATCAGAGGCAGCTCACTGAGATGACAGCAGCAGACAGTTCACAGTCTCTTAGAGGAAAAAACAAATAAGTTTAGTTGTGTATCCAAGTGAATGAGACAAGATCTCATAGGCTTGTGCTCTCTTTAATCAGTAAAGAGGTTCCCTTTGAGATTGAATCCTATCGACTGAGGCGTTGCACTATGACAATGAATATTACACTATGACAAAGAATACTACTGGTCTTTAGTAGCACTGCTGAGAAACACTTACTGTAGGTGTCAGATGTAGAGATATGAACCTGAGCTGAGCGGGTTACACAGTGATGACTTATCAGAGAGGACAAATGTCAGGCAAAGCACCTCCGGCTTCTATCTGTGTTTTTTTCTCCTGCACTCCCTATTCTCTCCATCCCCTCTCTCTCCCTCCCTCTCTCCCTTTCTGTCTCCCTCTCTCTCTCCCTCTCTCTCTCTCTGTTCTCTGTCTCCCTCTCCCTCCCTCTCTCTCTCTCTCTCTCTCTCTCTCTCTCTCTCTCTCTCTCTCTGTTCTCTGTCTCCCTCTCTCTCTCTCTCTCTCTCTCTCTCTGTCTCTCTCTCTGTCTCTCTCTCTCTCTCTCTCTCTCTCTCTCTCTCTCTCTCTCTCTGTCTCTCTCACTCTCTCTCTCTTTCTGCCCCCCCCCTCTCTCCCTCTCTCTCTCTCCATCTTAACATCTCTATCTATCTATCTATCTATCTATCTATCTATCTATCTATCTATCTATCTATCTATCTATCTATCTATCTATCTATCTATCTATCTATCTATTTATTTATTTATTAAGTCAGCATGAATTTTAATGATATGTGACATGTAAATAAAGTGTCAAAAAAGTCTCTCTCTCTCTCTCTCATTCTCATTCTCTCTCTCTCTCATTCTCATTCTCTCTCTCTCATTATCTTTCTCTCTCTCTCTCTCTCTCTCTCTCTCTCTCTCTCTCTCTCTCTCTCTCTCTCTCTCTCTCTCTCTCTCTCTCTCTCTCTCTCTCTCTCTCTCTCTCTCTCTGTGTCTCTGTCTATCCCTCACTCCCACCCTCTCCCTATTTCTGTGGTCACATTTAGCCAAACAAAGGCACATGGGTTTTGGATTAAACCAACAGGGAAGCTTACCATGCAGAAAAAGCCTTTACTGATTACTGCAAAGGCAGTTCACTGTCACTTTGCATACACACAAGAGAAGTGTGTTAGGTTTTACAGTACAAAATTAAAATGTGTTTTCCAAAAATTGGAAAATTTTAGAATAGCCTCCAGTCTCCAAAAGAAAAGTTTTTAAAAACATCTTGCATAAATTCATTGAGCAATCGCTGGACAAATCTTTGTCTATTCTTACTGATTACTAAATCTATTATGTACTGTAAGATTTGCAAAAGATATAACACACACCGGAGTCTTCCTTCTTCACTTGAAAATTCTCATTTTGTAATGAGATGTTTTAGAATTTTTATCTTGTTTTTATTGTAATTTGGGTTTAATAAACTTGCTCTCTTTTCACGTAGACTTCTTCTCCGTGTGTTTAATTTACTCTCGTTTATTTTTGACATGAGTAGCTCCTCGTAGCCAGTGCACAAATAAAATATTCAATATAGGTATCTTGAGTGATATTACATGACCCAAAAGGAATGGAGAAGGGTAATAGAGGTTTAGAGGAGGGTGATTTTTCATCATTATGCCTCTAAAAACATTCACATGCTCTTCTTTATCATATCTGTCTTCATTCAGCTCACGCTGATTCTGGAATTGTCACTGTTGTGAAGTTTGTGAGCTATAGGCAGTAAGGGGTTGTTGAACAGCATGGCTTCCCCACAAAGCATCATTCATCCTTTTTGTGTCTGTGCTGAAGATACCGCTGGGTTTCGTTGACTTTCTTGTTGATGCAAAGCTTCACAATCTTTTTATTTGTGTGTGTGATGAAAAAGATTTTTCTGAGGGCAACGAGATCCATATTTACTAGCTACACAGACCTGATGTGTGCTGAAGTATGTGACATAAAAGCATACAACAGCTCTTTCACATCGCTTCATGAAAATACGGACCATAAAAAGCTCTGAAAGATCTGCACAGCTGATTCGCTGATTGTTATTGAAGCAAGCTGGAGCTGAGGATTCCCAAGGCATGAGAAGTCTACATCAGTTTTAACAGGGCAGTGAGCTGCAAGTTCAGCTAGAACTGTAAGATTCGAAAGCTTTAAGTCATCGGATGATGTTTTTCGTCCACCAGAGGATCTCCAAAAGGAAAATACATCTAATCGGCCACTCGGTTCTTGAAGTCGATGTTTCAGATGCAGGAAAATGGGCAAGTGTAAGGATCTGTGTAGCTTTGACAAAGACCAAATTGAGATGGCTAGACGATTGGATCAGATCATCTCCAAAACAACAGGTCTGGTATGAGTGGTTAATTCCTACCAAGAATGGTCCAAGGAAGAACAACCAGTGAACCAACATCAGGATCATATAAGACTCATTGATTAGCATGGGCTGGGATGGCTGGCTCGATCACATAGAAAAGCTACTGTAGGACAAATATCTGGAAAAAAGTTCATGCTGGCTCTGATAAAGGGGTCAGAACACAGTGCATCACAGCTTACTGTGTATGAGGTTGTGTAGACTGGTCAGAGCACCCAGGCTTTACCCCTGACCAACAGAGAAAGCGTCTACTGATGAATCATGTTTTCTTTTGTGTCATTTGGATCATAGAGTGTGTGTGCGTTGGACAGAGATGGCACCAGGATGCACTATGAGAAGAAACCAAGCAGCAGAGGCAGTATGATGCATTGAGCAATGTTCTGCTGGGAAACCTTGGGTCCTGACATCGATGTGGAAGTTTGTTTTGACATGCACCACTCACTTAAACATAGCTGCAGACCAAGTACACCCCTTCATGGCAGCAGTGTTCTCTAATGCCATTTATGTGGATTTTAGCTGTATGCGCTTTTCCTTTAATAGACTTTTGTGTTTGTCACCAAACATTCTTTAGCGTATGCATACAAGTAGGAAGTAAATTACTGTTTCCTAAATGAAAATGTTTCACTAGTTTGGTTACATCAACAGTTACACACTACCTTACTTGAATTAAAAAACGGATCCCATCATGTTGAGACCCAGTGAACAGTTTGAACGTAAAAATAGTTGTTTATCTAATGCAGCTTTCTGTCTGCCTGTGTATCATCATCATCACCTTTTTTCGATATATATATATATATATATATATATATATATATATATATATATATATATATATATATATATATATATAATAAAATCTGTGTATGTTCAAATCAAATAAATAAAAGTTGGGATTAACAACTTATAGTATTATTTGGAACTTTTTCCTCTAGTGCTTCAGCATTAGTCCTAGAACACTTCCTGAGAAAGACATTTAGAACTAATGGTGTAAGAGATGCTAATGTTGCATTAGGGAAATATCAGATTTACTCTAACTATAGACAGAAGGGCACCAGACATCTTTGTCAGATGAGCAGTGAAGCCACTGCAGGACATCTTCACCTCTCTTTGCTTGGTCCTGCTCTTTTAAATGAAATTTATGTTCACACAGTACACTTTAACATGGGTTCTTCTTTGAGAGTAAATTAAGATCTAGCAGATACAATGATTTCATAAAGCTTAGCTGCACTGGAAAAAAGTAACCGTCACTTTATTTCCTTATATTTCTGTATATATCTTTATTGAAGCTTTTTATTGAATTTATTTGAATTATCTTATCCTACTGTGGTATTTTTTTCCCTGGACTTTATTATTTGATCTATTTTTTATAACAAGGACAGTAGTAAAAATCGCACTACATGTCTTACTGTGTATGACAAATAAAATATAAAATTTGAATTTAAACCTGCTGTTGAAATAAATAAATTAAGTCTGCATCTGCACCAAACTTGACTTTTGTAGTATTTCATCATTCGAAGTGAGTGAATAAAATGACTAAATGGCATATTTGAAGGATGTAACCTTTTAAAAGATAAAAAATGGTCTTAAGTACAACTTGGTAATACGACATATTTGAGCAACTTTTAAACTTCACTATATTACTGTTACTGAAATTAGCATGGCACTTCTGAATTAAATAACTTTTAAGCATTTTGTAGCAAGGCCATCCTTAAAAATATGCCGTAACCCGACCAACCCGGTCAATTTAGGACCGACTCAAATTTTGTATTTTTTTTTTGCTTTAAGTCTGACCGACTTGCCGGTTGTAAATTTGCGTTAAGACCGACCAGTTTTTTTTTTACTCTTCAAACAACTAATACAAAAGCAATAAAATAATATTAATTATATTTTAGTAAGTATTGTAAACATATAAATTGCCTAGGCCTACATACAAACGAAGGCTACGTTCTTTCTTTTAAACTTAAAACCTGCGACGTCATCTATCTTTACCGGATGTCACACTATGGCCTGTGCGTTCTCTTCGTCTCATACTCTCATTCACTGTCAGAGTCAGTGGTTTGCGCTTGGTAATGATGGCTGCGGCTGCAGTAAACAAAATGTTCGCGGTCACCGTTCAAAGTCATACGGGTTCGGGCACCATAATACATCTAAAAAATTCATTAAAACAGCTCAACACCGCTTTAACTTGGCACGAAGATCTGGAAAAACTGTGCGCAGATCTTTTCCCATCCCTTCTCCCGTCTAGTCTAACCGTGACTGTGTTGACTGACTTGAAGGAAACCACTAAAATGTTGGTGGAGGAAACTCAAATTATTGAGGACATGCTATAATTTGTTTGTGGTCTATATAGCCTGCATCAAAATGAGGTTTGCAACCCGAAGGCACGGGTTGCAGACCTAGTCAGTGACGTCACAATATGCTAATTTGTTTAAATTCATACCTACGTAATCACCATCACCAAAATTGTACTTTTTTTTACATTGAAAATTGTAAAAAAAAAATAAATAATAGACCTACCTACCGACCCTTTTTTTTTTTCTGTTACTGCAAACCAAAATATTTTTAAGGATGGCCTAATGTAGTGTAGGTTAGAAAAAAGAAAGCATATTGACATATTGATTAGTGTTTTATCAGACAACAACCTCCTAATCAATACATAATTGCAAGCTGTATATTTATAATCACTCCCTTCGGCGTCACCCAAATAAGGATGAGGTTTCCTTATGAGTCTGGTTCCTCTCAAGGTTTCTTCCTCATCCATCTAGGGGGACTTTTTCCTCACCACAGTTGCCTCAGCTAGAGAAACAGACATAAGGGCTTTCTGGGACATAAAGGAGCAAACCACTCCGCATTTAACTAAATATATCGCAAGATCATTATCGCGTTGCTATCGTATTGCTAGCCCTAGTAGTGTTATAACAGAGAGGCAAGATAGTGGAATTGTTTAGTGTTTAGAGCATCATCTATGAACACAAGTCTGTTGTCAGCTGAATCTTGTGCTTTATTGGTTTTAAAAAATGAAACCCAATGTCTCTGTGGTTTTCCTGCTTCAGATACATTCTGAGTACAAGCTGTGTGTGTGAGTGTGGCAATGGTATTTAACTCACAAAGTACACCTTGCTTCTTTCCAGATGTTGAAATTATTGCAGCGTGAGCGTACTTTAATAGAAAATGAATCTTACAGTACCAACACACACATGCATTTCTGAGCAGAATTCTCCTGATGTTTTAATCCATACCCATCATACCTCAGTGTCTCCCAGCCAGACTCTCTGCCCATTTAAGGGCTATTACAGTGTGTGTAAAGCAGCTGGGCTGGGATGATGCAGCAGCTTTTTCCTGATGCTGGAGTCTCTGAGGCTCTGATTACACATGAAGCGAGACGACTGCTTTCTCTCTGGGAGCTCTGGGGAAGTGAATTACTGAACACTGGGCTCCATTTACCTGAACCTCAGATAGAATGGGAGAGAATAGGATTGATGCACTATGAGTCTGGAGTTAAAGAGACAATCCAGTGTGTTTTTTCATTTTTTTTTATTTTTTTATTATATAGTGTTTCTGTTGTAACAGCAGCAGCTTTTCAGTTTGTCTCTTTTTCAAACAAAACTCAGGTTAGAATGCAGGTTTTCACAGAAACAAAGTGCTCCATACTGTCCAAAAAATAATAATAATAAACTTTTTTTGCTGAATCTCCAGCACCAGACATGAACTTAGGCAAAACTGAAACCCTGTAGAGTTCCATCATTTCATGTCTTAAAAAATGTGATTAACACAAATTAGAAAAAGAAGAAGAAGAAGAGTTAGTCAATGCAGCAGTAAATACATTTTCTTCACATATCCCAGATGTTTGGGAAGTCAGGAGCAGAGAGGATTAAAGGACCTTTCTCAAAGACTCAACAGTTGCAGCTTGGTGGTGCTGAGGCTTGGACCCCTGACCTTCTGTACTCAGAACCCAGGAACTCAGAGCTTTAACCATCAAGGACTCAAAGGTTGTAGCTTGGTGGTGCTGGGGCCTACTGTAAATACCACTGAGCCTTCACTGTCCTCAGCTTCTCTCTGCACTCTATTTAAACTTACGCTCTATAGTAAAGGTGTTATAATGAGCCAGACACAAGAGAAAGTCTGACCAACGGTACAGCAGGAAGTGTTTGTGTGTATCTACACTTTTGTGCCCCTGCATAGTTAGAGAATATCTGACTGCACTAAAAAAGCATTACAGCACATTCCTTCCTTTACAGAAGCAGTTCCATGTCTGAAAGCATGAATTATACAAGCTGCATGCACACGTATCCTTGAGCGATGAATTCATGAAGGATTTGCTGTAAGGCTGCAGTTGACTTGCAATGGAATTGAGTCAGAACAGAGTTATGGCATTTTTACCTTGAGCCACAAAATTGGGGAAAAAACAGAGATGCTATTGTTCATCTTCTAGCAGCAATCTGTGATGAGTGATGTATATTTACCCTCTCATTAAGAGGTGTGATATACAATGCATTCAAAACTGATTAAAGCCCTTTCACAGTTTATCTTGCAGACTGACACTATGATCGTTCAAATTTATTTTTTTCTCGTTAAACTACACTTCATTATGAGGATAGTGGCTTAGTGGTTAAGGTGTTGGATACCATTCAGAAGGCTATGAGATCAAATCCCAAGGCCACCAAGCTGCCAGGGCCCTTGAGCAAGGCTCTTATCCCTCAATTGCTCACTTGTTTAAAAGGAGATAAAATGTAAGTTGCTCTGGAGTAGGGCATCTGCCAAATGACATAACACATGACAAAATGAAAAATGTCTCTAATATTACATGTCATTTTTTTTAATATTACATGTGAGGATGTGATGGTTCAGTGGTTAAGGCTATGAGTTACTGATCAGAAGGTCAAGGGTTCAAGCTCACAAGCTGCCGAGACATCAACGTTGGGTTCCTGATCAAGGCCCTTAACCTGGGATATGCGAAAGCATTTCACTGCATGTCGTACTCTGTATGTGTATGTGACATATAAAATTTGATTTCACATGTACATAAGTATTCAGACCCTTTACTTAGTTGAAGCACTTTTGGCAGCATTTAGAGCCCTTTGCACACCTGGATTGGGGGATATTCTGACCTTCTTTGCAAATCCTCTCAAGCTTGGTCAGGTTGGATAGGATCGTCGGAGGCCATTCGGCTTTTCCTTACCCCTGACCAGTATTTCAGTCCCTGCTGCTTACTGTTGGGCTTCACTGTATCCCATGCTTCACTGTTGGGATAGTACTGGGCACATAATGAGTGGTGCCTAGTTTCCTCCAGACATAACGTTTAGAAATGAGGCCAAACAGTTCAATATTGGTTTAATCACACCAGAGAATCTTGTTTCTCACAGTCTGAAGAGAGTTCTTTAGGTGTTTTTTTTGTTTGTTTTTTGTTTTTTTTGCAAACTCCAAGAGGTCTTCCATGTGTTTTTCACTCTGCCAAATCCCAGATTGGTGGAGGTCTGCAGTGATGGTTGTCCTTCCGGAACTTCGTCCCATCTCCACACACTAGAGAACTAAATTTCAAATGTTGCTGCAAAGGGTCTGAAAACTTATGTGATATTTCAGTTTTGACTTTTTCATACATTTGCAGACATTTCTAGAATTCTAGTTTTCTCATTATGGGGTAATGAGTACAGATTAATGAGAATAAAATAAATTTGAAAATAGTGAAGGAGGTCTGAACACTTTATGAATGCACTGTAGATTTAAGAGTAAACATCTGTATGTTGGATAATCTCAGTCTAAAGCAGTTAGCACTGCATATAACTCATTTAAAAGGAAGTGCTTTGTTTACCTGTTCATTGTGAGCTGCCATGTTGATTTGATGTCTCTTGAACTTAGGGTTAAAGAAACCACCTCGAGTAGGAATTGATAGTTGATGTATTTTCTTTGTTTTTCCTAGTTAGAGGTCAGAGATTAAAAATGACATTCAGACAAATGCAGTATAAAATATTCAACAACTGTCCTTAATCTTCCTTTATAATAAATAAAATACTATTAAATGGGAGCTTTAGTTAACAGGCTTGTAGGACTTCCCCCTCGGAGAGTGAAGTGTTGTGCTGAAAGTATTTTAAGATCTTCCAGACCCACAACATATCTGGAACCTAGGCACAAGACAGAACTACAGACTTTTGTTTGTTTTTAATGCTTTCTTTACTCCATTTATCAAGACAGAAGTTCCTACAATCTGCAGACCACAGCATATTCAACACATTTAAGAAAAAAAATTAACAAATCTCATTACTGGCTGCTTATCCTTCATATTAATTTCACATATAATATGTTCCAAACACAAGCCATTAGGTTACTGTCGTAACCCCGGTTCTCTGAAACATCGAGTGGAGAGATCCACCTATGGGAAGGGCATTCGTTCCTGACCTCTACAGAAGCATCCAATTGCACCAAGTCTGGCTTGACAGACAGGAGCACGTGCCAAAGGCAGGTAAGGTAATGCCCCTTACCCGAGTGCATAATGCACCTGCACGACCTGCCTTTCCTCAGTGTACATATTCGCTTCTCGTGCAGCAAGCGGGGCAAACATGGCGGATCTCTCCACTCGATGTTTCAGAGAACCGGGGTTACGACAGTAACCTAATGTTCTCTTTCATCATCTCGTGTTCGAGATCCACCTATGGGAGATATAGACAACTCCCCGGTTGCCCAATACACTCACAGCAAGTCCCTGTAAGCCAGAGGACGGCCAAAAAGGTGGTGCTCGGCACGTCACCAAGCAGCAGACATAACATACTGCGTGGGCAAAAAGCTCAGCCAAAGGGAAACACAGCATGTGGCAACATACATGTTAAAACCCCATGTGGCTACGAAGAGCCCACACTCAAGACCGTATGAGCCACCATGGTACGGGTAACATCAAGCCGATAGTGCCTGACAAAGGTGTGCGGAGAGGACCAGCTCGCCGCGGCACAAATGTCCTGCAAGGGAACTCCCCCAAACAGAGCCCACGAATCAGCCAAGCCTCTAGTGGAGTGAGCTCTAAGGCCACCTGGATGCTGCACGCCCCTAGACTCATACGCTAAGCAGATGGCTTCTACAATCCAGTGAGAGAGAGGTGTTGCTTAGAGATGGGTTTCCCGTGTTCGGCGGGGCCCAAGAGATGAAGAGCTGATCGCTCCCCCGAAAAGAGCTCGTCCTGTCCATGTACGCCAGTAGGGTACGTACAGGGCACAAAGCATTCAACCTCTGGTCCTCCGCAGAAGAAAAAGGAGGAGGGTGAAAAGCGGAGAGCTCAATCACACCACCAGTGAAGGCTGGAAAGCACTTAGGCATGAAGGTCGGGTTAGGCTTAAGCCAAACCTTATCCCCGCTGAGCAAGAATTTGGTGAACCGAGGAATGAACCGGGAGCGCATGCAAATCACTGACACGTTTGGCGGAAGCCAAAGCCAGGAGCAGGGCCCTCTTAAAGGACAGCAACCTGAGGGAAATATCCCCCAGGAGCTCAAAAGGCTCTTGGGCCAACATCTCCAGCACCATGGAGAGATCCCAATCCGGGACCACACTCCTGGTGACCGGCAGGGAGCGCGCGCCCCTCATAAATCTACGGATAAGGGGGTGCTTCCCCACCTTAGCATCGCTGAAACCGGCGTGACATGCAGCGATAGCCGCCAAATAGACCTTATTCGTCGAAAGGTCCTGCCACGATCGATAAGGCCCTGTAAAAAACCCAGAATATCAGTGACTGAGCACAGATACGAGACAAGCTGGTGCTCCTCGCACCACGCCTCAAACACATGCCATTTGCAATCATAGAGAGAGCGTGTGGAAGGGGCCCTGGCACTCTGAATTGTGGCTCCCCACCCTGTCAAGGAGGCATCCGTTCTGACCACTTTCCGCATCATGACCGCCCCGAGAGCGGTCCCATGTGCGTCAAACTTCGCAGCTCTCCAATGGCGCAGCGTGGCCATGCACACGCACGTCACCAAGACAAAGCGGCAAAGATCGTGCAACGGGCTGAGATGAAGGGACAAAATCCACTTCATGAAACCCCTCATTCTCAGAAGACCTAGAGGCAAGACATGGACAGCCGAAGCCATAAGACCCTGTAGTCTGAGACATGTGCGATACTGTATCCGCACCCCTTCCCCGAACCGCGATAGACAGTTCATGAATGAAGAGATGCGCCCCCGCACGAGGCACACGCGCCTCGTGACGGAATTCAGCTCCAGCCCCAAAAATATGACTTCCTGAGCGGGAGTGAAATTGCTCTTTCACACATTGACTCTGAAACCGAGCGCAGCGATGTGTGAGAGCACACGGGCAGTGTTTTGAATTACATTCTCTCTCGAATCGGCTATAATAAGCCAATCGTCTATGTAAGTCAGGATCTTGAGACCCGCTACTCTCAGCGGCGCAAGTCCTGCCTCCACACACAGACAGAACGTCTCAGCGTGAGCCCAAACGGAAGGACTGTGAATTCATAACAAAGGCCTGGTAGGCGAAACGAAGGAATTTTTTGTGTGGAGGATAGCTGCTTATGTGGAAAAAAGCATCGCTCAGATCGATCGAGCAAAACCAATCATTCCGCTTTATCGAACGTAGGAGAGAGCCGTGTGTTAACATTTGAAGTTGTATTTCCGTAAATGTTTGTTCAACACTCTGAGATCCATAGGACGGAGAGCTCAGTCCTTTTTCGGGACCAGTAAATAACGAGAATAAAACCCCTGATTGCTTAGATGCAAGCGTACAACTCGAATCGCTCCCTTTTCGAGATGAGATCTGGTCTTCCAGAATGTGGGCGGAGCCCTGGTCCGTGTGGGACCAGACCACTCCGTTGAACCGCGGGGGTGATTGGACAAACTGAAGTCTGTAACCCCTTGTGACTGTGTGAATCACCCAGTCGGGGGCCTAGACAGACAGCCAGGCTGTCACGTGACTCCTGAGCGCCCCTACACTTCGGCGGGACACCGGTGGCGTGACGGTGCCCTCCAGTGGCCAAACCAGAGAAGTTTCCATCATTTTTTTTGTGAAAAACTTGGGCCATAGCCTTTAGTGAACATGTGAGAGTTGTGTAGAGTGGGGTGTTTGGTGACACTGCTTCTGCACTCAATCCCACAACTGTCCTCACTGGGACTGGGGAACGGTGAGGCCTGTGTGGAACAAAGGATGACCCTCGCCAGCGAGGGGGGCTGACCTCGCCGAAGGAGACCCTCCGTCTCTTGGACGGGTGAACCTGGAGGGTAGAACAGGTGTCTGGAGGGCTGGGCGGACTGAACACGGACTGAAGACCCCCAGAGGCCGAATATCAGGCCGGCCGCTTACGTTTCGGAACAGAGGGAGCGGGGATAGGAGGCTTCCGAGCCGCGGCGAAAGACATCTTACCCCAGGGCCTATCAGGGGGTGGAGAGGGCCCGGCCTGCTGAGCCTGTGGTTTCCCACGGGGTTTGTTGGACCTGCCAGCATAGTGGGACTGTTGTCCCGCAGCAGGAGCGTTAGGCGGCCACCCAGATGGCGTCTGGCGTGGCGCCAGCTTCCTAGGAAGACACAGTTTGAAGGCCTCATCCTCCTTCTTCTTATCAACACTACGCTGCTGCATCAGCACAACGGCTTGGCCGAAAAGAGCTTGACTTGGTTCAACTGGCGCCCCAGCGATGCGACGCTTCTCACTATCGGGGAAGCGCACATTCTCCGACCACCGACAAAGCCATAGAGCGCCCGCTAGCTTGGACAGCCTGACGGCATTGCGGAGGACGAGGTCATTGACCGTGATGATCTCCTTCTAGAGATCGGGGGATGGCGACACACTCTCTAGCTGCTGGCCCAAATCAAGCAGGAGTTCAGCCTGATACGTGGACAACAGCGAGGAGACATTGAGAGATCAAATGGAAAGAGCTGAGGCTTTATATGATGCCTGATGGATTGATGCGGAGAAACGGGCTTGGGTGGGGCGAGCAGCCCGCCCTGGGATGGGTTAAGGTGTCTGGCGATGGAAGGCTCGATCACGGGGGGATCGCCCATGCCCAGACCCGCCATATCCTTCACCTCAAGCACCGCGTGACCGTGTTTTAGATCAAGCGGATCTTCCCAGCAACATGCAGGGAGGACAGGCAGGAGCTGCTTCCTCGGGCCGGCAGGAGGCCCCAGAAGCTTACCGTCATACACATCCCTCTCCTGCTCCGAAGCATTCGATATTGAGGCGTGCGGCAGCACGTTTGCAAAGCTCCAACAGCACCGATTGAGGTGGGGCGGGGGGAGCCTGAGGGGCCGTGGAAGACGGGATGGCTTCCTCGTCATCCGAGCCCTCGAGAATGCCCGCCTCGGCCTCATACCCGGAACCTGTCGGTCAGTCGTCTGCCGGTAGTAAATCCTCAAACGGGGAAGGACACATGTCGGCCCAGTCAGAGGAAGCTCTTTTTTTTCCGAGTCGGACAGCTCGAAGTTGACACACTGGGAAGTGGCCGTCTTGAGCCTGCGACACAGGAGCTTTTTCGGGAGCGCCAAGCAATGGCTACAGTTCTCTGGCAGATCAATAGCCTCTTGCGCATGCTTGAGACCCGTGCAGATAACACAGAAGAGATGGGAATCCCTCGTGACGAAAAGCGGACCGCACAAAGCCGGGCAGGCTTGCGATAGGTTGTCCACCAGAGTAGCCGGAGCCGCTTTGGAGAGCGCCATTGGAAGGGAAAAAAAGGCAAAAAAGCAGGCGGGCAGCCTACAGAAAAAAAGGGGGTGCGAGCGTGGGCGGCTCACGAAGCTAACCTGGCTGAGGACGAGCACGTCCGGTGGAGGCTGATCAAGCGATATGTCCTCCTAAAGACAAAGTGCAGTCCAAAAAAAAAAACTCCTACTGTGAGGTAGGAGTAGAAGTCACGAGAAGCGAAAGTGAACTGAGGAAAGGCAGCGCGTGCAGGTGCATTATGCACTTGGGTAAGGGGCGTTACCTTACCTGCCTTTGGCACGCGCTCTTGTCTGTCAAGCCAGACTTGGTGCAATTGGATGCTTCTGTAGAGGTCAGGAATGGATGCCATTCGCATAGGTGGATCTCGAACACTAGATGATGAAAGAGAACCACAGGTAGAATGTGTGTGTGTGAAAAAACATCCTGAACACAGCAGTGTTAAATTCTCGAATCCGATTGGTCGGAAGATGTGATTGTTTCTATTGTAACTTACACAAGCATTTATAGAACAGCTGCTCTGCATCAACAGATTAAAAATGACTGGTGCAGTTATTGATGATGTGGAGTTTTTTGTAAGGAAATGTGGAAGCTTAGTGGTTAAGGTGAAGGTTTGAGTTTGAATCTCAGGTCAGCCAAGATGCTTCTGCTGGGCACCAATGCCTTTAACCCTCAGTTGTTCAGTTGTATAACATGAGATACAGTGCAATTTGCTTTGGTTAAGGGCATTTGGTAAATGCTGTAAATGTTTGCTTTTTTTATCCTCATAGTGAATGGTTTTGTGGTTTCTTGGTAAGAGAGAGGCAATAGATATCTCTATAGATGTGTCTCGGTGAGACAACAAATGTATATTTATACTGTATAGATAAAGTACTGCCCAATTTTGCTGGTGTTCCACAACATAAATGTGTAACTATAAACTGATAAAGAATTATGGGTCGTATTATTAATATATAAATTGTGTTGCTGTTGACAAATTGCTGTGGTGTAAAAGGAATAAAACACTCTAGGAAAATTATCAACAATATTCATTCTTTCATTTTCTACCGCTTATCCGAACTACCTTGGGTCACGGGGAGCCTCAGGCGTCATCAGGCATCAAGGCAGGATACACCCTGGACGGAGTGCCAACCCATCGCAGGGCAATGTCAAGAATATGTTTTTGGAAACATTTTGTTTTTTTGGAAAACATCAACAATAAAGTGCGGGTGGCTCAAGTGGTTAAGGCTCTGGGTTTTTGAACAGAGGATCAGGGTTCAAGCCCCAGCATTGCCAAGCTGCCACTGTTGGGCCCTTGAGCAAGGCCCTTAACCCTCACTACTCCAGGGACGCTCTGTCATGGCTGACCCTGCGCTCTGACCCCAACCTCCAAAGTTGGGATACGTGAAGAAAGAATTTCACTGTGCTGTAATGACTATTTGACATACATACAGAGTACGACATGCAGTGAAATGCTTTTTATGTCCGTCATTCTCTGTATGTATGTGTATGTGACAAATAATATTTGATTTGAAAATATTTGATTTGATTGAAATAAAGCCTTCTTCTTCCAGGGTAGTTGTGCTTTAAAATGTGATTATTTTCCTAGGATTATAGAACAAAGGTTTAGGAAGGAATTTTATTTTTTTATTTTTTTGTGGTGTTACCTGGGAACAGTTTGCTTGCAAAGGAATACAATGAAGTTTGACAGCTTTAAAGATTCCCAGTGAAGGCTCCGATTCCCCTTTTGGTCTGTAACGGTGCTTTTTCACCTGAGTGCATGTTTTTCTTGATGTCTGGATGCATTGTAGTACATTTAATCTGAAGAGAAATGGAGAGTGGGTGTGCATATTAGAGCTATGTTCTGAAAGCAAACGGGATGCGCTTAAATCTGGATGGAGAGAGTTGCACCGGTCATGTTTATAGTGCCAGTTCTGTAATATGAGGCCAGTGGGGTGAAAGTGGAGAAATAGAATGTCAGAGCATCAAACAGAGAGTTTTTATCTTTAATCTGCACAGGAAAAACTACAGAGAGTAACAGAAATTCCAGACAGAACCCTAAGGCAAATTTCCACCTAGTGCCATGTGTCTGATTGGGATATGACTGTCTTGACAGCTGATATAAAGCATGCAGCATTTCAGCCAGGAGCCCGATATTTACGCTAGTCACTCTCAGTCTACTGGAAACTACAGACATCTCTGTTTTACCTCTGATACTAAAACGCACAGTGGATATGACAGCAGCGTCTGCTGTCTGTCCTTAAATGGTAGTAGGATGGAATTGCGTGTGTGTGTGTGTGTGTGTGTGTGTGTGTGTGTGTGTGTGTGTGTGTGTGTGTGTGTGTGTGTGTGTAAGATAAAGATCCGTAACACACAGTGGACTCTGTGTTTGATGGACTTCGGTTTACACTGATTTACATAATTTACATATCTACAGTCCTGACATTTTAACGTATGAGCGTCTGAGCCCTGCACTAATAGAGACTTTGTGTGTGTATTGGGGGCGTCGGGGCTACCAGATGTAGAGAAGAGCATTCTGAATAGCAAACACTTGGAACAACCTGGTAATTAAAGTGAAAGTCTCACTGCTTTACGTTTTAATTGTGTGTTAAAAGCTTGACGGCGGTTAAGTCAAGACCTTCCACATGTTTGCCACCAACCTTGTGCACTCATCCCTTTCTCTCTCTCTCTCTCACTCATACACACACACACACGCACACACACGCACACACCTTCACTGAAGATGTCGCTTCAGCTACCAAATTCGTAAGTCAAAGTGTGTTTCAAATGGTTTGGTTTTCATTTCTTTTTCAAAGCATTCGACATCAGCAACATTATTTAATTTATATTTAATCCGTTTTCAAAAGCTCTTTCATGCCTTTAAGTCAATTTGACCAGCATTGTTTGGCGTCCTAATTTATACTAAACCTCAACTGAAATGCACTTTTTTAAATCTTCATTCAAATAAATTTATCTCCTGTACATTATATACACCATAAATACCTACATCATGTTGTATAGTACACCAACACTCTTTACACACGTTCCTCAGCGATTATTTTATACTAATCCTAATTTATACAGCATCTCAGAGAGTTTCCTGTAAACAGAAACACAACTTTAGATCTTTTCACCCTTTAAGTATTCAGACTGAATGACAAGTTTGAAGACACCTGTGATGCTAATTACAGGACACACTTTAGTTTAACATGTCCCTATGGTCAAATTATTTTCAGTCTTTTCTAATTCTACCATCGTTTTTATCCATCGGTTTCATTCATTTCATTTTTTAAATGCTTCTGTTGATCCGCAATTCAAAAGCAATGCATGATTTTTATGAGTCAGTTTTTAGTACATTTTAATTTATTATTACTTTTGTCAGTTTCATGTAATTTCACTGACCATTGTGGGTTTTTCTTTCTTTAATGGAAGGGTGCTAATTTTTGTGTATGGGCATGTTTGAGTAAACATTTGAAATTAGATATGCTGACTATACTTTTACAATTTAACATAACATTTTGTGTACCGAGAGATTCTTTATAACAAAACGAACAGAACAACATTAACCACAATCTTGTTTTGGTATTATTGTTGCTATGGTAACAGCGTGCACAAGGACGTGCATGGTGAATTTATAGCATTTAAAAAAAAAAAAATTCAGTGTCAGTGCTTTGTAAAAGAGGTAACTTTATGTAATGATTTGCCGATTGAGCAAAGTCTCTCAAGGAGGAGTTTAGTTTTTTCTGTAACGTGATGTCACAACCAGAGGAGGAAGGAGACAGACCCGTATGCAGGATAGCTTCAAATGAAAGGGGTTTAATAAATAATGAAGACAAAGACATAAAAGACGATAACTGAAACAATACAAATGACGACACTTAACAACGACTAGACATGACGAAGGGGTAAACGTAACTAATGATTCCACGCTGACGGGGGGAGCAAGGAACATGGCGAAGGCAGATGGGGGAGCGAGGAACAAGGCAAAGGCAGATGGGGGAGCGAGGAACAAGGCAAAGGCAGATGGGGGAGCAAGGCACACGGCGAGGCCGGTGGGGGGAGCAAGGCACACGGCGAGGTAGGTGTGGGGGGAGCAAGGCACACGGCGGCACAGCCAGTGAGGGCTGAGCAACGTCCACAGCCGAGCAGAGGGGCCGAACGACGTCCACAGCCGAGCAGAGGGGCCGAACGACGTCCATAGCCGAGCTGAAGGGCCGAGCGACATCCACAGCCGAGCTGAAGGGCCGAGTGACGTCTACAGCCTAGCTGAAGGGCCGAGCGACATCCACAGCCGAGCTGAAGGGCCACGCATAACCCCCAACGCACCGCTGCCAGATCCACGTCCTGATGACCAGAATAGAAGGGTGGGAGGGTGGGAAAGATCCTTTGCCCTGGGCCTGCAGAACCCCCCGCGGAAGAAGTGAAGCGACGTCTTCCTCGGCACGGAACTGGAAGTGGAGCGATGTCCTTCACCGAAAAAAATGCGGGGCGATGCCGCAGGGCACCAAAAAAAAAATAAAAAAGGCAAAAATGGTATGGTGACATCCTCCGCGAAGGAAGTGAGGCGACGACCGCTTCGGACGGAACCGAAAGTGGAGCGGCGTCCCTCACCGGAAAAGATGCGGAGCGATGTCACCGAAAAAAGAAAAAAGGGTCAGAAGGACTGCCGGAACAGTCCAGGGGAAGATGAAAAAAAAAGCCGGTCCGAGCTGGAAGCTATTCAGCTGGGTCTCAGTTCTTGGGCGGAATCATTCTGTCACAACCAGAGGAGGAAGGAGACAGACCCGTATGCAGGATAGCTTCAAATGAAAGGGGTTTAATAAATAATGAAGACAAAGACATAAAAGACGATAACTGACACAATACAAATGACGACACTTAACAACGACTAGACATGACGAAGGGGTAAACGTAACTAATGATTCCGCCCTGCACTCGGCAACGCGGCTCACTTAAATATAAAAGACACGATGACCCAATAAGGATCAGGTGTGGAGACAGGGAGGGGCAGACGAAGGCGGGGCAGACATGTGACGAGGAAAATAAACAAAAGGCACGTGGCCAAAAGTCCGGGCTGAGTCCTGACACGTGACTAGATGATTTTTATTTTATTTTATTTTAATTTTTTTTTATACTAAATTCCTAGAAAAAAAATGAGAGGCATGTGACAAGGCACATCAAAACATTTCATGTACTTTTTTAATAAATAAAAACGTTCAATAGTTGCTATGATACTCGTAATAACACTTTCCAGTGTTTATAACACTTTATAATCCCAAGCCTCAGTGTCACGCAAATGAGAATGAGGTTCACTTTTGTGTCTGGTTCCTCTCAAGGTTTCTTCTGTTACCATCTAAGGGGGTTTTTCCTCACCACAATCACCTCAGTCACCTCAGGCTTGTTCATTGGGTATAAATACAAATACATTTAAATATAAGTCTAATATTAATCGTGAATCAATGTATAAATCTTTGTATAATGTTAACCTTTTTGTACTTTTTGCAATATTTCTTATGTTCTGCAAAGATGCTTTAGGACAATGTCCTTTGTAAAAAGCTCTATACAAATACATTTGAATTAAAATTTGAATTGAATTGATGTGTGACATAGAAACCTTATATCATATATTGTTCTGGATCCATCTTAATGTCCGTTAGCCACAGCTGCAGAAGAGGATGACCCCACAGAGACAGCCTGAAGATACATGAGATTACTGTGGATGATAGCACTCAGAAACCGCAAAGATGTTGTCGGACTGCAATACCGATACGAAACGATTTGCACTCAAGTTTCCATCAGTGAACGGTTTAGAACTTGAGTAACAGGAGACTTCATGTTAAAACTAGAATGAATCTTTGACCATATAATACACACTTTATAAATAACTTAAGGACATTATTTACAATCTCACTCGCTGTTAAAAACACAGTTCTAGGAAAGCATTAGGTTTGTATGTAATATGTGTTTATTCATTCAATGTTGTTAGTTTGCTGATGTAATTATTTTGCTTTGCTTTAGGTTTGTATCACTGTTATATTAGCAGTGTGCAAGTTGTATAAGTGATGTGGTTTTATTGCTCTTCCAGTATGATTAAATAAAATTTTAAGGAGGGAAGCAAAAGCCCAGCTGCATTAACACATATAATCGTCATTATTATTTTAGGTTTTATTATTTGTATTATTAGTCGCATTAATATTTGATACACATTTTTTCATATGTCCAATCGAAATCTGTTTGTTTTTGCTAAAATGCAAAAATTTTGATGCAAAAAAAAAATGCAATTTTAATTATTTTCCATTATCAGTGTTTACTTTACAAATTTCTAGTTCATGATTTTGTTTGTACATTATGTGCTCTTGTTAGGAAGATCAGTGTTGAAGTATGTTATGACATCTTTAAATAAATAGCCTTGACTTTTTAGGGGGATGTTTTTAGGAAATGCGTTTTATAGTACAAAGTTTGTGCACCTCAGATCATCTCAATCATATGTGCTTGTTGAACATGTCATCACAGTCCAGATGTAGTCTCTCTTTACTGTTCTAATAAACTCTGCTCATTAAGGAAGGCTTTCTACTAAATGTTGGAGCATGGCTGGTGTTAGTGAGGAGGTCTGGGGTGCAGTCGGTGTTCCACTTTATCCCAAAGGTGTTCAGTGGGTTTAGGTCAGAGCTCTGTGCCGGACACTTGAGTTCTTCCACATGAAATTTAACACACCGTGGCTTCATGGAGCTCACACATAGGCACTGTCTGGAAGGCTGGAACATATCTCAGTTTCTTAGTTCCAGGGAAGAGAAACTGTAATGCTACAGTCAATAAAGACATCCTGAACAATTGTGTGCTTCCAACAGTTTGGAGAAGAAACTTACTGTATGATGTAGTATGTTGGTCAGGTGTCCAAATTTTTTTGTTTCTACAGTGATGCCTCGAGATACGAGTGCATTGACATACGAATTTTTTGAGATACGAGCTGTGATTCGACCAAATTTTTGTCTTGATATATGAGCAACTTTTTGAGATACGAGCATCCGAGCCGCCGCCGTAACAACCACGTGTGCTCTGAAAATAGAACAGACCCGTATAACAGAACCACTAATCATGCATACTGTAGTATTAGATATGCTCGCTTACGCTTTTTTGGAAAGTAATAAATAATTAGAGAGAGAGGGGGAGACAGAGAAAAATATGTGGAGATTTATTACGTAAACTGGTACAAGGAACACGGGTTCCGGCATGGTGGAGTCGGGGTTGGAGGAGGGAGTTTAGATCGCGTCAGCAGCGAAGCGCTAGAGCGGCTCTATGAATGGGAATTTAAATTGTCGGGTAATATGGATGTCGTAACCAGATTGGTGCGCGTCGTGGACAGCTGATTAACAGCTGATGCACGCTTGACGACATGGCCTGCCAGAACTAATGCGATGCTTGATTTAAGTTCGTTAATTTTAGTGAAGTTTAGTTAAGTTCCATTTAAGTGTAAAGTAGCATTAAGAGTGTACAGCAGCGAGTAAGTGAACGAAAGTGAAAGTGTAATTCCTCCTAACTCCTCCGCCTGTTTACTCCTCCCACAACCTCCGTGCGCATCTTCCGTAAAGTAAAACCAGTTTATTTTTTTAACATTCTCTTTTATTACTATATGTTTTTATACAATATTTGTCATTTATAAATACAGGTACTGCACATTTTTCATATTCAAAACACATAAACAAAACAACTGCAGTGGAATTTTGCGAGCTGGAACGGATTAATGGGATTTCAATTAATTTAAACGGGGAAAATTGTTTTGAGATACGAGCAATTTGAGATGCGAGCGATTTAAACTCGTATCTCGAGACATCACTATATAGTTTATATAAAATCATAAACCCAGATTAAGGGCTGTGTTTTACATCTTAATTGCTGTTGTTAGAACTATTTTAACACTGCAATCTTTCTGATCTATATTTCTGCAGGAAGTGCATGATATTCTACGTGAGTACGAGCTCAAGTACTGCTTTGTGGACCGGAATAAAGGCACAGGTAATTGCCCTTCTTCATCCTACAGCTCTCATGCTACTAATGGATCTCGCTGAAACCTTTCCATCTCAGACGTAAAAACACTCGCCAATACAAACCTCTCTGCCCACACTGTCTGATTTGCCACACTTACCTGGTCGTTTAAGAGACCCCCACTTAGAAGGAGTGATTAATGACAGATGCTTCAGCTCCCTGTCATGCAGAACTTTAATAATAGCAGGTGACTCAGAACTGGGGTTTGGAACCTGAAGTTTTGCTCTTGTGTCATGTGTGTATTACAGTGCCCTCATTATTTCTGTCAGCTTATTTTTCCTTTTTATTATACAGATATAAAGGAACGTTTATGGCCACTGGAAGGTGTTAGGTATATATTTCAAACTAGACATGATAAGAATGGGTTATGAGAGAGAAACCTGATATACAGCAGACTAGGGGTGTTAGTTATGTACATGTTAACAGCATTAGGTAGTCTAAGCTGTTACGGTTCAGTGGTATCACTGTATTAATCAAACATGCAAAAATACAAAAAATACTAAAGAAAACGACACCCTATATATACAGTATATATACGGTACTGTGCAAAAGTTTTAGGCAGGTGTGAAAAAAATGCTGTAAACAAAGAATGCTTTCAAAAATGGCTGTGTTAAACATTTATTTTCATAAATGAACAAAATGCAGTGAATGAACAAAAGAGAAATCTAAATCAAATTAATACTTGGTGTGACCAGCCTTTGCCTTCAAAACAGCAGCAATTCTTCTAGGTACACCTGCACACTTTTTGAAGGAACTCGGCCGGTAGGTCGTTCCAAACATCTTGGAGAACTAACCACAGATCTTCTGTGGATGTAGGCTTTCTCACATCCTTCTGTCTTTTCATGTAATCCCAGACACACTGGATGATGTTGAGATAAGGGCTCTGTGGGGGATGTGCCATCACTTCATGCTGGTTTGAAGGCAAAAGGTAGTAACACCAAATATTGATTTAATTTAGATTTTTCTTTTGTGTGCTAACTTTGAATTTTGTAAATTGACAGAAATAAACACATTATTTATATTTCTGAAAGCATTCTTTGTTTACAGCATTTTTTCACACCTGCCTAAAACTTTTGCACAGTACTGTATATATATATAATATGTGTGTATTTATTACATATACATATAGACACAAGCAGTTAGTAATATATAACAAGGCTGTGGGTAGTGATTATGTGCAGCTAACACTATATATAAGTACAATATATGCAAATATTAGACATACATTATGTTAGAGATATGTACATTGTATGTACACAGTACCCGGATTATCCATAATTAATAGATATATATCTCGAATATATACTACGAATCTAAATACATAGACATTTTGCAGAGTGTACAGTATAGTTTTGAGCTGCAGTATGATGACAGACAGTAAAACATCAGTAATGATGTAGTGTAGAGGTAAGCAGGGTAATGGATGTGGGGAAGAAGCTGGCCCTGAGCCTGCTGGTTCTTGTATCTGCTCCTGAAGGTAAGAGGTTGAACAGTGGGTGTATAGGACGAGTCCCTGACGATGTTGCATGTTCACAAAGATATCTTCTCTGCTACTGTTTTTATCAATATTCATTTTTTTAGGGCAGAAAATTCTGCAGTAAATTTACACTGTGTTAAGGAGGTCAAGACTAACGTTTACACTGTGTTAAGGAGGTCAAGACTAACATTGTTCAGTTTGTTTCCTTTTATCACGGTCTACATCTGAGTATAGTGATCTACATGTTAATCATTTAGTTTTAATCATACGGTTATACGCAATTTTCAGAAATCAGCCAAGAAACACTTATACCGTAATTTTGTGTAAAAAATAAAGTTATGTTTAGTTCTGGTCAGCAGTTCTTCTGTGCACTTAACATCCATTTTTTTTGTATTGTATGTATGTTTTGTATGTTTATCTTACAAACATGCTTCAGGTTGGAAAAGATGTAGAAATGTAAGGTTTGAAAGAATAGCAGTTCTTAGTCAAAGGGTTTACAGTGCACTATTTCCTCTGCATGGAGAAACAGATTTACTATAACAGGTGTCTAGATGGAGAGGGTTGCCATATGTTGTTGGGGCGGGAAAAAACTTGATTGTGTAAAGAAAAGCTGTGCGAATAGATGGTACTTATAGAAAGAAATTAAAATTTTGTGTTTTCAAAAATTAAGTTAATGCCCAGTCATGTCATACCGTGTGACATCGTGACGCTGAAAAAACCCTACAGCAGATACAGACCTTGCAGGAGAGCTAACTCAGATGAGCCAGATAAGCAGTGCTCGCATGGCAACCTGTGCTTTAAACAGCTCTGAAATATCAGCGGGTCATAAAATCCTCAGATATGTAGCAGGCTATCCTGCTCTCTAATTGGTCATGTATGGGTATAAAGGTGAAACCCTGTGATCTCACCCTTCATCCTCTCCTGGATTTCGTTGCTTGTCACCTCCACCCTTCACCACTGGTGCCTAGAATTCCTGTCAGAAAATCCGAGCCAGGTCTGATGATTCTTTTTTCTCGTCTTATTGAAGCTGATTTATAATCTTGATAGGGTTCAAAGGTTAGATCAGCTAGCAAGAGGAAGCGAAGCGTACAAACTGTTTCAGCCTTACCAACTTGTGTTAGAGCAAAGAATGAGAGTTGAATGGAGAGTGATATCGGACTTAGGATAGAGAATTGAGAGAGGACTGAGTGTCTCATGAGGGCAGAATGACAGGCAGGGACACAAAGATATCTTGGAGAGCAAGAGGCTATGCCTGTTTATAGCTGAAAGTGAGCTCTGATACTCACAAAACTGTTTGGCAGAAGTGAGGGAATTCCTCCTCCTCCTCCTCCTCCTCTCCTCATGTCATTGTTACGGGGCACGGTTTCGTGAAAGACCTTCAGCTGAAAACATCCAATCTGCCAAAGCCTGCCAACGATGAACTGCCTTTCAAATTAAAAATAGTGACAATGCAGGCTCTTATTTCAGACAGTCAGACTTGAGCTCAGTTTGTTAACTGACCTCAGAGTTATCCAGCTTGGAGTTTACTGTCTATCACAGTTTGCCTTGCTGCTAATACAAGATTCGTCTAACTGAAGCTTTCAAAAATCCACTGTTTAATGCATGTTACATTCTGTATGTTGCAGCAACTTAGGGGCTTTTTACACCTGGTCACTTCATGTGTTTTCTGTGATCAGATAGCTATCCGATCGTAAAAAGACCAGGTCTAAATGCCCTCCGAAACGGTTTCGAGATGGATATAAATCCGATCGCTCAAACCACGTCAGGAGGTGGTCTGGGACACATTTCAGATGAAACTGGACAGGTGTAAATGCATGTGGTTGCACATACGTCAGCGCTATACTCCTCCCAAATGGAAGTACGTCACTCGCAGGTGACTCGCGAGTCATGCATCGCGCCAGAGACAAATATGTTTTCCCACCAGCGCTGGCTTCGATCTTTCACCCAGGTGTCTTGCTGGGTCTTAAAATGCACTGCTGCTGCCAGCGAAAATGCAGCAAACAGTAAATGCTAATTTTTGTAGCAACCGCATACACCAAAGCCTGTTCCATTTCAATTACCCCTGAAATGAGGTAAAATATATTTGCATTTTGGGCGGGAGTAAAAAGATCAGATTGATATCCGATTCACCGAGACGCATTTATGTGGCCTAATGTAAATGGAACAGTTTTAACAAATCAGATAGCTATCGGATCAGAGAAAACACATGAAGTGACCAGGTGTAAAAAGGCCCATAGTGATTTAAACAAATCTATACCTCTTGGTGACTGTAAGCACTAGTCTGAATCATGTGCTGAGAAGTGCTCACACTGGAGATGCCTTCCATAATGCAAACGTTTCAGCAACTACACTGTGTCAGAAATCTTTTTCTTTTTTTAACTTGGAAGCTTCCACAATGTAAGTTCCTGTATGTTGATAGTATAGATCAGGGGTCTCCAGTCTTATCTGCAAAGGGCCGGTGTGGGTACAGGTTTTCATTCCAACCATGCAGAAGCCACACCAGAGTCTACTAAAAGCCAAGAACAACTGATTAAACAGGTGGAATCAGGTGTGGCTTCTGCTTGGTTGGAATGAAAACCTACACCCACATCGGCCCTTTGCGGATAAGATTGGAGACCGCTGGTATAGATCAATAAGAACAGAATTAAAAACCATCCAGCTAATACAGAGCTGCATGTTATACAAAATTCACCACCTTCTGACCAATCAGAACTTGGAATTCGACAAGAAATGAACCTGGTCTGTACAAAATTATATTGTCCTTTTAAATTGCATTTGAGAACTGCTTTTGCAATTGTAGAATGCATAATTTTATGCCTAAGAAAGTGAAAAATGGTCCTATCAGTATGAAAATGGATGTAGCACAAGAACTGCTTATGGCTTTTGCAATGTATTGTCGTTGAAATTGTGGAATTGGTGAAGCATTGGTATTCATCTGTAATGAGCCATTGCACTGCAGAAATTTCTCGTGTAGCGTTTTGTGCTCGTAGGGTAGCGCGGCTGCTGCTTTCTGAAAAGACACTACAGAATGCGATACAGAGAGCCGTCTGCTCTGACTCATCACACCGAGGGAGTGTATATGTGTGTTGGGGTGGGGGGGTGGGGGTGGGATGCAGACTTTTAAATCTAAAACTTTCTCTAATCACTGCCTTTTTCCTGCTGACATATTTTAAAGGTTATGAATAAGTGCTGTACTGTGGGGGTTTGACTTCCAGTAGCAGATGAAGATGGAGTGAGTCATCTGAATTTGAGTGTATCTTGAAGGGAACATATAAAGGGATTTACTCCTAAGGTGCTGCTTACTCTTTTAATGGAAGGGGAAATAATAATCTCTGACCCTTGCGCAAAGTTTACTAAAGACATACATCAGCACATGCAGCTAATTTTAAGGGGTTGTTCACAATGTTCATCTTGCATTTGACCAGGAACAAGTTTTTATGGGGTTTTAGTACTGAAGAAAATGTGTATGTGTGTAACCGAGAGGAATCAGCGATGGCATTGGGAAGGTATGCATGGTGTTCTGGTCTGCTAATGGAATGACAGTAAATGTGGTGGGCATAAAAGTCAGAGCTGAACAGAAGAATATTTGTCTAAGCTCCGTTATCTGGTGCTGATCAACACAGCTTTATGCTCCATATAAAACACTCTGCAAATGATATTAAAAGCACTTTTTAATATTGCATTCGCTTTAAAAATATAAAGGGGTGTGTTGTAGTCTGTTCTGTTACTGTAATTAGCCTGGTGTAGTCAATAGGCAATTTTCTGCACTGTCAAGTAAGAGTTATGAATTCTGTATTTATATTTCACTGTATAATTTATCACTGCTTCATTCAGTTACGAAGGCACGAAGGTAATGTCAACTGTTGATGGGCTTTATATTGATTAACATGTATAAAAATGAACGTGTCTTATTAAAAGAGGTGGGAACAAGACATTATTTTCAAGTGACGAATGTAACATTCAAGACATGAAATACAACTTCCAAAATTATATTCCAAGTTAAGACTGATGAGTCCCAAATCACAACCCAGGTCAAGTCCCATGTTAAGTCCTAAGTGAGGTCCAGTCCCAAGTGGAGTCAAATCTAAAATCATGTTCCAGGTCAAGTCCCAGGTGTAGTCCCAGGTCAAGAAAGTAACGTCCCAATTCATGACTCAAGTTAAGTCCCAAGTTGAGTCTGAAGTCATCGAGCCAGACATTTTCATAGGCCATATTCTAGCTCATGTCCCATTCTTAAACTCAGAAATTAGGTTCAGATTTGAGTCCCAAGTTTGGCACAAGTCCCCGGCAATGTCAGTTGTCAGTGTTTCGTCAAGTGCGAAATCATTATGACTCAAGTCTAGCTCAATTCATTTGGAGCTGAAAGCTTTTGGCTTCAAAGTTATTTGGAAATAGAGTTTGCTGTGTAAAATCTACCTGAAATTTGAGTGACATTAAAACATTTTTCTCTACTTTTGAAAAATTTCTTTTCTTTTCTTCAGTTTCTCTGTGCTTGAGCGGTGCAAATGGTTATAGTTTTTTTTAACAGGTTTTGGACAGCTGTCATCACCCATAACTAAGCTTCTTATAACATTAAAGCTCCTTTATATATATAAAAAAAAAAAAAAAAAAAACACGGTGAAATGAAACACAAAACGAAACACACAGCTAAATGTTTTGTACCATATTTTTTTGTTTGTTTGTTTCTGGCTCTTAACAAGAAACAGTCGCGTTTATTAGACCACTCCAAGATCAATGCAGGTTTCCTGAATCCTGAGTAGCTAAAAGGAACTAGAAAGGAGTGTTGATACTTGTTTCCTCTTTCGATTGACGGTTTTATGGAGTACCAGTAGCTCAGTAACTACGACCAGCAAGTTATTCTGCAGTGTACTTAACCCTTGCTCTAAATCACTGGGATTTCTTTCAGCACCAAGCCTTGTGTTGGGGCTCATTGCACACTTGGGTTAGATAACGGCTGGTTCATGCTTAATTATTTCTAATGTGCCTTCTGGATCCTCTCATTTGTGGGCTATAATTGTTGATGTGACCATGAGGTATTAATATTAACTGTAATAGCATTCTATGTTAACAAGTTGTCATTAGCACCATGTACTGCATCTGTTATGCTGGCTAATTTAATGGTTAGCCTTGACATGTTGCAGTGTAACTAGCTGTGCAGTTGTTTTGAAGGTAATCTTGTGAAGCCAGATTGGTCGTGACTCAGATTTATTGTCAAGTTGTGCTCAAAAAAGACAGTGATTGCTTAGACAGCATCATGGGAAAATAGTGTGTGAATTATATAACACTGGTATTAGCATCAGGGAACTCATTAGATTTTATTGCTTATTTTATGTAATGTTTGGTGTCTAGTGGCTAGCTAGCAAGACAAGTTAACTAGCAAGCATTAGAGATATCCTGTCTCAGATATTAAATAAAAAATTGCACTGATCTAAGCTGTATTAATACGTTAATGTTGGCTTATATATTTAAATTATATTCAGCTTAATTTGATTTTATTTGCGTACCGTTTTTAACGATGGACAATGTCTCAAAGCAGCTTTACAGAACATAACATTTTTATGTAAATGTATTTAAATTTTTCCCTATTTGTCCTTATTTATCCCTAATTAGCAAGAGGCGACTGTGGCAAGGAAAAACTCCCTTAGATGGTAGAAACCTTGAGAGGAACCAGACTCAGAAGAGAACCCATCCTCATCTGGGTGATAACAAATGCTGTAAATGTAAATAACAGAGTGTGAGACTATAAATTATTACGAACACTGGAGAGTGTGAATTACCATGGACACCAGAGAGTGTGATTAGAAATAATGTCTAAAGTCATATACAGTCAATTTGGAACTGTGTAACAGAAGCTCCTGAGCAGCCCATAAATTAATTCATCATCTGAGTTCATTATAGATTCAACACTAACTCCTCAAATGCTCTCTCCACAATGAATTCAAATGCTCAGCGACGGAGATAGAGCATATGTAGAATATTTTATGTATTGATTAAGCGGTTGTTCTCCTCAAAGTCCTCATGAGGTTGGCAACTTCTCTTCAAATGCCTAAAATCTTAGGTTGATAAATGAAGCAGACAACAAATTATTTGAAAGTATGAGGTGTACAACAGATACGGCGTATTGGGTTTAGATAAACTTGTCAACATCAATGACTTTAACAACCATATAAAATCTGTATACGAAAGCCTGGTCGTGTATGACGTTAAAATAACGACCCAGGAGCTTTGCCAAGATGGAGACCGAAATGACAGATGGTGCTAGAAGAACTTTGGTATTTTATTAGGTGGGGTCAGACCCCCTCAAACTGTCCCATAAATCTTATCATGTTAGTGGTGTAACAGTACACTGAGACTAAGGAGCTATATAGACAAGTCCTGGAGAAAATTCAGGGCTTGGTTATGAAAAATGTTCCAGATTTTGTACATCCTACTGAGCACAGTTGAATCTATTATTAAAAACAAAGCTGTAGAGATCCAGAGCTCAGATAAGAACAACTGTTCACAATACAATCATTACTGAAAAAAAAGCCATTCCAGTTCCAGTTTTGGAGTTTACCAAAGGGCATGTTGGAGGCTGAGCAGAAATGGAAAAAAGTTCTAATAAGAACATACTTGAAATTTTCTGCCTCGTCACAAAGCATTAGGTTTGGCTGAAACACAATATACCTCATCTCCCCAAGAACCCTCTTCACACAGCACAGCACAGCATAGTGCTAGGAAGTGGTTAAAGTGTTGGACTACTGAAAGGAATGCTGTGAGTTTTAATCCCAGGTCCATCAAGCTGCACCTGCTGGGCCCTTGAGCAAGGCCCTTAAACTTCAGTTGTATAAATTCCGTAAATGTACATTTAAATGGTGGTAGGATCACGTTATGCTTTTCATCTGCATTATCTAGGAAATTGGTGATGGTTGATGGTGATATAAATGGAGCCAAACTCCGGACATTAGTAGAAGAAAATCTCTTCCAGTCTGTAAGACGTAAAACTGGGGCAGGTGCTTCTCATTCCAATAGGACAAGGATCGTAAGCAGAATCCCCAAACTACACTGGAGTGCTTCAAACGCCTGGCTTGAAATATAGAGATCCAGATGTTCAAAGCTTATTGAAACATCCCAGAAGATTTGCAGCTGTAATTGTAGCCAAACATAATCTTACTAAACATTATTTTAAACATTAATAATATTTGGTAACAATAGCCTGCAATAGCCTGCACCTTCATACTGTGTGACTCAAATGGAAAAAAATCCCTATGAAGCATTTTAAATTTCAGAAAGTGTGTAAAATGACAACGGAGGGTTTATAAGTGTCAGCTCTGAGAACAGTCAATATTTATTCAAGGATGCACTATATTTGGCTGAAGGTTTGTGGACACTTGATTATAATAATCATGTGTTTTTTAGCATCCCATTAAAGATTACTCTCTCTATGGAGGCATTTTCATGCTGTAACAAGTTTGAGCCTCTTAGTTTCAGTAAAGAGAGAGTGCAATTTTGTAGCATACAATGACATTTGTGTGCTTCCAAATGTGGGAACAGTTTAGGAAAGATCCACACATGGGTGTGATGGCCAGGTTTAAACAAACATTTGATCATATAGTATATACAGTAGCTCCCACATCAACGAGCACTGGTGATTGAAAAATTGACCTATTGCCTCAAGGTCCTGACAGTGCTTTAATGTTCTCTGCCTAGTAATGTCATTTATCCTGCAGAGAGTGGAGCTAACAGCTCACTGCAAATCCCAAAGGGATGAAAAGTGCACCATCAAAGCCCACACGATGTCAGTTCACGCCTTTGCACTTGTTCCTTGTGCTGTCAATTGATGTTCCCAATTAGTAAATGACTAATATACAACACGACATTAATTAGCGTGTGTTTGTACTTGCCAGTTTTCTCAGTCCTGGTGGACTATTTGTCAGCATAATATAAACACAGTGGCAGATTTATAGCACAGCCTGATGCTACTGAAATCTGACAATTACAGGCAGTGAAGGAACTCAGAGAAGTTGTATACAATCTCTTTGCCATGCTTGTGGTACAGAATTACAGTATAGACATTGTAATTGCAGCAATGTTCCAGATCGGTGGCATCGTTATCATTATTGTACATAAGACACAGACACTGAAGCACTCAGAACAAGCAAGGAGAGCATGCCAAAGCAGAATGAGGATGACGAGGATGATGAAGGTGGAGCGAACGGATCCATTAGCAGTGCGGGGGTCTTGTTGTCCACTTGAAGTCAGAAAGAGGCTTTTTGCCAGAACATGTGGGAGCTGCAGGCGGATCTCGACAACCACTCGAGCCAGATGAGTGATGCTGGGAAAGCAGGAGGAGATCATCATTAATTGATGCAGTGGCAAGTGTGGGCGGCTGCGCATGCACATATACATACACACATGCGCGTGTGTTCAGTCAGGACGATGAGGGCTGGTGTACTCAATCACGTCTGCTAAAGAGTGTAGTCATACTCTCAGGCTGGATTGTGCCGCACTGTGGCTTCTCATTATCACAGACCTTTTGAGTATATACGGCTGTGTGTCATAGCGTGTCTGCTATTTTTATTCAGGGTCCAATGCTTGTGGTGCTGAATATGGATTTGGAACCTTAACACGTCACCTGTTTGTTTTTTATCAGTAGATAAAATTTTTTAATATCCTTTCTGACTTTTGGTTCATGTTTTTTCTTTCATTTCATTGTTATAGCACCACTGAAACATCTTTAGCATTTTCACTTAATATTATAGCATTATAGTATTTCTAATTTATGGTTAATAATATTTTCCTCATCCATATGTGAAGAAAAAATATTTAGGAAGGATTTTGGTCTTTTTTTGATGATACATAATATGATCAGGGACATGAGGTACTGTCACAAAGAATGCATTTGATTCATGGAATTAGAATTATATTCTTTTATATTCTATTCTATTATATATTATATTATCTCATTTCAGTTAGCACTGATTTCAGCTGCCTTGGTACTGTATCTTTTATTAATTAATATAAAAAAAAATTCTGGACAGTATATAACTAACACAATAACTGTGTTAGTTTAATATAATGAGCCAGGTTATAAACCTTCAGTAAAGTCGAAGCAGATTCCGCTTTTCAGCATTTTAAAACGTCTTAAGTCGGATTCACTGATTTGATTGGACGAGTGGTGTTCCAAGAGTGTTTATGTGCCATTTTACTGTTTGTACCTCTTTGCTTGTCTGTGTTTGTTACATTTACATTTACAGCATTTAGCAGACACTCTTATCCAGAGTCACTTACATTTTTTTTTTTTTTCAGTTTATACACATGAGCAATCGAGGCCTTGTTCAGGGGCCCTGCAGTGGCAACTTGGTGGACCGGGATTCGAACCAATGTACATACAGTTTGAACTTCAGCAGTAGCTAGGTACAGTTGTAGTCAGCACCTATAGCGTGGTGTGCATTTTTGTGAACATATCTTGTAACTTTAAAAAGCTGAAAGCTTGTGAAAAGGAGGAAGGGAAGCGATTTCATTGTATGCAGCTTTAGCAAGAATGTGCAAATCAATGATAGCAAGCTTGCCAGGTCCCTGTTCTCCCTGCTAGGCTGAATTCTATTCTGTTCTGCGCTACTCTTCTTTAGTGTGCTGTTCTATTCTGGTCTGTTGTATTCTACTGTTGTCTGCTGTATTCTTGTCTGTTCTGTTCTATTTTATTTATTCCTATTCTATTCTGTTCTATATTATTCATTCCTATTCTGTTTTTTCGTTTCTATTCTATTCAATTTATTCTATTCCATTCGTTTATGTGCTGTTCTATTTGATTCATTCCTATTCTATTAAATTCTATTGTGTTCTATTCCGTTTCTCTTTTCTATAGTGTCCTATTCTCATCTCCTCTGTTTGTTCTATTTTATTTATTTATTTTATTCAGTTCTGTTCTGTTTATTCATTTCTGTTCTGTTCTCTTTTATGCATTCCTATTCTATTCAATACTGTTGTATTCTGTTCTCTTCTCTCGTGTGCTATTCTTATCTACTCTGACCTGTTCTTCTGCTGTCTGCCGTATTCTTGCCAGTTCTGTTCCGTTTTCTTCATTTCTTTTCTATTCTGCTCTGAATTATTTCATTAATTCCTATTCAATTCTGTTCTTCTCTAGTGTGCTATTCTAATCTACTCTGCTATGTTCTGTTCTGTTCTATTTCATTCATTCATTCATTCGTTTTCTATTTCTATCCTGAGGCATCTAGAGATCTATCAGCTACAGTTAGACTCTGCTATACTAAAAAGATGTGAACTCCATGTGATCTTTTGCATCTATACAACATCTGTTTAACTGTATATTTATAATCACACCTCCCAGTGTCACCCATATGAGGATGAGGTTCCCCTTTGAGTCTGGTTCCTCTCAAGGTTTCTTCGTTTACCATCTATGGGAGTTTTTCCTCCCCACTGCTGCCTTAGTCACTTCAGTCTTGCTCATTGGGGATAAATACATACACATTGTGAACTAAATCCATCTAATATTAATCTTTAATTTTGCATTCTATTAATCTTTATATTATTCTTTATATTAACCTTTTGTTCTATGTTTATGTTCTGTAAAGCTGCTTTGAGACGATGTCCATTGTAAAAAGTGCTATACAAATACACTTGAATAGAATATTCTGTTCTGTTCTGTTCTTCTGTTGTCGACTGTATCCTATTCTGTTGTGCTTTATCAATTAATATTCTATTCTCTAGTGTGCTATTCTCATCTACTCGTTTATGTTCTATCCTTCCATTGCCTGCTGTAATCTGTTGTTTTATTCTACTTTATTGTGTTCTATTTTATTGTCTTCTGTATTCTTAATTGTTCTGTTCTATTTTATTGTATATTACTCTTTTCTGATGTGCTCTATTTTGTTCTGTTTACTTTTTGCTACTCTCTTCTATTTTACTCTGCTTCCTCTCTTCTGCCTTATTCCATTCTTCTCTATTTTGCTGTATTATATTCTACTTTATTTCACTTTTCCTTGTACGCTCTATTCTTTATACTTTGGTAATATTATATTCTGTGGCTCTCTGCTCTGTTTTTTAAATTAATTAATTGATTGATTAATGAATTAACTAATTGATTGCTTAATTAATTAATTAATTGGTTGATTAAGTAACTAATCGATCGATCATTTATTTATTTATTTATTTATTTATTTATTTAGCTCTATTCGGTGCTGTTTTGTTGTATTTCCTCTTACTATATTATGTTATACCATATTACACTCTTTCAGATTTGATTCTATTCTACTACATTGAATTCTGTAATATACTATCCATTTTTAACACTTTTGTTACTCTGATTTATTCTGTTTTTGTCTGTTTACCCTAATCTACTTTTCCCTACCCTGCTCTATTCTATTCTATACTTTTTCGGTGCTTTATTCTCTTCTCTTCTCTTCTCTTCTCTTCTCTTCTCTTCTCTTCTCTTCTCTTCTCTTCTCTTCTCTTCTGTCACTCTAACCTGCTCTTTTTTTATTTTACTTTATGCTTTTTTTGTTGTTTTTGTTTTATTGTATTCTAATCTACTGTATTCTATGCTGCTTTGCTATATTCTATTTTATTCTATTTCTTTTCGGCTTTATTATGTTATACTCTGTTTCACTCTTACTATGTCTACTTTATTCTATTTATTCTAGTATGCTCATTTCTGTTCTAGTATGCTCATTTCTGTTCTGTTCTGTTCAAAAAACCTTTGCTCTCTTCTATTTTAAACGAATTTATTCTGCCTGTTATTATATACTAATATACTTTGTCCTGCTTTTTTATGCTTTTCAGTTTTATTTTTATTTTATTTTTTACTTCTCTTCCATTCTACTATTCTGCATTATGTTGCTGTATTCTATATCATTATACTCTTCGCCAATCGTATATCTATTCTACCTTATTTTATTCTATTCTATTCTTTTCTATTCTATTATTATTCAATTCTATATTATATTCAATTCCTTTCCCACAGCCCATAGAATTATTTACTAGTCTAAGCAATTCAGAAGCCTTACAGTCTGCTGTGTGTGTAAATATTGAACCCATAGTTGCTTTATATGTTTTTGCTAGTAGCCTAAAGCATTTTCCATGCAGGATGATTATCTTGCCATGGTGTGTCCTGTTGATGAGTGATGCCACTATGCCACACTATATGCATTTGAATATCAGATTGATAGTAAAATGAATTCTGACCAAACTGTTTTTCTGCTTGGCCTTCTGTCAGAACCCTTTCCAGTTTACTTGAAAACTCTTCCAGTTACGGTCCTTAACCTTATTTTCTTTTATCAGCCTCTTTTTACTCCTGGAAAGTGACTACCTTCAGCCCTCTGCTTATTAAATCAAATGTGGATTGTTCTCATAACAGCAGTGACACAGACATGGTGAAATGTACGTGTGTGTGTTGTGCTGGTTTGAGTGTGTGAGGAACAGCAGTTCTGAATAGAAGACGGGTAAAGAGTTTGAAAACGCATAAGACAAACAAAATAAGATGTAGAGTTTAACTGTACACTTTCCTGGGGAAGACGTGTAAGTGGTCTTTCACATTGGCTGTTCAGTCTGAAAAAGAACACAGTTTATATGAAACATCAAGGTGATCAGGTAGCTCACAGTGGTCCTGAACCTGAGACTACCTGTAGGAGGTGGTGTGAGTCAGGTTACACCGGAACTGTGCCGGGATTCCTGTGAATGTGAACGCAACTTGTGCTCGGGTCTGCACTTGTTCTGGAAGTAAAATAACCTGCGCAAGTGTTTTAACCGATGACACTGTCATTAGTTTCCACAGCACACAGTAGCAAGAGTAGCAGGGAAAAGTTGTGGGACACAGAAGAGGTGAGGAGCTTTACTGCACAAAAAAAATACAGAGTCGTGGTGTGTTCTTCATACACATTTGTGATGATGTAAGATGAACTCTAATTCACCGGGGTTTGAAAGAATCAACTGAGTCTGTAGTAACAGTGCTGCAGCAAGCAATTGTGCACAGATTGTGCACAAATTTGTCCAGTACGAAAAGCACATTATTATCATAAAGAGCTCTTTCTGTGTGTGTGTGTGTGTGTGTGTGTGTGTGTGTGTGTGTGTGTGTGTGTGTGTGTGTGTGTGTGTGTGTGTGTGTGTGTACATATACCTGTACAGTATATATTGTGGTTATGTCATTTGTTCACCTATCGTGCCTGAATTTGCTTGGCAGCAAAAGTAATGTAATAATATATGATAAGTGAATTAATACGGACAAAAAAACTACTTTCTTTCTGCCTTCAGTTTCTGATTTAGCACATCACGGGAAAAAAGTCAGCACTTTTTGGATATGCGTTCTGTCATCACATTGCATGTACAAGAAATTATCAGAGTCTGGCTTGCTAATCTTTATTTTCTCTCAGCATGTTTGACAATAAGGTGACTTCATGTTAGCAGGAACGTTCTGCTCAAGCTTTGATCTGACTTGAATTTCATCAGCGTTTCCACATACTTACGATTCCTGATTCTGAAAAAGTTGTCTGTGTGTGCTAATGAAACTGGTTTGTAAATAATAATCATTCTGCTGTCAACCAGCTTGAGGCATGTGGATGTGTTTAGTGCAGCAGGAGATGGGGTTTGATATGATAACTTATACGTCAAGTTGCGTCACTCTGAACTGTTAGAATTTTTTTTTCTTACCTGTGAATAAAAACTGAATAGCCTGGACTCATCTGGTCCCCTCTCGGAGATCTGACCTGGAGGATGAAAGCCTGAGCCCTTTCATGTGCATTTCAATGCTCCTTTTGTTCTTATGGTTGTGGCAGATGTGTGTTTTAATTTTTGCATCATACATTTTCAGTGTTAACTGACATGATGTATTGCAGAAGGTGGAGAATCGAGTCTCTGTGAATCTGTGTATGTGTATATTTTGCATTTTATGTGTCTTGTTTGTGTTCCATGGCTCGTTTCGAAACCATGGCTCGAAGATTCTCTCATTATTATCCTGCCATACAGCAGCAGGTGAAGTATTGTTTGTGCTTTCTGAGCAACTGTAACAACAGAGGGAGGACACTCTATCAAATCTCAGCCTGAAAAAACAAAACTCAGTGGTCAACCTCTTGCCATCTGGTAATGACACTCGGCCTCGTGGCAGCCTAACGAGCCATAATGAGCCGCAATGTTGGGCCAGATCGTGCGATATACACGTTGCCACAGCTCCAGTTGGCAGCAGTGACTCAAAATCAGCATGTTTTGCATGCACTGATGGCACAGTCAGCAGTAATGACGTCTAACATCCATTAATGAGGATGGGAAGAGGCATCTGCATTATTCCTCAGATCCATTAACGGAGAGGGTATGCAGAATCTTCATGCTTTACATGCCGTGATCTTTGGCACTCCAGCTCAATAAGTCGTGATGAGCTCTAATGAGCTCTATTGTTCCCGGTGTCGGAACAGCCAATTTGTATGTCAGTGAAAGGTGGGGAGCAGGAAAGGGATAGTGCCATGATACAAGCTGAGAAGACTTCTGAAATCTTAAGAAGCTAATTAAATACAGCTCAACAAACCAAACATTAGGAAATAAAGAATGCATACAACACAGAGTTTGCAAATAACAGCTGAGCCTCATGCCATCATGGCCGTCAGGACCCGAAGTCACCTGCAGTCGTCTTCAGAGAGCGATAAGAGAAATGTTCACCACAAAAAAGATTCACGCTATTCTATTCTTGATGAATTACTCTAGCTGTCTCATGGCAGAAAAATTACAGGCTTTAAGCTACTTCAATAAACTTTCCTCCTCCTCCTGCTTGCTGGAGCAGAAAGAAAAAAAAAAAGTAAGCATTGTCATGCTTATAGACAAAGCCTATAATCACGTCTCTTTTGTGACTTTAAAACGGCCGTCCCAAGCCTGTCACTAGCAAATTGCTGTGAATTATAAGATTATTGTATAAGCTTTCTGAGAAGCTTTGTTGTAGACTTTCTTTGTAATAAAAAATTTAGTCAAGCTACATTTATTGTCATCTGCTCACATGTCTGAGTATATTGTTGCGAGTCTTTGTACAGAAGATACAGTACAGCGCCTTCAGGAAGAGGCTCTGGGTAAAAAAAGGTTTATCACGATGTGTATACGAGTGCATTATGAAACATGGCACTTCCTGCTACATTTACCTTTATTGACCCTCATCATTAAAAAAAAAAATAGCTGGTCGTCTTTATTTCAGCTTCACTTTTGAACAGCTGAATATATTGAGTTATTTCCTGGGCACCGATGCCCACATCTTCCATTAAAGCCTTCACAGATTGAAGGCAACTCTTTGTTTAGGATTTTCCCAGTACTACATCAGCACCAGAGTAATCATTAATGTTTAATCACAGCTGTTAGCTTCTAATTGTAGCCGTGTTTGTCCTCGACTTGAATCTTCCAGCATTTTGTGTTTTGTGATAAGGATTTGGAAAAGGAAGTACAGTAAATGCAAGAAGTCCAAAGTCACATTGGACATTTTAGTCATTCCTCACAGTACGTGGAGGTATGAGTTTGTACCCAGCTCCACCAAGCTGCCATTGCTGGGCCTCTGAACAAGGCCCTTAACCCTCAACTGCTGAACTGTATAAAATAAGATAAGACTCTCTGGATGACATCTGCCAAATGTCTTAAGCAATTCACTGATCAGTTATGAGAAGAGAAATTGACGTTTTCAGCAGTTTGATTGTCTTTTCAAAGAGATGCAGTGTATGTCCATAAGTTTGTCCACACCTCATGACCACACTCATATGTGCTTTATGAACATCCCATTACAGATTTAGCTCAACTTTCCTGTTATAATATACAATAATCTCCACTCTACACCACCTCTAGGCTTTTCTATGCATTTTGGAGCGTAACTGTGGGGATTTGTGTTCATTCAGCCACAAGAGCATTAGTGAGATCAGGTACTAGTCATAGTGAGGAGGTCTGGGGTTCAACCGATGTTCCAGTTCATCCCAAATGTGTTCAGTGGGGTTGAGATCAGGGATCTGTGCAAGACACTCGAGTTCTTCCACATCAGCCTTGAGGAATCCTGTCAATTTGTACACAAGGGAATTGTCATGCTGGAGCAGGTTTGAGCCTGTTAGTTCCAGTGCAGGGAAACTATAATGCCATGGCATACAAAGACATCTTACACAATGGTGGCAACATTTTTGGGGAAAAAATAGTAGTGTGATGCTCAGGTATCAACACACTTTTGGCCATATAGTATATTATTTGTCATATCACTGTCTCTCCTCTAAGCCACGTCAAGTGAATTCTCTGGTGTGCTAGTTGCAGTCCTACTGACGCCCAGTACCTCTGTGTATAAATATTTCATAATTCATATGGTTATACAGGAATATATAATAGAATATATATATAGGCTATTAATAAAAAGACTTTGTGTAAAGCACCAAAAAAACTAAACAAAAGAAGAGGATCTCACACATCTAAGTCCTCTATGATCTCCAGCTTTCATTACTAAGCCTGTTTTGCCCATAGCCATCTGCCAGCTCTAATTACAAAAATCCCTCACAAAAAAAAAAAAACATGACACGATGAGACAGTGGGACAGTGAATAGCCAGTACTTTTGTCTTGAATATGTTTCCTCATGCTGATGTACAATGACAGTCATAGTGTACAAACAATGTGACTACACGATCATGACATCTTGGTAGATTGTGCTCTTAAATAAAATTGTCTTTACTCATGCATGCTAGTAAAAAATAATAATAGAGAGGAAGCAGAAAAGAAGGCCAGGTCAAATTTGTCTCTAACATGTGGATTGAAATGCTTGTTAAAAATTTAACATCTTGGCATGGCGTTTAGTTTTAAGTGACGTCATGGCGTGACCCATCTGTTGTCAAAGTCCTTTAAGAGGTAAAACAAAATTAAAAATTTAAAAGCGGCCCCAGTGGCGAGCCATGGGGAATCCCCTAAATATTTCCCTGACCTTTATAATACCCATTGCTTTTCGTTGTGAAATTTGTTTGGTGTTGATTTATTAGTGTGTTAATTTGTGAATTGTGAGTTAATAAGTTGATACTTTCTGTAATGTTCTGAGGTGGTGGTATAGTTTGTGCATACTTTACACAGTCCTCCTAATGCCATTCAGTTATTATTCCTGTTCAACGTCTTTGCATTTTGAACTTCATCTGCCGGTCCTTGTATATGTATATTGATGTTTATCTGTGTTTGTGTGTCCTGCCAGCTTTTGTAACACTCCTAAATGGCGACCAGGCTCAGGACGCCATTCGCTCACTGCACCAGACGTCGGTGCGTGGTCGTGACATCAGCGTCCAGCTGCAGCCCACCGACTCCTTGCTGTGCGTCACCAACCTGCCTCACACATTCACAGGCACACAGTTCCAGGAACTGGTGCGTTCCTACGGCAACATCGAGCGCTGCTTCCTCGTCTACAGTGAGCTAACAGGCCACTCCAAGGGCTATGGCTTTGTGGAGTACATGAAAAAGGACTCGGCCTCCAGGGCTCGCTCAGAGCTGCTGGGTAAAGTGCAGGGCGACCGTTTTCTTATGGTGCAGTGGAGTGACGTCAACCAGCTCAGCACGGCCCAGCACATCCACTCCAAATGCCTGTGTGTGGAGCGGCTGCCTGTGGACTTTGACAGCTCTGAAGAGCTAGCACACATCTTTTCTGAGCACTACAAACCCGTCTTCTGTCAGGTGAGCCACAGAGAGTGGAGTGAGTTAGTGTTAGAAACTTGCACGCACACAGGTTTATGGAATAAATGACTTTCCCACCTGCCTGTGGAGAGAGAAGTTGATAATTGTACTCGCTGTAATGGAAGGAAGATACTCCTTGCTGCGTAAAATTACAAACCTTGTATGGGTTCTTGCTGCAATTTACAATTTGTGATAGAGCGAGTAATATGTCTCTCTTCTTTTTTTGTGTGCGCATCAGTGTGTGTATGTGTGTATGCTTGTGCATGCCCAAGTCACACTACTCTTACTCTATCAGACCTTTTGTCAAATCCAGACTCTGAGTGTCAAGCAAAACATACCTTAAGTGTTAAGACATCAGTTATTCTCTAGCCTGAACCCTGCAGATCAATACTCCATCCAGAACCCGAGTGGATCCTATGATGCCGGATCATGTTTCTTCATCCTTCATCTTAATCAAAACCTGTAAAAACCCAGAGGCCAGGACTGATTTTATCCTTGCTGCATCAAACGTTTTTTTTTTTTTTAGCCAACACACTAATCGATACTCGCACCCTCACAAAGACATGTAGCTCCAGAGCTACACCCACACTGTAGTCATACTCAGAAGTGCTGGAGGTGGATGAAGATCACAAGGTTTTGACCACTTTTCTCTGAGTCACTTCTAGTCCTTTTTCTTTTGTCATGTTATTCAATTTAAAAGACTGTGTATGGAAATAGGCTTTTTTTTTAATTAATTCTTTTATTATTTTAATGGTCTGTCGAAATAACCCCAGGTGTCTATCTGTCTATCTATCCATCCATCCATCCATCCATCCATGCAAAGATTCCTTAATACCATGTGGTAAAACATTTTAACATTTTTTTTACACAATGCAAAGACACTCGAGGAAACTTTCTTCATCTCACACCCAAACCACACCAGAATCATTAGGCTCACTCCGGGCTCAGTTTGAAACGCAAAACTTTAAATATATAAACTCTCCTTGTCACTGTGTTGTGTGCTCAGTGTAAGGATCCAGACACACTAAACTGACTGCGCTTCACCATTGGCTTCAGTCGACCGTCGCTGTTGCCCATTAGAGCTGATTGAGCAACTTAAATCAGGATCCTGAAATTGAATTGCTTCTTTGATTTGCTGTTCAGTCTAACACGTCAGTGTAGGAAAAGAGAATTGGAATTAGAAGATTGTTGTCTTCTGTCGAATGTTTGAAATGCAGCAAGCTAGTAAAGATGTAACGTTGATGCATACTAGTAACGTTGTTCCTAGTACTGATAGAGTGTACGTTTGATAATATGGACACGTTCTATGGCCGCAAGCCGTACAATTAAAATATATACACTTACCGTCCACTTTATTAGGAACACATGTATTCCTGGACATTCGTGCAGTTATCTAATCAGCCACCCAGGTGGCAGCAGCACAGTGCAGATACTGTAATCATGCAGATACAGGTCAAGAGGTTTAAACATCAGAATGAATAAAATGTGTGATCTCTGTGACTTTAGCCGTAGCATGGTTGTTGATGTCAGATGGGCTGGATTGAGTATTTCCGAAACTGCTGATCTGAGATTCACACACAGTCTCTAGAGTCTCTAGAGAAGATGTGTTTGGAGGATCTCCAGGCTGAAACACATTGATGATGAGAGAGATCAGAGGAGAATCATCAGACTGTGTCTATAGTCTATACAGTAGTAACTCAAACTGGACCACTGAAGGCCCATGATGCATGACCATGATAGCCTCAGATACTTGTTCTTGTCTGATAGGAGTGGATCCCAATGAAGACGTGGAGACTTCTTCTGTTGTAACCCATCCACTTATAGGCTCAGCATGGTTGTAAAGAACGATGATTTGCATTACTATATCCTTCCTGACAGCTTGAACCAGTGACCTCTCTTGATCTCTCTATTGAATGAGTTTTTTCCACACAGAGAACTGTCACTCAATCAGTGTTTTTAGTTTATCGTACCGTACTGTGTAAACTCTAGAGACCAGTTGAATGTGAAATTTCCAGGAGATGTGGGAATCCCTTGTGAATAACCATCAGTTTGGTCTTCAAGGCCTGTTTGATGTTAGCAAAATCCAAATCGGTTCAGCTCACACTTATCATAGTGAACAAAAACCAGCACAAGTGGACTATCACAGTTAGGTTGGGTAACTTACCACGAAACAGTAGTAATGTTTTATTACTGATGTAAGCGGCAGGGGTTCAGACTGGTGTCTGAGGAATCAAATTTATCATTCTGTCGATATTTCACTCAGCCCCCCCCCCATTTCCTGTACAGTGTGTGGGTGTGTGCGTTGTCCTTTCAAGCCACTCTGTCTCTCTAGCTGTCTAGTGCTTTTCAGCGTCTGAGGTGTTTGCGCTAACGCATCAGCATTGTTCCGACGTAGAGAAAATGAGTGAAGTCGCCTCCACACGGAAAATTCCAGACATTAGGGCTGTCTTAAATGACACTGCAGCGTGAATATGGATGCGTAGGCCCACATGCTCTGAGATATTAGCCAGTAATTTGCATAATTGTGAGTGCTTTTTAGCACTGTTCGTCATACTGTTGCAAGTTGAGATGGGTGCTGAGCTTTTTCAGCATTTTCTGTATTTTGTTGCTGTTGTTACGTATTGATATTTTAAAGCGGACACAAAACACTGGTGTTAATATAATAAATGAACATACATACATACAACATAAAAAAAGGTATTCAAAAAACACATAAAAAATGCCCAACCTTTTTAATCCCAAAAATGGATATTCGGTGCATTGTCTATTTTTTTTTTGTGTATTACATAGTGAAGAATCAGAAAAGCTCTAGGGAGAATAAATGATCCTTACAAAAGAATAGAAATGAAGCATCTGATTATGACTTCATAATTCAGACTTTTCCAGTTAAATTTACAGCATTGTCCTTATCCAGAGCGACGTAGAAAAGTTATTTAAAGTCTCTGTCAATCAATACATTAACACTGGTTCACTAGGTTACAGACTTAGACTATCATCTACCTGAATCTTTGTTCAGCATTTTATTTACACATATAATATACACATAAAACAGGGTAAATAAGTGCTAGTTTAAGTGTTTCAGGAAAAGTTAGGTCTTCACCTGTTGGGAAGTTTGTTCCACTAGATTGTAAAAGGTTATAAAGGAGTTTTCCAATTAACTGATATTTATCACCTATTTAAAGTGAACAAAAGGAAGTAAATCAGCTTCCACAAGGAAGGACACAATCCAGTTTTATTTATTTTATTTTATTATCCTTATTTAATGCCCGAATGAGCTGAATGAGCATCTTAAATCAGCATCAGAGTGCAGAAGGAGAAGGAGTTCTCTGATTTGCTGTTCAGTCAGGAGATATCAGCAAATCAGTGCAGTAGAAGAGAAACACAAGAAAGCAAAGCAAGCGATGATTCTGTCAGAACACACACACACACACACACACACACACACACACACACACACACACACACACACACACACTTCTCATTTCTCTACTTAACATCTCTCACTGTTTGCTTATTTGCTGTAACTCGCTTTATTTTGCAGGGAAGTAGCAGAGCAAGGTTTTTTAACAGATTCACAGTAACATAAAAAGGGGAGTTTTTCAGGCTACATCTCAGTTCAGCTATCACATCAAATTCCAATCTTGTCAGCCAAGCACAAGAATCTGAGGCCATCAAGAAATCACACGAATAAGACCAGGCCATATTTTTTGAGCTGTCCACTTTGGGTGAATGTGTGCACATGATAGGCTCTTTGCTGAGATAAGTGGAAGCTGATGTGGTTTTCTCCTGTTTTAGCTCACCACATCATGGCTTGATGTTTTGTGCATGTTGAGATGCATTTTTCCTCACCACAGTTAGTTATTATAGACATCCTGTCATCTCAATCCAGCCTGGTTTATCAACAAATTTGTTTTTTTTTTTTGTTGTTGTTGTTTCTGAGTGAAAATTTCAGGAGATCAGCAGTTTCTGAAACATTTGAAGACTTCGGCAGGAAGGAATTAGCCTCAAGTCTGTAATGAACCCTGAGCTATTAGTTCCTCAGGGGCTCATGCTTACACAATTCCACTCAACTCCAAACTGTTGTAGAAAGGACATTATTTGCATTTACATTACATTACATTCCTGTCCAGTGTCACCCAATGAGGATGAGGTTCCCTTATGAGTCTGGTTCCTCTCTCGAGGTTTCTTCCTCATATCATCCTCAAGCCTCAGACTTGCTCATTAGGGATAGATGTTAGAGATATATACTGTAATAACTTACTTTTAAACTTTAACATTTTTGTTCTCTTTCTATACTTCTGTAAAGCTGTTTTGAGACTATGTGAATTGTTAATAATAATTAATTAAACTGAATTCAATTGAAATACTCAGACTAGGGCATCTGGCACCAGCAGCCATGCCATAATTTAAGTCACAGTGTACATGTCTTTTCTTCATTCTGATGTTTGTTGTGAACATTAACTGGAGCTCTTGACCTGTATTTGTACGATTTTATGCTTTGTGCTTCTGCCACATGGTTGGCTGATTATAACAACATAAATGTGCAGGTGTTCTTAATAAAGTGGACAAGTTCTGAGAAACACATTCCTTCCTGAACTGAGATATGGTTTTCTTTTGCATGTATCTCAACCAGAGTTAAAGTCTTAACATTTTAAATTCTCCTTACTCTCAGAAGTGAAATGGAGAAAATTGGATTTAAAGATTTAATTCCAACTGTGGCGCAGGAGCAGATATTTTGACAGCCTGGATCTGATTACAAAGTGAACCGATGAGGCTTACGTATGTCTCTTTCTTTATGGCAACATGATCAAAGCGTGATGTTCACTGTGTGAGGAAATCACATTTAGCTAGCAAGGTTTGAGACTTATTTATGCAGACTTATGGTTTATACCAAACCAGAAATTTATATAACATGAACTCAGAAATGACACTGACTCATTAGTTCCTCAGGACCAATTCCACTCGACTACAAACTACAAACTGTTCCTGTCCAGTGTCACCCAAATACGGATGAGGTTCCCTTCTGAGTCTGGTTCCTCTCAAGGTTTTTTCCTAATATCATCACAGGGAGTTTTTCCTTTTCTTGTTCATTGGGGATAGATGTTGAAATACATAGTAGCTTAATTTTAAACTTTATAATTTTCATTCTGTTTCTATACTTTTGTAAAGCTGCTTTGAGACAATGTCAATTGTTAAAGGTGCTATACAGATAAATTGAATTGGATTGAATGCACACACACAGTGGACATCAAAATTAGAAAATTTATGAACTCGATATTGTACAGTAAATCATCACTCATGATTTGCAGGACTGTGGGTTACATCACTGTTCTACTAGCATGTTGTACAAAATCACCAAAGCACTTTTCTCTATTAAATACAGCGATCAGTATTAGTGAACAGTAACCAATTTAGCACGAAAGACGATTACAAATTTAAAATTGTGTACATATCAGCATTTATTCATTGCGTTGTCTAGATTTTAATTTCACACCAGCTGCAAATCACTGTTGTGTCGGAAAAGACTGGAACTTCATATATAATATACTCAAGATGTACAAATGACAAAAATGTACATTGCTAATAAAAACATCAGAAAATGTATCTTAGGCCACTATTGTGTCCAGGGGAAATCGTGGCCTAATGGTTAGAGAGTCTGACTCGTAATCCTAAGGTTGTGGGTTCAAGTTTCGGGCCGGCCACGACTGAGGTGCCCTTGAGCAAGGTACCGAACCCTCCAACTGCTCCCCGGGCGCCGCAGCATAAAAATGGCTGCCCACTGCTCTGGGTGTGTGTTCACGATGTGTGTGTTCACTGCTTGTGTGCACTTTGGATGGGTCAAAACTTTCACTTTTTCACTTTAAAAAGAGCTTGCAAAGTTCAAAACAGATAAAACGGTTCATCCCTTTTACATACTATGTGAATTATTTAACGTCATGCTTACTGAGATACATTTACATCTCTGTCCCTTATTACTATTAAATATATTTGCACACAAATACACACAAAAATACTTTCCTTCATATGTCTGTTTCCTCCCTTCTTGATAACACCCCATAGGCAGCAAACAAACATGTACACTCATACACTCAAATATACTCATGTGACTGTATCCAAACTTTTCTCATGAATGCTTCTCAGCAACAGTTAAATGCAAAAATGAAATGCAGATAATATTTTTACAGCTTTTTTATTCATCTTAATAATGCAAAACAATGAAATCTACTGTAGCACATCTATCATTAGCTGTGCCCTTATGTGTGTTACAGTATTAACCCAGGTTACTACACAATCACACATCTGTTATGCCAAGTAGGGAAAATAACATGCGTGCTTTCAAATAATCTAGTCTTAATCAAGCACATGGCCTTTTCATAGAAAACTCAGAAGTGCAAAGAGTACTCTTTCCTACAATCCCTCTCTCCTGGTCACCTACTTGTAATTTAAATGTCAGCCATATAGTACATTATACTAGAGGAGAAAACACAAAGAGCCTTAGGGAGTGTGTGTGAAGTGTGTGTGTGTCACAGTAGTATTGATTTGTGTATTTTAAGGTCAGTAGGACGTGGCTGGTGCAGACCTTTAGCAGTGTGGGAGGCTCAGCAGGATGAAGCTCAGTGGAACAAGACTGTAGAGAAAAGAAACAGCAGTGTGTTTGTATCAGTGCACCAAAGGGCAATTCCATGCAAATGCTAGTGCTGTCATGGACAAATGGATTCATTATGATAAAATATATATATATAATAATAATAAAACACTTTAATTTGTCAAACTATCACTTTATTTACTTGTTTATTTTTAATTCAGTTCAATTCAAATTTATTTGTATAGAGATTTTAACAATGGACAGATTTACAGAACAAAAGAAGCATAATATAAAAAGTTTCATTCATTCATTCATTCATTCATTCATTCATTCATTTTCTACCGCTTATACGAACTACTCGGTCACGGGTAGCCTGTGCCCAATCTCAGGCGTCATTTGGGCATCAAGGCAGGATACACCCTGGATGGAGTGCCAACCCATCGCAGGGCACACACAAACTAAAAAGTTTCATATAATACAAAAATTCAAGATTAGTATTAGACTTATATTTTAATGTGTTTGTATTTATCCCCAATAAACAAGTCTGAGGTGACTGAGGTGATTGTGGTGAGGAAAAACTCCCTTAGATGGAAGATGAAGAAACCTTGAGAGAAACCAGACTCAAAAGGGAACCTCATCCTCATATGGGTGACACTGGAGGGTGTGATTATAAATATACAGTCTGACAATTGTTGTATTGATGAGGAGGTTGTTTTGCTCAAAGACCACATGGAGTTAGCATCTTCTCTTAGAATGCCCATTGTAGTTTGTCTAAAGTAAATGTGTTACACTCCCAGAAACAGCAGCTTGTTACATGAGAAGAATCAAAAATTCAGTCCAATTTTATTTCTATAGCATTTTAACACTGGACAATGTCACAAAGCAGCTTTACATGAATATTTAAATTCAGGATATACATTTAACTTTTTTTTAAATTTATCTCTAATGAGCAAGAGCCAAAGGCGAAGGTTGATTAAGAAATCTTGAGAGGATCCAGACTCTAAAGGGAACCCGTCCTCATCTGGATGACACCAAAATCATTTCCCTACTGTGTGCTATCTGGTCAAAAATTTAAATTATTTAACCAGGAAATTCATTCTAGCTTTATCAAAGGTTCACTGATTAATGAAGCATGAGTGCAAGATCTTCATGATTTCTAAGTGATACGATCCACTGCAGAGAGAGAGAGAGAGAGAGAGAGAGAGAGAGAGAGAGAGAGAGAGATTATTAGCACATTCATAATTTTACATATATTATAAATAATCCATAATGATTTCTCAGGTGTCAGTATTATTTATATAACTATAATTACCTGGTTTATGGTAGTATCAATATTTGGCATTACACACAGCTTTATATTATCTGTCTTATAATTTCAATACACGATTGTGTGTTTTCACAGTGTATAAAGTCAGATGTGTATAAATCTGAACAAATCTGAATAAAACAGAATGAGGCATGCTGTTATAGGAAACAATCAACAACAGGACGCTGATATGCGATCAAACACTAACTTACAAAGCACAAAACAAAAAAAAAGAAGTAAAAAAAATCCACTTCGGTCGTCACCCCGAAGTGGATTATTTTCCAAAACCAGCACATCCTGAAGCATTTTCTTCCTCTTATTCCACAATTTTTAAAATTTTCATCTATTAATAAAATTACACTTTTTTAATTTTACATTTAATGTCATGAAAGTGCCAAAAGACAGGTTCGTTTTTATGTTGTAGCTACAGTCAGTTTCTCTTCAGCTGCACTTTATTTAGTGTGTTGAAGATAATAAAACCAAAAAAAAAAAAAAAAAGCAATGCAGGTTTTCATGTTGCCAAGAAAGCAACAACTTCACTACAGTAACCCAGCTTGTAAAAAACACATTTTTACTATGGATATAGTAACATATTAGAAGTACATTAGTAATTGGGGGATGTGGCAGCCTAGTGGTTAGGACATTGTTGTGTCCTTGAATCCGAGGTTCACCAAACTGCAACCACTGGCCCCTGAGCAAGGTTAAGGCCCGTAATGCTCAGCTGAAAAAAAAAATTTATTAAAAAAAGTCACTCTGGATAAAGTCGTCTGCAAAATGACGTAAATGAATACCTTGATTTGAAATATGGTCACAGTTGTCATGCTTTGTAATGGTCACAGTTGTCATGCTTTGTAATGGTCACAGTTGTCATGCTTTGTAATGGTCACAGTTGTCATGATTTGTAATGGTAACAGTGGTCACAGTTGTCATGCTTTGTAATGGTCACAGTTGTCATGCTTTGTAATGGTCACAGTTGTCATGCTTTGTAATGGTCACAGTTGTAATGGTAACAGTAGTAATGGTAACAGTTGTCATGCTTTGTAATGGTCACAGTTGTCATGCTTTGTAATTGTAACAGTTGTCATGCTTTATAATGGTCACAGTTGTCATGCTTTGTAATGGTCACAGTTGTCATGCTTTGTAATGGTAACAGTTGTCATGCTTTATAATGGTAACAGTTGTCATGCTTTATAATGGTCACAGTTGTTGGTCACAGTTGTTATGCTTTGTAATGGTAATAACAGTTGTCATGCTTTGTAATGGTCACAGTTGTCATGCTTTGTAATGGTCACAGTTGTCATGCTTTGTAATGGTCACAGTTGTCATGCTTTGTAATGGTCACAGTTGTCATGCTTTGTAATGGTCACAGTTGTTGGTCACAGTTGTCATGCTTTGTAATGGTAACAGTTGTCATGCTTTGTAATGGTAGCACCACAATCTGTGACAATGGTCACAGATGTCATGCTTTGTAATGGTCACAGTTGTTGGTCACAGTTGTCATGCTTTGTAATGGTAACAACAGTTGTCATGCTTTGTAATGGTCACAGTTGTCATGCTTTGTAATGGTAACAACAGTTGTCATGCTTTGTAATGGTCACAGTTGTCATGCTTTGTAATGGTAACAGTTGTCATGCTTTGTAATGGTCACAGTTGTCATGCTTTATAATGGTCACAGTTGTTGGTCACAGTTGTTATGCTTTGTAATGGTAATAACAGTTGTCATGCTTTGTAATGGTCACAGTTGTCATGCTTTGTAATGGTCACAGTTGTCATGCTTTGTAATGGTCACAGTTGTCATGCTTTGTAATGGTAACAGTTGTCATGCTTTGTAATGGTCACAGTTGTTGGTCACAGTTGTCATGCTTTGTAATGGTAACAGTTGTCATGCTTTGTAATGGTCACAGTTGTTGGTCACAGTTATCATGCTTTGTAATGGTAACAGTTGTCATGCTTTAATGGTAACAGTTGTCATGCTTTGTAATGGTCACAGTTGTCATGCTTTGTAATGGTAACAGTTGTCATGCTTTGTAATGGTCACAGTTGTTGGTCACAGTTATCATGCTTTGTAATGGTAACAGTTGTCATGCTTTAATGGTAACAGTTGTCATGCTTTGTAATGGTCACAGTTGTCATGCTTTGTAATGGTAACAGTTGTCATGCTTTGTAATGGTCACAGTTGTCATGCTTTGTAATGGTAACAGTTGTCATGCTTTGTAATGGTCACAGTTGTCATGCTTTGTAATGGTAACAGTTGTCATGCTTTGTAATGGTCACAGTTGTTGGTCACAGTTATCATGCTTTGTAATGGTCACAGTTGTCATGCTTTGTAATGGTAACAGTTGTCATGCTTTGTAATGGTCACAGTTGTCATGCTTTGTAATGGTAACAGTTGTCATGCTTTGTAATGGTCACAGTTGTTGGTCACAGTTGTCATGCTTTGTAATGGTAACAGTTGTCATGCTTTGTAATGGTCACAGTTGTTGGTCACAGTTGTCATGCTTTGTAATGGTAACAACAGTTGTCATGCTTTGTAATGGTCACAGTTGTCATGCTTTGTAATGGTCACAGTTGTCATGCTTTGTAATGGTCACAGTTGTTGGTCACAGTTGTCATGCTTTGTAATGGTAACAGTTGTCATGCTTTGTAATGGTAGCACCACAATCTGTGACAATGGTCACAGATGTCATGCTTTGTAATGGTCACAGTTGTTGGTCACAGTTGTCATGCTTTGTAATGGTAACAACAGTTGTCATGCTTTGTAATGGTCACAGTTGTCATGCTTTGTAATGGTAACAACAGTTGTCATGCTTTGTAATGGTCACAGTTGTCATGCTTTGTAATGGTAACAGTTGTCATGCTTTGTAATGGTAACAGTTGTCATGCTTATAATGGTCACAGTTGTTGGTCACAGTTGTTATGCTTTGTAATGGTAATAACAGTTGTCATGCTTTGTAATGGTCACAGTTGTCATGCTTTGTAATGGTCACAGTTGTCATGCTTTGTAATGGTCACAGTTGTCATGCTTTGTAATGGTAACAGTTGTCATGCTTTGTAATGGTCACAGTTGTTGGTCACAGTTGTCATGCTTTGTAATGGTAACAGTTGTCATGCTTTGTAATGGTCACAGTTGTTGGTCACAGTTATCATGCTTTGTAATGGTAACAGTTGTCATGCTTTAATGGTAACAGTTGTCATGCTTTGTAATGGTCACAGTTGTCATGCTTTGTAATGGTAACAGTTGTCATGCTTTGTAATGGTCACAGTTGTTGGTCACAGTTATCATGCTTTGTAATGGTAACAGTTGTCATGCTTTAATGGTAACAGTTGTCATGCTTTGTAATGGTCACAGTTGTCATGCTTTGTAATGGTAACAGTTGTCATGCTTTGTAATGGTCACAGTTGTCATGCTTTGTAATGGTAACAGTTGTCATGCTTTGTAATGGTCACAGTTGTCATGCTTTGTAATGGTAACAGTTGTCATGCTTTGTAATGGTCACAGTTGTTGGTCACAGTTATCATGCTTTGTAATGGTCACAGTTGTCATGCTTTGTAATGGTAACAGTTGTCATGCTTTGTAATGGTCACAGTTGTCATGCTTTGTAATGGTAACAGTTGTCATGCTTTGTAATGGTCACAGTTGTTGGTCACAGTTGTCATGCTTTGTAATGGTAACAGTTGTCATGCTTTGTTGGTCACAGTTGTCATGCTTTGTAATGGTAACAACAGTTGTCATGCTTTGTAATGGTCACAGTTGTCATGCTTTGTAATACAGTTGTCATGCTTTGTAATGGTCACAGTTGTCATGCTTTGTAATGGTCACAGTTGTTGGTCACAGTTGTCATGCTTTGTAATGGTAACAGTTGTCATGCTTTGTAATGGTCACAGTTGTCATGCTTTGTAATGGTCACAGTTGTTGGTCACAGTTGTCATGCTTTGTAATGGTAACAACAGTCGTCATGCTTTGTAATGGTCACAGTTGTCATGCTTTGTAATGGTAACAACAGTTGTCATGCTTTGTAATGGTCACAGTTGTCATGCTTTGTAATGGTAACAGTTGTCATGCTTTGTAATGGTCACAGTTGTCATGCTTTATAATGGTCACAGTTGTTGGTCACAGTTGTTATGCTTTGTAATGGTAATAACAGTTGTCGTCATGCTTTGTAATGGTCACAGTTGTCATGCTTTGTAATGGTCACAGTTGTCATGCTTTGTAATGGTCACAGTTGTCATGCTTTGTAATGGTCACAGTTGTCATTCTTTTTGTAATGGTCACAATTGTCATGGTTTGTAATAGTCACAGTTGTCATGCTTTGTAATGGTCACAGTTGTCATGCTTTGTAATGGTCACAGTTGTTGGTCACAGTTGTCATGCTTTGTAATGGTAACAGTTGTCATGCTTTGTAATGGTCACAGTTGTCATGCTTTGTAATGGTCACAGTTGTTGGTCACAGTTGTCATGCTTTGTAATGGTCACAGTTGTCATGCTTTGTAATGGTCACAGTTGTCATGCTTTGTAATGGTCACAGTTGTTGGTCACAGTTGTCATGCTTTGTAATGGTAACAGTTGTCATGCTTTGTAATGGTCACAGTTGTTGGTCACAGTTGTCATGCTTTGTAATGGTCACAGTTGTCATGCTTTGTAATGGTCACAGTTGTCATGCTTTGTAATGGTCACAGTTGTCATGCTTTGTAATGGTAACAGTTGTCATGCTTTGTAATGGTCACAGTTGTCATGCTTTGTAATGGTCACAGTTGTTGGTCACAGTTGTCATGCTTTGTAATGGTCACAGTTGTCATGCTTTGTAATGGTCACAGTTGTCATGCTTTGTAATGGTCACAGTTGTTGGTCACAGTTGTCATGCTTTGTAATGGTAACAGTTGTCATGCTTTGTAATGGTCACAGTTGTCATGCTTTGTAATGGTCACAGTTGTCATGCTTTGTAATGGTCACAGTTGTTGGTCACAGTTGTCATGCTTTGTAATGGTAACAGTTGTCATGCTTTGTAATGGTCACAGTTGTTGGTCACAGTTGTCATGCTTTGTAATGGTCACAGTTGTCATGCTTTGTAATGGTAACAGTTGTCATGCTTTGTAATGGTCACAGTTGTCATGCTTTGTAATGGTCACAGTTGTCATGCTTTGTAATGGTCACAGTTGTCATGCTTTGTAATGGTCACAGTTGTTGGTCACAGTTGTCATGCTTTGTAATGGTAACAGTTGTCATGCTTTGTAATGGTCACAGTTGTCATGCTTTGTAATGGTCACAGTTGTCATGCTTTGTAATGGTCACAGTTGTCATGCTTTATAATGGTCACAGTTGTTGGTCACAGTTGTTATGCTTTGTAATGGTAATAACAGTTGTCATGCTTTGTAATGGTCACAGTTGTCATGCTTTGTAATGGTAACAACAGTTGTCATGCTTTGTAATGGTCACAGTTGTCATGCTTTGTAATGGTAACAGTTGTCATGCTTTGTAATGGTCACAGTTGTCATGCTTTATAATGGTCACAGTTGTTGGTCACAGTTGTTATGCTTTGTAATGGTAATAACAGTTGTCATGCTTTGTAATGGTCACAGTTGTCATGCTTTGTAATGGTCACAGTTGTCATGCTTTGTAATGGTCACAGTTGTCATGCTTTGTAATGGTCACAGTTGTTGGTCACAGTTGTCATGCTTTGTAATGGTAACAGTTGTCATGCTTTGTAATGGTAGCACCACAATCTGTGACAATGGTCACAGATGTCATGCTTTGTAATGGTCACAGTTGTTGGTCACAGTTGTCATGCTTTGTAATGGTAACAGTTGTCATGCTTTGTAATGGTCACAGTTGTTGGTCACAGTTATCATGCTTTGTAATGGTAACAGTTGTCATGCTTTAATGGTAACAGTTGTCATGCTTTGTAATGGTCACAGTTGGTCACAGTTGTCATGCTTTGTAATGGTAACAACAGTTGTCATGCTTTGTAATGGTCACAATTGTCATGCTTTGTAATGGTCACAGTTGTCATGCTTTGTAATGGTCACAGTTGTTGGTCACAGTTGTCATGCTTTGTAATGGTAGCACCACAACCTGTGACAATGGTCACAGTTGTCATGCTTTGTAATGGTCACAGTTGTTGGTCACAGTTGTCATGCTTTGTAATGGTAACAGTTGTCATGCTTTGTAATGGTCACAGTTGTTGGTCACAGTTATCATGCTTTGTAATGGTAACAGTTGTCATGCTTTGTAATGGTCACAGTTGTAATGCTTTGTAATGGTCACAGTTGTCATGCTTTGTAATGGTCACAGTTGTGAGTCACGGTTGTCATGCTTTGTAATGGTAACAGTTGTCATGCTTTGTAATGTTAACAGTTGTCATGCTTTGTAATGGTAACAGTTGTCATGCTTTGTAATGGTAACAGTTGTCATGCTTTGTAATGGTCACAGTTGTCATGCTTTTTAATGGTCACAGTTGTTGGTCACAGTTGTCATGCTTTGTAATGGTAACAGTGGTCATGCTTTGTAATGGTAACAACAGTTGTCATGCTTTGTAATGGTCACAGTTGTCATGCTTTGTAATGGTAACAGTTGTCATGCTTTGTAATGATCACAGTTGTCATGCTTTATAATGGTCACAGTTGTTGGTCACAGTTGTTATGCTTTGTAATGGTAATAACAGTTGTCATGCTTTGTAATGGTCACAGTTATCATGCTTTGTAATGGTAACAGTTGTCATGCTTTGTAATGGTAGCACCACAATCTGTGACAATGGTCACAGATGTCATGCTTTGTAATGGTCACAGTTGTTGGTCACAGTTGTCATGCTTTGTAATGGTAACAGTTGTCATGCTTTGTAATGGTCACAGTTGTTGGTCACAGTTATCATGCTTTGTAATGGTAACAGTTGTCATGCTTTAATGGTAACAGTTGTCATGCTTTGTAATGGTCACAGTTGTCATGCTTTGTAATGGTCACAGTTGTCATGCTTTGTAATGGTCACAGTTGTTGGTCACGGTTGTCATGCTTTGTAATGGTAACAGTTGTCATGCTTTGTAATGGTCACAGTTGTTGGTCACAGTTGTCATGCTTTGTAATGGTCACAGTTGTCATGCTTTGTAATGGTAACAGTTGTCATGCTTTGTAATGGTCACAGTTGTCATGCTTTGTAATGGTAACAGTTGTCATGCTTTGTAATGGTAACAGTTGTCATGCTTTGTAATGGTCACAGTTGTTGGTCACAGTTGTCATGCTTTGTAATGGTAACAGTTGTCATGCTTTGTAATGGTCACAGTTGTTGGTCACAGTTGTCATGCTTTGTAATGGTCACAGTTGTCATGCTTTGTAATGGTCACAGTTGTTATGCTTTGTAATGGTAACAACAGTTGTCATGCTTTGTAATGGTCACAATTGTCATGCTTTGTAATGGTCACAGTTGTCATGCTTTGTAATGGTCACAGTTGTTGGTCACAGTTGTCATGCTTTGTAATGGTAGCACCACAATCTGTGTTAATGGTCACAGTTGTCATGCTTTGTAATGGTCACAGTTGTTGGTCACAGTTGTCATGCTTTGTAATGGTAACAGTTGTCATGCTTTATAATGGTAACAGTTGTCATGCTTTGTAATGGTCACAGTTGTTGGTCACAGTTATCATGCTTTGTAATGGTAACAGTTGTCATGCTTTGTAATGGTCACAGTTGTCATGCTTTGTAATGGTCACAGTTGTTGGTCACGGTTGTCATGCTTTGTAATGGTAACAGTTGTCATGCTTTGTAATGTTAACAGTTGTCATGCTTTGTAATGGTAACAGTTGTCATGCTTTGTAATGGTAACAGTTGTCATGCTTTGTAATGGTCACAGTTGTCATGCTTTTTAATGGTCACAGTTGTTGGTCACAGTTGTCATGCTTTGTAATGGTAACAGTGGTCATGCTTTGTAATGGTCACAGTTGTCATGCTTTGTAATGGTCACAGTTGTCATGCTTTGTAATGGTAACAGTTGTCATGCTTTGTAATGATCACAGTTGTCATGCTTTATAATGGTCACAGTTGTTATGCTTTGTAATGGTAATAACAGTTGTCATGCTTTGTAATGGTAACAGTTGTCATGCTTTGTAATGGTAGCACCACAACCTGTGACAATGGTCACAGTTGTCATGCTTTGTAATGGTAGCACCACAACCTGTGACAATGGTCACAGTTGTCATGCTTTGTAATGGTAACAGTTGTCATGCTTTAATGGTAACAGTTGTCATGCTTTGTAATGGTCACAGTTGGTCACAGTTGTCATGCTTTGTAATGGTAACAACAGTTGTCATGCTTTGTAATGGTCACAATTGTCATGCTTTGTAATGGTCACAGTTGTCATGCTTTGTAATGGTCACAGTTGTTGGTCACAGTTGTCATGCTTTGTAATGGTAACAGTTGTCATGCTTTGTAATGGTCACAGTTGTTGGTCACAGTTGTCATGCTTTGTAATGGTAACAGTTGTCATGCTTTGTAATGGTCACAGTTGTTGGTCACAGTTATCATGCTTTGTAATGGTAACAGTTGTCATGCTTTGTAATGGTCACAGTTGTAATGCTTTGTAATGGTCACAGTTGTCATGCTTTGTAATGGTCACAGTTGTTGGTCACGGTTGTCATGCTTTGTAATGGTAACAGTTGTCATGCTTTGTAATGTTAACAGTTGTCATGCTTTGTAATGGTAACAGTTGTCATGCTTTGTAATGGTAACAGTTGTCATGCTTTGTAATGGTCACAGTTGTCATGCTTTTTAATGGTCACAGTTGTTGGTCACAGTTGTCATGCTTTGTAATGGTAACAGTGGTCATGCTTTGTAATGGTAACAACAGTTTTCATGCTTTGTAATGGTCACAGTTGTCATGCTTTGTAATGGTAACAGTTGTCATGCTTTGTAATGATCACAGTTGTCATGCTTTATAATGGTCACAGTTGTTGGTCACAGTTGTTATGCTTTGTAATGGTAATAACAGTTGTCATGCTTTGTAATGGTCACAGTTATCATGCTTTGTAATGGTAACAGTTGTCATGCTTTGTAATGGTAGCACCACAATCTGTGACAATGGTCACAGATGTCATGCTTTGTAATGGTCACAGTTGTTGGTCACAGTTGTCATGCTTTGTAATGGTAACAGTTGTCATGCTTTGTAATGGTCACAGTTGTTGGTCACAGTTATCATGCTTTGTAATGGTAACAGTTGTCATGCTTTAATGGTAACAGTTGTCATGCTTTGTAATGGTCACAGTTGTCATGCTTTGTAATGGTCACAGTTGTCATGCTTTGTAATGGTCACAGTTGTTGGTCACGGTTGTCATGCTTTGTAATGGTAACAGTTGTCATGCTTTGTAATGGTCACAGTTGTTGGTCACAGTTGTCATGCTTTGTAATGGTCACAGTTGTCATGCTTTGTAATGGTAACAGTTGTCATGCTTTGTAATGGTCACAGTTGTCATGCTTTGTAATGGTAACAGTTGTCATGCTTTGTAATGGTAACAGTTGTCATGCTTTGTAATGGTCACAGTTGTTGGTCACAGTTGTCATGCTTTGTAATGGTAACAGTTGTCATGCTTTGTAATGGTCACAGTTGTTGGTCACAGTTGTCATGCTTTGTAATGGTAACAGTTGTCATGCTTTGTAATGGTCACAGTTGTCATGCTTTGTAATGGTCACAGTTGTTGGTCACAGTTGTTATGCTTTGTAATGGTAACAACAGTTGTCATGCTTTGTAATGGTCACAATTGTCATGCTTTGTAATGGTCACAGTTGTCATGCTTTGTAATGGTCACAGTTGTTGGTCACAGTTGTCATGCTTTGTAATGGTAGCACCACAATCTGTGTTAATGGTCACAGTTGTCATGCTTTGTAATGGTCACAGTTGTTGGTCACAGTTGTCATGCTTTGTAATGGTAACAGTTGTCATGCTTTATAATGGTAACAGTTGTCATGCTTTGTAATGGTAACAGTTGTCATGCTTTGTAATGGTCACAGTTGTCATGCTTTGTAATGGTCACAGTTGTTGGTCACGGTTGTCATGCTTTGTAATGGTAACAGTTGTCATGCTTTGTAATGTTAACAGTTGTCATGCTTTGTAATGGTAACAGTTGTCATGCTTTGTAATGGTAACAGTTGTCATGCTTTGTAATGGTCACAGTTGTCATGCTTTTTAATGGTCACAGTTGTTGGTCACAGTTGTCATGCTTTGTAATGGTAACAGTTGTCATGCTTTGTAATGGTCACAGTTGTCATGCTTTGTAATGGTCACAGTTGTCATGCTTTGTAATGGTAACAGTTGTCATGCTTTGTAATGATCACAGTTGTCATGCTTTATAATGGTCACAGTTGTTATGCTTTGTAATGGTAATAACAGTTGTCATGCTTTGTAATGGTCACAGTTGTCATGCTTTATAATGGTAACAGTTGTCATGCTTTGTAATGGTAGCACCACAACCTGTGACAATGGTCACAGTTGTCATGCTTTGTAATGGTAGCACCACAACCTGTGACAATGGTCACAGTTGTCATGCTTTGTAATGGTCACAGTTGTCATGCTTTGTAATGGTAACAGTTGTCATGCTTTAAATGATATAGATCATTGCTCAGACAAATCCACATAAATAAGTTGTTACTATAGAAACGATTACCTTGTTGGTTTAAAACAATGAACAGTGAATAAGTTTGATATACAAGAAAATAGAACCCAGTTTGACATCCAGTCATGTCCTAGAATGGATTATCAGCATGGGACTTGTGTACCTACGCTGTTTCTACAGTATGTCTCTAATATTATGTATGTAATAGAAAAGGTCATTTCCATGTCACAGTCATAATGCTGCAATATAAACTGCATTCTAGTATATAATCTTTGAATATTTGAAGGCTTTTACAGAACATTACGCACAGGCACAGAAATGCTTTGCAAATGCTTTATATATGAATCCAAATGTCACAATCGTAGTGTTGGAAATGCTTCTTAAATCTGTGCAATCTTTCTGTCTCCCTCTGTATCTGTCTCCTCTCTGTCTCTCTAAAAAAAAGCTGTCTGTCTGTCTCTCTTCTGTTTCTGTCTGTTTGTCTGTGTGTGTGTGTGTGTGTGTGTGTGTGTGTGTGTGTGTGTGTGTGTGTGTGTGTGTGTGTGTGTGTGTGTGTGTGTGTAGGGTGGCAGTGAAGTACATTAGTGCTCAAAAGCTGAAACATAGAATGTCATTTAGTCCACTCTCTCTCTCTCTCTCTCTCTCTCTCTCTCTCTCTCTCTCTCTCTCTCTCTCTCTCTCTCTCTCTCTCTCTCTCTCTCTCTCAGACACACACTACTTGGCATTGCTATGTGAAAAGTACTTTCATACTCTATATATAGATTGTTTTATACACTGCTGTGTCTGGCAGAGACTAGCTATAGGTATCAGACTGCCAACAGCATACTGACACTCTCCAAACAGAGGGTGTATCAGGCAAAGCAGAGACAGACGACAGAGCTACAGTCAACTTCAGAATTATTGGCATCCTCTAAGCAAGTCTACTCAGACAAATTATCCTGCTAAGACAGTGTAGCAGTGCAGCTTTTCAGAAATCTGGACACGGGTTTACATTTAGAGCCATAATGAGCAAGCCAGAGGCAACAATGGCAAAGAAAAACTTACTGAGACGACTCTATTTTATCATCACTGGATAGTTAGATTATGTACATTAAGTAGTCAGACATGTAGAGAAAAGATAAACAAAGGTAAATGTTTCACAAAAAACATAATTTATTTTAATATGAGCATGATGTGAATCAGTGTCCCTGGATGAGCACTATACAGTGTTTACGATAACAGCAGTGGTTCATAGTGGAGGGTACTGTAAGTCTTTGTAGTATTCAGATGAAATTAACCATCGTATTTATCATAAGAGCTTTTTAATAGAGTCCATTGTCATGCTTCAGGAACACTATTTTGCACTTTATTTTGATATTATGAGATTGCACACTTGTGAAAACTGTCATCCACCAATATGGGGGAAAAACAAGTAATCAAAAAAATGTTGGTTGTGAAAACAAAATCTATCTAAATTATTTATATATGTTCTATATTATATTTGTTTTTTTTATTTAATAAAAAAATAGAAATATAATATAAAACATAAATAAATAAATAGAATATTTTTAGTTATTTATTTAAGTTATATTTTATGTTTGTATTTTATTTATTTGTTTGTTTGTTTGTTTGTTTGTTTAGAGAAGTATGCACAGATGATTCATCATAAGACTGGCACCAGCTCTTAGTGGGATGGGAAATTACCCAGTGTCCACATTACCCAGAGCCTTCATGTCACTGTTCCTCATAAACAGAAATGTGTCGATATTATGACATGAAACATAGAATTTGGTTAAACTTTAAGCAAGGCAGCAATGTATAAAAGATAACGCAGTGTTTCGCTCTCTAGGCTGCTTGTGGGTAAAGCTTGTTTCGTTTCATGGATGAAAGGCTTTAAAGATAAATAGCAACGTGTCTGGAGAGCGGACAGAAAGAATTTCATTCATTGTTTCATCTGTCTCTGGGAAAAATTCCAAACATACACACCACACTGTTCTCTGTTCAGCTGCTAAAAAAATTATATTTGTGCTTCTTAGGAAAGTACATTGGCTGTTCTGATGCTTTGTCAGGTCTCTGTGCAGTGAAAGGAACAGAGAGGACTGTGTGTAGTCCAACAGACCGTGAAGGCTTTTGCCACTGATCACCTTGATTCTATATAAATCAATCTAAATTCATTGAATATATTGAACTAACATTGAGTAACAGATACTAAGACATAGAATATATTGAAACAGGCTTGTGTGTGTGTGTGTGTGTGTGTGTGTGTGTGTGTGTGTGTGTGTGTGTGTGTGTGTGTGTGTGTGTGTGTGATTCTCGCTCAGTCAATTCCTTAAGTATTTGGACAGTGAGACTTGAGATAAATGTGTAGTGTCAAGTTTTTTATTTGAACTGCTTTAACAAAAAAGTTGCATTAATCTATTAGGAATTACACCTATCTGTTTTTTTTTACACACTCCCTCCATTTTCACAGACTCAAATGTAATTAGGCAGCTGAAAAATAAGCATGGCCTGGTGTAGCAAGTTGTCTTAATATTAGATGAGAAATTAAGGAGATAAAAGGTCTGGAGTTTCAATTACAGACTAATTAGGTTTCCTAAGTGTTGAATTTGCAATTGGTTGCTGTTTATTGGATTTCTTATACGAGGCATTTGGGTTAGTAAAAAAATGAAAAAAACATTTTTCCCCCTGATGCTATGATTTGGATTAATATTGTGGATATACAGAGCTCTTTTGAGAGTGTTAGTGTTCAGTGTAGTGTCTCTATGCCTAACATCATTCATCTCTATATTTGCTCTCCATTCCTTTTCCACTCTCAGTCTATGGCTTTCCTCCACTTAAGCATGTAAACACTATTCCTTCAGCTCTCTGCCTACTATTGTCAGACATAAATGCGTTTTCTTTCTCTGGCTCAAATTCTCTCGTCACTCAGGCACCCGTCGGCTCGACACATGAATGCTGGTGTTTTAACATCTGGCCCGAGTTCAGATCTGTTACAAACGGCAGAGTGATCAGAGACATCTTCACGTGTCTTGAATGCATCTGTAATGATTTTATGACTTATTTTCTTCACCACTCAGCCCTTTAGTGTTGGACACACACACACACACACACACACACACACACACACACACACACACACACACACACACACACACACTACACTTACTTGATTAGATTATTTTTTTTCTAATACATTTAATTTGTAAAAGTGTTTTTTTTTCCCTGCATGTTTCTGTGGCTGAATTCCAAATGAAGTTGTCTACATAGTGCACTTTGCATATCCTAGAACGCCATTCCGCTCCTCATGCTGAGAATATTAATGAATATAAAGCCATTTGGAAGTGTTTTCAAGGACTTTAATTTAAAAAAATATTACATGGGGATGAGCTGACGATGACTGCTGTGTGTAAACAAATATAAACCAATCTCGTGTTAAAGTTAATGATGAAATTAAACTGTTGTCACGTTGAGATTTTCTTTATTGTTGAAAGTGTTTTTTTTTCTCCCACCTTACATGTTTTATGCAAGCACAGTGCTAATGATTGCCAGAGGCAGTAAAACTTTATAGACTGATTAATATTCCAATACTGTAGAACCACCTGCTAAAATCTCTGTTGAAGATTCTTCTTATCTGAACTACAGGAGATTTTCTTTTCCTGCCACAGTCATAGCTCAGAGCTGGAGCTCTTGACATTTGTGGAATGAATCCATAAGAATATAAAATACAGCCTTGTTATTTACATTTTTTAGCATTTAGCAGACAACGTTTATTAGTTTTTACAAAACTGAGCATTTGCCTTGTTTGCTGGTCCTGCAGTGACAGAGTTGGGATTTAAACGTATGACCTTCTGCTCTAACGTGTGGGCTACCAGATTCCAATAGAGATTATGATGTTAAATTAAAGTAATCGGCAGCCCAGTGAGAAGCAGTGTTAATGTTACCACCCCAATGTTGATTATTTTCCTATTACAGCACATTCAGAAGTTTTATTTCTATTTTCTACAGCAATTGTGCCTCCATTGTTGTTGTTTTTTTGGCTGTTCCCAGTTCGGTGACACAGCGGATCACGTGGTCCACGTATTAGATTTGGCACAGGTTTGACAACAGATGCCATTTCACCTGGGCTTGGGACCTGCACTGAGACTTAACTCAGTCTGGTTGTGGCAATGAGATCCTAAACACTTGTGATTTTTGCTTGGCGCAGTGACCTTATAAACAGAAGAGGCAGAACTGGCTGTGTACCTTACTCGAAAAAAATTAGCAATGTATAGAAGTGTAGAAACTTAATTTTTCATTTTATTTAACTCTGAGCCTGAGCAGTTCAAATTATGTTAGATTATTATATAGACCTAATATGGAACACTTTTTTTGGCTAATAATTAAAGTCTGAAAGTATCCAGAGAGTAGAAAGGAACGTTATTAACTGAAGAGCTGAACCTACGGAGGCATTAAAATGACAAGAAGCAGAATGGATTTTGATAGTGGCTGGTCAAGTGGAACGCTCTCTCTCTCTCTCTCTCTCCCTCCCTCTCTCTATCTCTCTCTTTCTGTTTCTCTCTCCCTCATTTTATTCTTGATCTGTATCTCTACCTCTCAGATTAAGCTCTTTTCTTAATTCATCTCTTTTTCAATCATCTTCTCTCTCTCTCTCTCTCTCTCACTCTCTCTCTCTCTCTCTCTCTCTCTCTGTGTCTTCCTTTCTCTCTCAACCCCCTCTCTCTGTCTTTCTCTGTCTCACTCTTTCCCTTTTTCCTCTCTCTCTCTCTCTCTCTCTCTCTCTCTCTGCCTCTCTTTCCCCCCTCTCTTTCTCTCTCTCTCTCTCTCTCTCTCTCTCTCTCTCTCTCTCTCTCTCTCTCTCTCTCTCTGTCTGTCTCTCTCTCTCTCTCTCTCCCCTCCTCGTTCTTCTGCTGTCTATGTCGAGTGTACGGTAGCTCAAATGAGTGACACACAGAGATGTAAGGCAGAGACAAACTGTGATGTGAGTGGGTGTTGGTGTATGTGTGAGCGCTCAAGTTCATCTTGTAAATGTTGTCGAATCCCAAAGAGAGATTTAGCGGGAGCGTAGAGACGAGAAGGGAAGGCTGGTAATTATTCTGGGAGTTTGAGAGTTAACATGTTAGTGTATTCATTATGTGAGTCCATTTACCACCGTGTTTATGACGGATGAATAACGATGTTACAGGTGCAAAATGATCTGAGTGCGTTTGGGGAGTTGTGTTATGAACAGAAAAGATTGATTGGTAGAAATCTTCCTTTCCTATCCACTATATTGATTAGGAGTGGTTACACATCCAACTACACCAACCCGAAAGCAGCATTGTTTTTACCGCAACGGTTTCACACCAATTCACACCCTACACTTCAGTGACTGTCCTCGGACCTTTACAGAATTTTGTGTATAAAACTCGCACCATTCTCAAAGAGGAACTTCAAATCAGTCAATGATCAACAAACTAATGCTGCCTTCATTTATATGTGTGAGCTCGTCGAGCTGCAGTTCCAGTGCAAAGAGTTTTTGTGGTTACTCTTTGTGTCACTGTCTGGTGTTTCATGTTGTGCTGATCTGTTAAGCTTCATTTACAAAGCTTGTTGCCATATTAGTACAATCCATAGTAAATGAGGAGAAGTGACAGTGTAGCAACAGAGCTGTCGGTTTTATAGATACTAATACTAATAATAATGTGTTTTTATATTTGCTGATAGTGGTTCTGCATATTACTGAATTATAGGATGTTTACTTCATCTGCTTTTTGAATGTTTTTGGTCAAAACTCGACTGTCTACTGAGATCAGTTGTGTTTGTTGTTGTTGTTGTCACCTGACATTATAGTTTGTAGGGAAGTTTGTGACCCTGATAAGATCATAGAATAGAAGGAGGGTGTACTTTCTTTTTTCCATGACTGTATATGTGATGGTTTTTGTAAGGATCAAAAGACCACAGCAGTTCAGTATGGTGGCCAAGAAGTGCAAAACAATAAAAAACAATAACAAATCCAAAAACACGTTAACAAATCCAAAAACAAATTAACAAATCCGAAAACACAACGACAAGTCAGACAACCTGGAAACGGTAGGTACAGTTTGTGAATGGAAACTTACCGATCAACAGACAAGACATGTGACATTCACCTGTATATCTTGAATGACAGGTCTCTTGTACAATGATCGGTAAGTTTCCTTTCACAAACAATACCTACCTTTTCCAGGTTGTCTGAGTCGTTGCACAGAAACACATAAACAAATCCGAAAACACAACGACAATTCAGACAACACGGAAGAGGTTGGTATAGTTTGTGATTGGAACACTTACCGATCATTGGACAAGACACCTGTCACTCAAGGTAGTTCAACAGTCTGCCGCAGGGAAAAGTTGGAAGTGATGGATGGAATGGACTACTGTCTGTTATTTCCTTATATTTAAACGGAGAACTTTACACATTACACATAAGATTCCATACCTGTATATCTTGAATGACAGGTGTCTTGTCCGATGATCGGAAAGTTTCCATTCAAAAACAATACCTACCGTTTCCGGGTTGTCTGAATTGTCATTGTGTTTTCGGATTTGTTAACGTGTTTTCCTGTAGATATAAATGACTTTATTTGAACATGTTCTAGTGGTGTGTGTGTGTGTGTGTGTGTCTGTCTGTCTGTCTGTGTGTGTGTCTGTGTCTGCGTGCGTGAACATATGTACACAAATTTTTACCTGCCATCATTCGTTTATACATCTTTTTGTCTGTCTCTGTCTATCTCACTATATATATATATATATATATATATATATATATATATATATATATATATATATATATATATATATAAATTTTTTTAGTTTACTGTAGTTCCTAGGCTCACTTACAATTACAGATGCAAACAGTTATTTCTTTACCAGACTTGTTTTTTGCTTTCTTTAAAGATTAATGAGATATTAAAAATGCACCTGATCATGTAAGTGGGACACTGGAGATCACACTGCTCACTATTGTAAAGATGTTCCTGTGATGGACAACGTACAGATTTATAAAGCTTTGACACTCGAGACTCCTAAGTAAACATCTCCTTGGGTTTTCTTTTCCAACTGCAATGGGAATCTGTTGCAATATCAATGACACTGGTGACATCTTCCATAAATATCTCCTTACAGAATGCTTTGATGAAATATTAAAATGTTTATTATTAGTCTTATGTGCCTTGAGTATAGAGGTTTGTCTTATTTTAGCTACTATTTTTATCTGCTGTTTTAGAAAATTAATCAACAACCTCTGACCACTCGAGTAGAGAATGTAACAGTGAACCTTTTTTTATAATGCACCTTACAGCCTTTAATCGGTTCTATACAAGTCAAGCAATTATGTGCATGCAGCTGATTTTGCTTTTCTCTTCTGTAAATCTTTTACTGTGTTGAACTTCATATTTTTATATCATTTCCTCCCTGTACATTTTTTTTTTTTTTCACAGTTGCTTTTTGTAAATCTCCTGAAGCATGCCCTCTTCCTCCACACACAGCAAGTTTGGGATTTTAGTAAACCAAGATTTGTGATTAAAAATCCAATAATCCTGCTTTACCTGACATTTAAATATTGAATATATTGACTGCCTGAAAAATAAGGTTTTATGTACAAATGGCAGTGTGTAGAATGAATGATAACTGTATCTGTGTGTGTGTGTGTGTGTGTTGTAGCTGGCACAGGATGAGGGCAGTGCCGTGCGGGGTTTTGCCGTGGTGGAATATGAGACAGCAGAGCAGGCTGAAGCCGTGCTACTGGAGATGGACCGACAGCTGATCCAGGGTCAGGAGATCCGCCTGTCTCTGTGCAGCCCGGGAACATCTGGCCGCAGCACACTCGCTGCCCTTATCGCTGCTCAGGGAGTGGTAAGCAACACATTTCTAACTTGCACACTTTTTGGTGGCTTTTGTTTCTCTATGATCACTGCTGATTTCTGTCAGATTAAAGCATGTTTTAACACTCTGTCTCTCTTCATTGGGATGAGGGGGGCAGTAGACAGAGAGGTCAGCCGTGTCATCTAAATGTCAGATGCTTGTAACCTTTGCACAATGCTCTACAATTGAATCTCCACCTCAGCCACCTCAGCCAAGCCTGAAGGTAAAGAAAGGAAGATTCCTGAAGGCAGGGGTGATAACACCAGTAGAATAGAACAATCATCAGCTTCAAGGTGGTCGCTGATTCTTTTCCTTCTTTGTCTTCCATTTAATTTTGGATTTTTTGGGTCAGATGCAAGGAAAGACCCCCAAAGCACGCCTGCCCTAACTCTTCTTTCTTATACACACACTCAGGCCCAAAGATGTGAGGCGAGGCAGAGGCAGTGGCAGTTTAATTACAGTGTTCAAACGTTGCCTTCCTGTTATATTTCCGGTGCCTGAAATAAAGCAGGCTGCTATTTTAAAGATGTGAGTCTCATACAGTGGAAACTATGGACCATATTAACCCACTCCAGCATCAGTGAATGCAACGAAACGTTCACACTCAAATTGTGAATTCCATGAAACACTCATGAGCTTCCACCTGCTACTAACATGAATTTTTTGGAGTGCTTTCATAGCAAAGTGTTAAATCCTTTATTCAAGCAACCAATCAAAACAAAGGAGCCCACACATTTGCACCCACACACTTGTGTTTCTGTAACGTCTCTGTTTCTCAGTGGAATTGTGTCAGGCGTGGATTTATTATTTTTTTTTTTCAAAGAGTTCCACTTTCCAATCTAATCGGTGTCTTACTTGTGTTTTCTGGGTATTCAGTATTCTTACTTCTTTCTGTGTGCCATCTTCCTTTCCTTTTACCGTAGCCGAATAGGCATGCTGTCGCTTCACCCGAGCCTTCATTGATTTAGCATCAGTACATGAGCCACAGTAGGGAAGTAAATATCCCAAGGGCATCATTTCACTGATTTTTTTTTTTTGTCTTACAGAGACTGCACACTCCCCTCTCTTTTTTCTCAGCTGTCCTCTGTCTCTTTTTTCCAGCTCCTGTTGTCCCCTCCTCTCTCCTTCTCCCACTCCCACTGAAATGTGTCAAACCAAACAGAAGGAATGCAAGTTGACATTTCTCTGGATCCCCACCCCTGCAAACCACATGCAGCACCCTGCTCAAACGACAAATGTGCCCGCTACTTTCTCTCTCACACACACACACACATACAGACTGAGGGGGTGCAGACCTCATTCTGATGGAGCTTCAGGCTCAGTGCGAAAGCCCCCGCCAAGCTTTGACTTCCCATGTTTTCATGGCAGTGTGAAACTGGAGCTGCCTGGGAACTAGCAGGTGTCTCTGCTGTGTTACTACTCGCAGAGCTGTTATGATACAGGCGAGTGTACATGCAGCCATTCTATACCTCTGTCATATTCAGTTAAACACCAATGGCTTGGAGATCCTCTCGGCTCAACTGGTCTGTGTGGGTCTCCTTAATAGACATCTGGCAGTTAGTTAAAATTGTGTAGAATAAAATTTACAGATCAACATGTTCTCCAGTCAACTGCAGATCTACACCACAGATGTGGATGTCCTAACTATTTTGTTGTTGATCGGAAGGTCTGGGTTCAAGCCACAGTTGACAGAAAAGGTGAATGCCTCGATAGAGATAAAAATCAGACCCAGGTGTGGGGATCAACAAGCTAAAAATTTGGACTTAATCACTGACAAAACAAAACTGAATTATTGAACTGGATTATGAGCCAAGGACTCATAGGCAGGGTAATTAGGGTCAGGTGAGAACAGGTGGGAAACAGACACGTGAAAACAACACACAAACAAAGACACATGACGAAACATGCTGCCGGAACACCCCCTAATGTTCCAGCAGGAAATGTCCAAGCAGGGACTTGACAACGCTCTGCCACTGTTGGGCAACTGAGCATGGCCCTTAACCTTCCCTGGTCAAGAGGTGATGTATCATAGCTGCCCCTGTGCCCCTGTGCCCCTGCACTCCAACCCCAACCTCCTCAGTTAGGATATGTGAAGAAAAGAATTCCACTTTGCTGCAATGTGTGATAATGAAGGCTTTTATGCCCTAATTTCATTTCATAATTTCAAGCTTGGTCATTAAATGAAAGGTGCCATGAATTGTGCTCACACAGAAGAATTCATGAGCCTAGAACACAGTAAAACATGCACGCAGAGACCTTTTGTATGAGAGAGAGAGAGAGAGAGAGAGAGAGAGAGAGAGAGAGAGAGAGAGAGAATTATTGCTTCAAAAAAGTGATTTACCATTAGACACCATAACTGTTTGTGACTAATAAGTGTTTGTGTGCATGTGTGTGTTTGTATGTGTTCATGTGTGACTTTACTGTACATACACACACTGTGAGTGTGTGTGTATGTACAGTAAAGTCACACATGAACACATGAACACTGTGAGTGTGTGTGAGTGCATGTGTGTACAAGCCTCCTGGGGAACAGTAGGCAGCAGATGGAGTTGCAGTGTGATTGGTATGGAGCCATTCTCCTTGCAGACATCTCAGATCTAATGAGGAAATCAGAGCTTCTACCATCTATGCCAACTCCCTCATACACAGGCATTTTGTCTAGCCCCACAGAAGCAGGCTTTTGAATACAGCATGAAGCCTGATATGGGATGTATTAGATTTCAGTACAGAGGCACCTGCCATGCTTCAATAGCCTTTTAATATTGGATTTCAAATGATCAACCAAAACCAGCATGATACTATGATGAGGGTTGAAGGGACTAATTGGACACTCATACCAAGAATTGAAACAGTAGCTAAAGCAGCTCTGGGTGTAGAAATTCCAGCATGTGTCCTGGTGCCTTCCTATCAGGGGGCTCTCCTGAACCAGCAACAACACCGCTTTAACCAAAAAGAAAGCCTGGGATTAGTCCAGTCATTATAACTAGTGTTTACTGCAGGGCATTCATGCTATGTTTGAGCTACAGAATAACACCAGGACGTCAGAAATCCTGAGGTTGAGTTGAATGACGTCTTTTCAAGTCATGTTAAGAAAATTTAATTCCTCTAGATCAACCTTAAACACTCAAAGATCCATTTGGAGCCGTTTCCCACAGAAAAAAAAAACACAGGGAGCCACAAAACCCATCTGACATCTAAAATGAAGAGAACACTGCATTTATCGTTTTTTAACTTTATGGAAAATATAGAAAAAAACTGTAGTGTGTTGCATTTATGAAATCAATGCTCAAACTCAATGCTCAATGAAATCAAACTGCTACAGAGTTTTTAGAAATTTTATTTCTGCAGGCAAAGAAAAATATTTTGAGCAGTTTGAACTAACCTTAATAAAAAAGATGCTGGGCTAAAGGTCACTTTTAAATAAAATGTTTAATGTCTAATTGAGTCCTCTTCATATTCATGGCAGGGCTCTCAAGTTTTGAAGACAGGCAAGCGTGACATCTCCAACCCCCCCGCAACCCCAATTTTTTTCATTGGTTGTTAAATCTTTCCCAGATAGTGCTATTTTCTGATTGGCTATTGTGTAGCCCCTTTTTTTGATTGGCTGATATGTGTCAGGCTCGACTAATTCCTGCCCGGTTCCATAGAAACAGCGGTGTGGAATGATACATGGGTGCTGCGGCTTATTAAATATCCATAAATATAAATATGATAAATATAAATTAAATATAAATATGATAGTCAGTTTTTCTGTGTGAGAAATACGATGTGTGGCGCGAGAGCGTGAGAAAAGACCCAAATGCGTGACTGTCACTCTCAATGCGTGACACCATAATTTTAACTTGCCGGCTGCAGCAAACCAAAAATGCGTCTGCTTCTGTGTGTCGGATTTCGCAAGTCGGCGGTTATGACGCGTATTTTGAGCGACAAAAAACTAAGCACGGTTTATTTTAATGTTACAAGAGCATCATAATCTTAGAAATTTGAATTACGTTTTTTAAAAAACTAACTAAAATAAAATACATGTAAATTAAATATTTATTTTCCAAATCTAAAGGGAGCCACAACAGAGGGATGAAAGAGCCACTTGCGGCTCCGGAGCCACGGGTTGCCGAACACCTGCTCTAGATAGTTCATTGGCCGCTTGACCACACAGTCCAGACACAGGCTTCCAAATTAGTCCTGTGTTGCAGGTCCTGTGGTCCCACAGGATTCACCTGGCATCTCAGGCCTTCAGATTCTGATCAGCTGTCAGCAAGTGATGTGAGGAAATAGCTATTGGTATTTAACCCATGTCAAACTCCAGAAACTCTCGACATATCTGATGACCTTACAGTCAACTTGACAATCTCACTCACCCATGAGGTCATGCCTTCATCCCTGAATCCCTGTACCAAAGTCGACTGGGGACTCTCGCCAATAAATTGGGTTTTAAGATGCTAATAAAAAAAACAATCTCTTTACATCACTCAACCCACTGCAGTTGGCATATCACTGCCTTTTACTTGCAAAAGCTGTTCGACATTCAACACAATCATTCCACACAAACTAATACAGAAAATAAACCTGAAAACATCTGGGCAGCTGGATTCTAGTGCACTGGACTGGAAGATATTCATCAGTAATGATAGGCAACACCATCACAAGCACCACCACACTAAACACCAGGATCCCTCAGGGCTGTATGTTCACTCCACTGCTGTTCACACCTGCTGTGCTTTAAGCACTTCATCAAGTTCACTAATGATATAGCAGCTGTGGGTCTCATCAGCAACAACGATGAGTCAACATACAGAAAGGAGAGGAAACCGTTTGCACAGTGGTTTAGTAACAACAACATGTCTCTTAATATGGATAAAACTAGGAGGTTATTTATATTGTTGGACCTTATATGTACAGACATTAGGATGAAAAGCATGAAATCCCTTCTCCACTTTTCTTATCTAATGTAAGGAGACTAAAGAAACAATCCTAAGCATCTTGATTATATTGGTGTTATAACTTCTTAAGTCAGGTATAAACTGTAGGAATTTCCTACCGATTTCTTGTCGGAATCAAAAATTGCAGATCTTAAAAGATTTTTTGGTTCGGCAGTCCTATTTACTGTAACAGCCTGTACTGTTTATGAAAAGCTTTCCACTATATTTTGAAGTGCTGCTATGGGAAATTGTGTCCATTCAGCCACAAGAACATTAGTGAAATCAGACACCGGTGTTGCAGGGCTGTATTACTGTCAGTTTTTTAATTTATTCCAAAGATGTTCCCAGGATGTTTGTGTTTAGGCCTATTAGCATGTGATTTAAGTTCCTCACCAACCTTGGCAAATCGTGTCTTTATAAACCTTGTGCAAAGTGACATCGCCGTGCTGGAAAGGTCTGGGGCTCAGAAGCAACATGCAAAGAGATTCAGGAAAGTTGTATGCTTTTAAACGTTTGTGGCAGGCGTACATATGGATGTGATGGTCACATGTCCATATACTTATCTCAGTGTAATTACAGCTGCAATGCTTATTTCAATAGCACCGACAGGGGGATGGCATTGGATAATGTGTAACTTTTCACATTAATTTACAGTCCCTTCTTTTGTACAGCAGCTCGCAAAGCTACCACGTTCACTAATGGACTGAACAAATATCCTTATTACCTCAGGCTCACTTTATAAAATGTCTGTCTTTCACTGAGCCACAAATGGCTCAAAACTCATCATCTTCTCTTTTTAAAACATTTTTTCCATATTTTTTTTCTTTTAGGTGTCGTCTATGTTAATGTAGCCGTAATGTCTGTACGAGCACGGATCAAGCTGACTGATGACATAATTAATTTTCTTGAATCCCAGGTCTATCATTACGGAATCATTGTTATGTAATCTGACATGGAGAGCACGTTATTCTGTTTATTTAAAAAAATGGAATCGTCTGGAACAGCCTGGAATGTAATATTGATATTATTAAAGCCAGCTTTAGACCACGACTCTACATGTGGAAGTTAAAATCAAGGCAAACAGCCTACTAGGGTCTGATTTTAAACACTGCATAAACACTACATCTGCAAAGCCAGCAGCATTGTAACCCCTGCCAAACTTCAACAGACTCTTTAGCAGCCTGCCAGCTTGTACAACATGTACCAGAACATCTAGAGAACAAATTTGCCTCTCAGGCTGACAAGCTCCTCAACACACTTTTCCCACAAGAACCAGAACCGACATGGACTGATCAATACCAGACGAAACATCTGCCCCTCCCCCACTCACATCAGACCACTATTCATAACTGTATTTATCTCATTCAGGAATATTCCCATCCCTTTACAGATTATATATATATATATATATATCTTATAACTTGATTCATTATTCCTGGCTATTATACCGCTACATTATTAGACGCTTCTACCACTCTCACAACTTTTCAATGTATTGCATAAGTACACTTTTAAATCCAATACTTTTTTTCCTCCACTGCCCGTTTCATGGCCATGAGATATAACGTTGGGAAAATAACAGCATTATTCCCTTTTCTGAGTATTGAGGCTATTGTTAGGTGTCAGAGCTTATATTACTATTCTGTTACAAATTACCAATTGGAACCTAACTCAGTTTTGTGTTTCAGTTTCACTCATTTTTACACACAAATGTCTGTAATTATTGTTATCTCATTTTACCCACTCCTGATTTAATGCAGTGTGCTGTTGCTGGGTATATATCACACTGAGGAACTGTTCTGTTTTGTGCTTGTCTTTCCCACTCACTTTGCCTTTAATGCAATCCTATATATTGACTTCTTGGATGTCGTTGTTGTGTTGTGCAGTGGTACTAAAGTTTGTGTTTGGATAGGAGGTCAATATAAACTTGGTTGTCTTGACTGATGACATACTAAAATAGCCTGTATGATATGATATGTCATTGGTTCGAATCCCAGGTCCACTAAGTTGCCACTGCAGGGCCCCCGAGCAAGGCCCTTAACCCTCAATTGCTCAGGTGTATAAACTGAAATGAAAATGTAAGTCACTCTGGATAAAGGTGTCTAAATGCTGTAAATGTAGGGATCCAGAATAGGAATACACAGCAACCCTTAGGAAGACACATTGCACTTATTAACAGCAGTGGCATGAATCTTGTTTGATTGTGATGTGATGGTGCTCTGGGGATACCATGGTAGTGGTAGTTATGTCTTTATTAATGAATTCAGTGGCTCATTACCATATGATCACATATAATTTTAACTGTCTTGTCTAAAATAATGCTAAAGTTTAGTCTGTGTGTGTGTGTGCGTGTGTGGTGTGTGTGTTTTGTTTGTTTGTTTCTTTTGCAGATGCTGAGCAACAAAAAGGGTTTGTTGCCTGAGCCTAATTTGGCTCAGCTCCTAAACAGCATGACCAATCCAGCTGCTCTTCAGGTTCTTATGAGACCATACCACACTGGGAAGCGTGGAGGTATACACACACACACACACACACACACACACACACACACACACACACAGAGTTGTCACACCTGTACATTGAAACTACCTGTAAAATGACAGAGAATTCTGTTAGCGAGGTCAGTGTAATCTCATTTACTAATGAAATGAGCAATGCGATATATGTAGATATTTATTACTCCATTCATATAAGTAGGACAGAACCAATAAATAGGAAGAATATGGAGAATATATATATATTTTCTCTATAATAATCGTATTTATTGGTTCCGTACTCATGACATAAATGAACCATTCATGAAACCAACTTCAAAATTAGACCCCAGATTCCAATCCACTCCTAATCCCAGACTTTCATTCTTTTACTGTAATGTCTCTCCATCCTTAGACGACTGGTCACATGATCAGAAGGTGATCTTCAGTTCAGTGACTCAAGCCAGGTTCCTTTCATGATGAACCTAATCATATATTAAAATGAACTTTTCATTAGGTTTAAGGATAAATGAGCTGCGGAAGGACTGGGAGCTTGAGGAGAACACGCCAAATATAGCTCTTGATTAAATCTTAAATCTTTCTACCTATTCTGGAAAGAGTGGCCATTAGGGCTCACACTGGAATTTAATAAAAGAAGAGTGTGGACTGCTGGCATGCGTTCTTTTCTTTTACCACCTGCTTTTTACTTCTTTTTTTATATTTTATTCATTACCTTTTTATTTCTGGTGAGTCCCGTTGCACTGCCAACTTTCCCTTTTTCTCGTCAGGGAAGTATCGTCCTCACAGTGTTCCTTTTCTCCGACCGCCGCTGACAGCTGCACTGCTTCAGCTAGGAAAAGCACAGCAGGTATGCTACTTTGTCACACACACACACACACACACACACACACACACACACACACACACACACACACACACACACACACACACACACACACACACACACATATACATACACCCCCTATCCAGAAATCTTTCTTTCTCACTCATCCTCATTGTCTGTCATTCTCTATCTGGTCATTATTTCACAGATTTGATGAACCACGCAGGAAGAAATTCTGTCGTGATATTATTATGCACTGCAAGTAGCAGAATGAAAATTTGCAGGAAATGTAGTTAGTTCTTAATGAGTCTTGGCACACACATTATTACTCAACGAGTGCAATGTTTCTCTATGTGTTTCAGAATGCCATGCTAGGGAACGGGTTTGTTCTGCAGAACCTTCTCCACATGCACATGGCACAGCAGCAGCTCCTGCACATCAAGGACAAGCACATCAATAATGTGAGGGTGTGCACTAGGGGAAGAGATGTCTAATTTCTGTATTGTTCCTGCAGGATTTCTGCATCCATAAGAAAGCTACTAAGTTTCAGATATCTGGATTTTTTTTTTACTTAATCTTTAAGCCAATCACATTATTGTGACATTCTTATATTTGTTCCAGGGAAGGAATTATTGCAGTGTTCTTTTTTCCGTAAATAATAATAAAAGTTGTGACTTTCACTCAGGAAGACATTAGTTTTGTTTAGCTTGTGTTCCACACCGTGCTTCAGAGAGCCTGCAGGCTGAATTCAAGTATTGTTTGATATTACACAAAAACACATCACAGCAGCTCACAGAAGATATGAGAGACAACATAAAAAATGATATGTGTTTGTAACACTGGTAGTACATGCTCTGCAGTCTACAGGCTTTCATTCATTTCCTGTGAGTGTGTGTGTGTGCTAGCAAGTGTGTGTTCATGAGTGTGCGTGCTAGCAAGTGTGTGTGCATGAGTGTGCGTGTGTGCTTGCGCGTGTGTGTGTGTACAAGCAAGTGGGTGTGCGTGTGTGCCAGCAAGTGTGTGCGTGTGCGCTCACAAGTTTGTGTGTGTGTGTTTGTCTGTGTGTGTGCGCAGGTGTGCTACTTAAAGAATTCAGTATTTGAATATATTTGAATATTAATAAGCCACAAACATCAGCATTAGTACCGTAATTAGATTGTAAATAACTAAAATTCTGGATAGAATGTGCTAATTTGCCAGTCAGAACCAGTTTGTCTCCTTTACAAAAAAAAAATGAATACTGAAATCACATGCATATTGGGATGAAACAAAACTGTAATTGTTATAAATTTGTATAGAAAGACTGTGTACATCCTACACACCCAAATGTACCTTCATGTACTTAATATGCATCCAGTTTACATAAAACAGGTCCTAATTTGTACAGGTGATGCAAGAATGAGCCAATAAATGGAAATCCTGCAGCCACGGTGAGATGGACAGGAGAAAATATATTTTAGTGAAGCTGAGGTAGAGGTGCATGTGCCTGTGGTTGCTGCATAAAATGGTATAAATAATGAACACAAATCAAATTCCTGAAACCAAATAATAATCAGTTGTTAAAACCGTTTCCGAGGTCCAAGAGCTTGTCGTCTTCATCCATTTTTTGTTTTTTGTTTGTTTGTTTTGTTTTTTTACTAAAATTGATAATCTATTTATGTAAATCGTAAGAGAAACGTTTTTTTTTGTTGTTCTTATAAAGCTGCTAAAATCAAATATTAAACTAAGCCATTTTTAAACATTTCTTCAACTCATTTAACTGAACACCGGAGATCTGATTAAATATACATGAGCAATTTTCTTCTCCTAAACCGAAGAATAAATCCTACATACAAACAAAACACTGAGAGAAATGAGTTGAAATAAACTGAACTCAGGTGCACATGTTATAGAAATGAAAGTCTAATCCTGATTCACATGTACAAATCACATCACTAAAACAGCACTAAACCCCTCTTCTACATTTTAGTATGAGGTTCCTGACCGCTCAGTTGCTTTACATTATTAACGGGGATTTACTTCCATGTAAAAATATCGTATAGCCATGAAAAAGATGAATCTGATCGATAAGGATTCTGTTTTTTGAAGGTTTTTTACGATCAGTTTCTGTGTGATATGTAATAGTGAGTATGTATTGTACACTATAACGCTATTGTAAAATACAGTGTTGTTCACTCCATGAAGACTGTTTGAGACTAACTTTTAGGAAATGTGTTTTTTAACGATTGTTCATATAGTACATTGCAATCCACAAGTCTCTGGACACACGTTTTGTCTCATTGAACAGAAGTGAAGCATTAATTATTCATCATCATTATTATTATTATTATTATTATTATTATTGTGGGATGTGGTAGCCTAGCGGTTAAGGTGACAGACTACCAGTCTGAAGGTTGTGAGTTAGAATCCACCAAGTTGCCACTAATGGGCCCCTGAGCAAGGCCCTTAACCCTGAATTGCTCAGTTGTATTAAAAATAAATAAAAAAAGAGACAGATAAAATGTATTTTGCTCTGCATAAGGGTTTCTTATTAACTATTCCATATTTTCTATATTTTTTAATATTATTAAGCATTAATAAATTAATCATATAACTAATAAACTAGTCATAACTAACTGAGCATTAACTGAATGGCTGAAATCTTTTTTTTTTTTTTTTTTTTTTTTTAATATCTTCATTCCTGATTGTCATGCAGAATTTTTTTCTTACACATGTTTGGAAAATCAAAGCTGATTTTCTGGCTATTTAAGATTCTTGGAATCGTCCGTCCATGTGCTCATCCGTGCATCTGTCCGAGACTCTCCTTAAGCGCTTAAATGTTTGTAGGATTTATACACAGTTATTACTGTGTCCTTCAGACAAACTACTTAGATTTTGGAATCGATCCAAATAGGGTCAAGGTCACAGCAAGGTCAGAAATGTCTGAATTAGTTTTTCTTCAGTAGCTTTCTTCATGATTAAAAGTATTTGTTAAGGCTATTTCTGGCATACAAATTAGTAGCTATTAAGGATTAGACTTGGTGGTTCCTCTTAACACTGTTGGGTTTAAGTACAACTCGTTGGTAAATAAAAAGCAGCTCATTGACAATCCTGTCACTTTTTTGTGAAAAATGTGCATATAAAGAAACGCTCGTACATGTTTTACCCTGTAGGCATACAGTGCTTACCCTCAAATTTACATATTATTTAGTTTAACCTTTGATGTAGTTATAAAACTTTGAATCCAGGCACTAAATCACATCACAATGTGGAAGTGTCCATTTACATGTGGATTGAACTGAATGTCACTCTGTATGGAGTGTCTTAGCAAGTACACAAATAAAATCCTGATGCATTCTCCAATTTGTTTCCTTCTTCCTGCCCCTCTCTCTCTCTCTCTCTCTCTCTCTCTCTCTCTCTCTCCCTCTCTCTCATGCTCCAGGTTCCCAGTCTTTTAGGTGACCCTTCCCGTTTACTTCTCCATAAAGTCTTGGCTCTGCGAGCTACAGCCCCGATGCCGGTGGTGAAAGGTCTGATAGGAGATTCCCCCACCGGTAAGTGTTGTAGACTGCGTAGGCTGGCTCTGGCCTTGCATTAGCAGTTTCACAGAACTGCATTTGCAATGCAAATCTCAACTCTGTTTGAGGAATCCAGTATGAATAGTTAGAGGCTGCAGCTTCAATCAGTGTTCTTTCTTTGGCGATGTTATTCAGACAAAACCTTTGAAATGAATATACATGTGTTGGTTCATTAGCACTTCAGTATAGGTGTGACGTGCTTTTCACATCAGACCTTTACAATAGCACAGTTTCATAATCTATTTGAGTTTGCAGCACCTTTCAGCGTTATAGAATAAGATCTGCTTCATCTATTGACAAATTTAAATTTTGCCTTAAGACCCATATCTATATCTTGTGCTGTAATGTTGATGTGCCTTTTTAAACTCAAATCCTATCAGCTTTACATCACTTTAGCGGTCTTTGGCTGTTTTATATGTGCTCTACTGTAGGTGTACAGTGAAATTGTAAAAGAAGCCATTTTAAGTGATTTCATTGCAAGGATGGTACAGACTGTGCACCCTCAGAGCTCCAGGATTCTTGGTTCAGTGTTACATGTTCTCTCAATGTTCTGGGTATCTGTTTTCCTCCAACCTTAGAAAAAAACCTGGCATTTAATGGATTTATATAAATAAAATAAACTAATGTTTCATTCTGGGTGGTTTTCCACCTCACTTCCAGTGTTCCCAGGATAGACTCTGGAGCCATCACAAGCCTGACCAGGATTAGACTTGACTTTGAGTCACTTTAGCTTTAGACGAATGCAAGAAATGCATTTTTCAGCTTAGTTCATCATTGATACATTGAAGACTTCAACAAGAAGCAATTAATATTAAGTCTATAATAAACTCAGAAATGATGCTGACCTATTTATTCCTCAGGGGCTCTTGGTTACTCAATTCCACTCGATTACAAACTGTTGCAGAATGGACATTATTTACATTATTTCCTGTTCAGTGTCTGTGTCACACCGGGAGGAGGAAGACAGAACCAGATACAGGATAGCTTCAAATAAACAGGGTTTAATAACGTTATATATATGTATATATATATATATATTAATTTTTTACTATATTAATTTTTTTTCTCCTTATGTTTAACTTCTGTTCTATGTTTATGTTCTGTAAAGCTGCCTTGAGACGAAGCCCATTGTAAAAAGCGCTATACAAATAAAACTTGAACGTAAATACATAAAACAGGAACAAAGACGAAGACTACACAGGACAAAGGAGGAGGGTACACTGACGATACACTGACGATGATACGGTTAAATAGACATAACGATTAACAATAGGGAACAGGTGTGTAGAGACGGGGAGGAGTAAACAAGGGCGGAACGGTTACCTAGATTGGTTCCTAGACTGATAAATAAATAGTAATTAATTTTTAACTTTAGAATATTTATTCTGTTTCTATATCTATGTAAAGCTTATTTATGACAATGTCAATTGTTAAATGCGCTATACATATAAATAAAAATAAAAAAAATGAATTTATTGAGAAATTTTGGTGGAAAACCTCTCACATACTGTAGTATATTGAGTAGTATGCATTGTATAATGTAAAGAACTAATACTAACATACTGGCTATATGATCGGCTATAAATATTTAAAAATAAATTATTTCCTCAGATTATTTGTATGTTATTTGTATGTTGAAAAAGTAGACTGTTAGTTAGGTTTTAAACATACAATTCAGGAAAACAAAAGTACTGTAAAGTAAGTAACAAAAGCATTCTTTTTAATATTTTATATTATGTTCCCTGGACATGTTGAGAAAGAAAAGAATATTACAATTTCTAACGCGAATACAACAACAACCAGTCACATTGTTGTGTATTTTTTTATTCTGCTTATTTAAATTCTATGTATGTTGGATCGCTGGGATTCTCAGACTCGGCTCGGGAGGCTGGAGGATCTGGAGCAGGCCGCGCTCACATGAGCCCCGGGGATCAGAACGGTGTGTCAGCCCCAGACCAACAGCCAGCAGTGTCGACTCACTCTCACAGCCAGATACCAGGCTTCAGTTCTGGGTTAAGCAGAGTGCCACTGAGCTCCAAAGCTCTGGTTAATCACAACATCACTGCATCAGAGAACTGCACACTTACAGTGAGTGCAGACTTCACTCTTCTGCTGCTCCTTTATTGTTTTATGCTCTCATCTCTCTCTCTTTAGCTCTCTCTTTAGCTCTCTCTCTCTCTCTCTCTCTCTCTCCTTCAATTTTTCAAAATTCTCCTCCCTCTTTTTTATCTCTTTATTTCACTCTCATACTCTTTCTTGCTCTCCTTTCACTACCTGTCTCTAATGTGTGAGTGTGTGTGTGTGTGTGTGTGTGTGTGTGTGTGTGTGTGTGTGTGTGTGTGTGTGTGTGTGTGTGTGTGTGAGACATTGTGGGATGTGCTGTTAATGGAAATCTTCAGCGTTGTTGATTGTTTATAAGTTACAGTATGCCATGTGTTTGTCTCTTATGCAGTGGTAATACTCATTTAAACACGTTTTTGCTTCTATACAATATAGCAGTGTCATAGTATTAAATGTAAATAAATAAATAAATAAATAAATAAATAAATAAATAAATAAATAAATAAATAAATAAGCAGGTTTTTCCCCCCACAGTGCTGATGGAAAATAATCAAATCCTGGGTTGAAATGGCTGCATCACACCGAGCTGTCGCTGATTATTTTTGATTGTATTAACATTCTTTAGTGTTTTATTCCTTGCACAACTTTTTATTCCTTGTACACAAAGACAGACAGATTGTACAGACGATAAACATGAATACATCCTGGTACCTCATGCAGTAGATGAAAGATATAGGTTTCTGTGAGCTTGTGAGCATGATAATAAATATAACAAATGCCACAGACAGACAGACAGACAGACAGACTTATAAATAAATAATGTATTTATTTATAATAATAATTATTATTTACAATAATAATAATAATTTGTAAATGTATAAATAAATATTATTTTTCTTAAAACAAAAGAACTATGATTCACTAACTAGGGTGTTTGTGTGTGTGTTTGTGTGTATGTGTGTGCGTGTGTTTGTTCTTCCTGTTTGTGCAGACACAAACCAGCTGCCAGATGTCTCTGCTGGGAGAACCGCCTAAGGAGGTAAAACTGCCCTCCAACCCTTACCTAAACATGGCCAGTGTATTACCTGGAGTGGTGCTGCAAGGTATAAACACACACACACACACACACACACACACACACACACACACACACACACACACACACACACACACACACACACACACAGAATTTCTGTGTTTAGCTCCAGACAGCAATAGCTTTACAGAATCCTGGTATTATTCTATCATTCTATCAGTGTTTTTCTCTCTCTTCTCCTGAGAAAATGTTATCCCTCGGCATCTTAAGGATGGTCTGATTATTTTATTCCTGTCTGGATAAACATCTCTGTTCACAAAGCAAACCCAAAAGGCCATATTCATTCTTGAGTAATGTGTGGATATACTAAAATACTCTAATTGTACACTTCAGTGTTCAGACCTCTGATGGAACTGCAAGGTTTAAGCCCTGCAATCTGCTGAAAACAGAGGCGTGTGTTTTACTGACCTTGAATTTATTTATTTATTTTTTTACTTACAATATAGCAAATAAAATAAAAACTAAACTAAAATATTTCTCATCTCAATGACCACATTATGCTTGGATAAAATTCTGAACTGCTCTTTTACTTAAAACTACCCATTTTTTAATCAGAAAAAACATATATTTTATTTTACATCATTTACAACATCATTGGTCTCTAATGGCTAAACTGGTCCACACTTTCTGATGCCTGAATTGTATATTCTGAACAAATGCATGTTAGTCATTTAAACAAAATTTGTAGTGACAAAATTTGTAGTGACAAAATATACATATAAATTTCAATGTTTGTTATCTTCAGATTCCTACATTGTATGTCTTTCTCTTTTATGTTACGTTATATTACAATTGACAGTATGGACACTATTTGTACTCAAATACCTTTAATAATCCATATGTGACTTCAGAAAAATTAGCCCCTCTACACAGAGAACACTTAGATATTGACATATTCTTTATTTTAAGTTGCCAGCTCTGATTACAGTCCAAAATGAAACCCACTGAAATAAAATGTTCATAGAGAGTTGTATCTCCTCATATCCTCACTATTTCCCCAGATAGACTATTAAAGACAACCAAAATGATGACAGGAAAAAGTTATAGGATTGTCCTGACGGCAGGGTAGAGATAATTCATTGACCAGAAATGAGCTGTAAAAATGAGTTTAAAAGACAAAAGAAAAAAAAAATCATGTAGCTTGTTCTTGCTTGTTCTTTTCTTCTATTGTGAATCTCAGTGTTTTATAGAGAGTTTTTGAAATCATGTGATTATAAATTGAAATTTTCTCTGTTATACTGTACATGCTTATACTCTACTTAAACTGCACACTGAATAATTCCTTATGGGCCAAAAGCACCTAATTATAGTCTTCCTTTAACACCTCACTGCATTTCCCTCATAGGGACACATATCGTTGTATTTAGGTCTCCTGAGATTCGTGAATAGAAACTGTGCACATGAAGGAATGAACACACACACACACACACACACACACACACACACACACACACACACACACACACACACACACACACACACACACACACACACAGTCTTTGAGTTGTATGTAGCCCTGAGCCAGCTCTGTATCTCAGACGGGTGTTATAGAAAAGAATCTCAGTGATCCCCAGCCAGACAGTTTCAGCTTTATTCTGTCCCAACTCCAGACACACCTGAGCTGAGTACTCCTGAATCTCCAGGCTTGGTTATGTGCCATAGGTGTGTGTATAGACCTGGAGCAGAATAAATATGTGGACTGGCAAGAAGCCCTGGTGACTTGACTGAGAGGCTTATGGTTCATAATTGTCCTGTCAAAAGGCTCCATGCTCAAGGCTATGTTTCCTGCCATGGTGCCAACTGCTGTGATGATAGGTGACGTGTTGTGGGTGTATTAGGGATGTTTTTAATCCTTGCTTTTGTCTGTCTGTGTGTTTAGCTCCCTGTAGTGGCAGCAGTAAAGGCCAGCCAGTCAGTGGGACCTATAGCTCGGTTCTTCCTCCTGCTTCCCTCCCAACCACCCAGTACAGCACAGAGTGCACCGCCTCAGACTACAACCAGTACACTCAGCAATACTCACAGGTAACTATTACACTCCTAACACACATTTACACAGACCAGTACACTCAGCAATACTCACAGGTAACTATTACACTCCTAACACACATTTACACAGACCAGTACACTCAGCAATACTCACAGGTAACTATTACACTCCTAACACACACATTTACACAGACCAGTACACTCAGCAATACTCACAGGTAACTATTACACTCCTAACACACACATTACCAGTACACTCAGCAATACTCACAGGTAACTATTACACTCCTAATACACACATTACCAGTACACTCAGCAATACTCACAGGTAACTATAACACTCCTAACACACACATTACCAGTACACTCAGCAATACTCACAGGTAACTATTACACTCCTAACACACACATTACCAGTATATTCAGCAATACTCACACTTTATTACTAGTACATCCCAATCAAGTCAACACACACATTGACATTAGTCACTACAGTCAGTTCACTGAATATCATACTAAGAAACACGGCTTGCAATTAAGGCTTATAATTTGGGTACTACAGCACATCTGCCATAGCAAGTACTACTACTATAATTATAATGATCTTTTCAGCTTTTTAAAAAAAAAAAAATAAGTGAAGCAGCAAATTATTAATAAAAGTGCTACAATTCCAGTTAAAAATTTCAGCACCTTTTTAAAGAATGGACAAAAACACTTATATAAAATAAAGATGATGCACTATAGTTTGTGTACTTGTGAACAAAGACCTCCTTACAAGAAAAAACCCAAACTCTGTGTTAAATATAGTGGTGGCTCCAGGGGCTGTTGTGATGATTAATGGCACCACAGAACACCAAACACACATCAAAAACAAAATCTGCAATGTTCAGCGATGACTTAGAACGGGGTAGTTTTTCCTCATGATATGGCATAAACACCATGGAACGATCAATGGTCAAGAGCTTCAGTTAATGTTCACATCAAACCTTAGAATGGGAAAATTGTGATCCCAGTGACGGCATGATTGTGGTAGTGCTTTTAAGAACTCCTGGGATTTTTATGCATCTTTAGGGATGACATTCAGAGAATGGGTTACCTCGACTAGTCTAATTATTTTCAGCTTTCCTCTCTAGCCTTAGGTTTTTTTGGCCTGATAGGTATAGAACATGATGTAGTCTTCTGCTGTAGTCCATCTGCCTCAAGGTCTGTTGTATGTTATGAAATACTTTTCTGCTTAACACTGGACAGCATCAATAACCCTGTCATGGTCTAAGTCACTTGAGATCACATTTACTGTCCATTCTGTTTGATATGAACCTTAACTGAAGCTTTTAACCTGTAGCTGCATGATTTTATCCATTGCGTTCCTGTCATGCGATTGGCCGAAGATGAATGAGCAGGGGACCGGGTGTTCCTTTTCAAGTGGCCGGGGAACGTATTTTTTTTTTTTTTTACAGTTTACAGCTTTATTTTACTGCAGTTTTTACAAACCTGTAATTTCACCAAACTCTAAGACCAGGAAGCATCAGCTGTCCTAAATGCCAGGACCAAAATAAACCCATGAATATCTGAGCAGTTGTGGTGATGAGGAGCATGGGGTACTGGTGTAAAATAAAATCAGCCGAGCTTTGATGCGTCATTTAAATGCCATACACCATTCTATTTATCCCTCTCTCTCTCTGCCTTTCTCACTCTCTTTGTGCACTGTGCCTATTTTCTGTCGGATATTAAAGGTGACAGAAGGGGCCGGAGGGGGTGGCACAGCCCCAGAGGAAAATGAAAAGGGAACTGATGGTAACTCAGTCAGAGAGATCACAGCAGAATAAAAATGAGATAAAACAGCAGTAATAAGACTTTGAATGAAGGGGTTGAGCTCTTCTCTCATTCAAACAGGTAAAAGTAGGACAGTTTGACACTCACCATCACTGCACATCTCTCTCTTTTTTTGTTTTTGTTTTTTTTTTTCAGCTCTAGACTGGGGCATTGGCATAAATATTGTATTCTCAAATCTGCATTGATCTTTCTTTCTTTCCTTCTTTCTTTCTTTGTTTCTGTCTGTCTGTCTGTCTGTCTCACTGTCTGTCTTCCCATCCATCCATCCATCCATCCATAAGTCCATCCATCCACTTACTTTCTATCTATCTATCTATCTATCTATCTATCTATCTATCTATCTATCTATCTATCTATCTATCTATCTATCTGTCTGTCTGTCTGTCTGTCTGTCTGTCTGTCTGTCTGTCTGTCTATCTTTGTCTTTCTAGCTGTCTACCTTCCCATCCATCCTCTTACTTTCTCTTTGTCGTTGTTCTTTTCAGCTCCAGATTGGTGCACTGGCATTAATATTGCATCTATCTATCTGTCTATCTGTCTGTCTGTCTGTCTGTCTGTCTCTCTTTTTATCTATTCATCATCTATCTGCAGGTGTAATTTAGAAATGATGTATTATTGTTTCAGCTACTTTTCTCATTTGCACATTTGCTCAGCTACTTTCATGGACTTAAATGAATAAGTGTGTGCAGAAGTGGGTGAAGTGGGTGAAGTGTTGTAACTCGCTTTACACTCAATCCTAATTGGTCAGTTAATTTGAAGATGGATCATTTTCTTCTAACAGCAGCTCTTGCTGCAGTGCAAATCGCAGGTTCATTTTAATGTGTGCTTTCTGATAAATCGTTGTTCCTATAGGAACAAATTTAAAGGAACTTGTACGGCAGACACACCACATAATAGTAGAAGAAGACAATCTTAATCCCTTTTTTCTTAGCATTTTTGGAAGGACATTATGTTGGAAGGGCATTTTTGGAGAGCAAGCGTCAGCACAGTCAGAGGTGCAGCTGTTCCTCTGAATTTTTAATCTTAAATGCCTTTAAATCTTCTTAAATTCAAGAAAGAGAAAAAAGAGAGAGAGAGAGAGAGAGAGAGAGAGAGAGAGAGAGAGAGAGAGAGAGAGAGAGAGAGAGAGAGAGATGTTAGGGAATAGCATATACATATAAATAAATAATGAAAACACAACAGAAACTTACTTGTTTCATGGACATTCTGCAATTAATAAATTACTATGAGATAAAAAATGTATGACATTTAATAAAATTCAAAATGTAATCATTGGCAAATTGCTGTGGTTTAAGAGGAACAAAACCCTTCAGCAGCTAGCTGCAGTTATTGTAAAGTAATTATTCCAGTAATTCACCTTTTATTCTTTTGAACAGCATGCCAGCTAAATACCTCATGTTTCGCTGCTAACAGGGGAATCAGACAGTTGATACATCATTACACACTAAACATCATGGATTTAATGGTGTAAATAAAATGTCTATCGAAACAACACAATCAGAATTTGAAACCCTGAATGTGCTTAGCATCAGAGGTGAGCAATGACTTGACATAAGCAGCTCACACGTTAGTAAGCATGCTAAGTCATTTCATATATCTTGTACTGTAAGTAATTTATCTCCCCCAGCTTGTTATGCCCTGCTTTTCAGTACTGAAGGAATATTTCTTTTCTTTTTTTCTTTTTTTTGGAATGACTATAAAATCTGAAGGATTCTTTCTGTTGTTTACCCTCACCATGAGATATTATTCTTTTTTAATATTGGCCACAAGCTACTTTTCCCATTTGCACATTTGCTCTGCTACTTTCATGGACTTCAATGAATAAGTGTGTGCTATAGTGGGTGAAGTGAATGAAGTGGTGTAACACTGGATTTGATATTAAAAATCTGCTGTTGTGGGGGGATTTGGTCCAAGAATTTGCATTATTGCCTGCTGAGACTCCCTTTTTACTGCAAGCACATTGTTCTTATGTGTACCACAACGTTATTGACTTGAATTATAGGGAAGAGGTACTGTAGCTCAGTGGATGAAGTGTTGGACTAGTGAGGTCAAATCCCAGGTACAGTACATCAAGCTTACACTGTTGGGCCCCTTAGCAAGGCCCTTAACCCTCAATTGCTCGGCTGTATAAGTGAGATAAATGTAAGTTGCTATGGATAAGGGTGCCGTAAATGTAAACGTATTGAATTATCGATTCCAATCGGTCAGATATTTCTTCAAATTTCTCCCTCTGAAGTTTTCTTCCTTTTGTTTAAGAGTTCAATTTGCAAATATCCTTGAATGAAGAGTTTGTGGAAGCGTCGCTTAAGTGTTTTTCTTTAACGTTTGTCGTATCTGTGAAGTAAGCAAGTTTACTGCTCTTTTCTCTGTAGAGCCGTCGCTGGTTATCACACACTACAGGTGAAGTAAATAGAGATTAGGGTGAGAGATGCTGCAGAATTTCTTGAACATTACTGCAAGAGAATTTATTGCAAATTTCACACATAAAGAATCTCTCTCTCTCTCTCTCTCTCTCTCTTGCTCTCTCTCTTGCTCTCTCCCTCACACACGCACACCTACGTTTTGGCTGTGGTTTGAAAGGATAAGGGCATTTAGGTGGATTAACTGGCTTTGAATCCTTCATCTTTCTGAAAGTGCACCTCTGAGTGAGAGAGCAAATGTGCTAGAGGAAGAAAAGAAAAGGAGGACAGGGACGGGCGGAGGGGAGGTTTGGCATCGAGTCGTTTGTCCCATCTGGTCCCTCACTACTCCCCCGCACTGTACAGCTCGAGTGAAAAGAGACAGAAAGCTTTCACACTGGATGAAGACAGAAAGAGCGAGAGAAAACAGCAACCAGGGGAAGTCAGAAAGACTAGTGACGGTTAGAGGAGAGAAAGAAAAGAATGAATCGGTGAATGACAGAGGTGATAAAACACAACCAGACAGCTCTCAGGTTTTATGGCCACCAAACATTTGAACGTTAAACCAGCAATTTTGTTAAGCTGCTACTCAAAAATATTGGGGGCTGAGATTTAGTTAGAGGAGTTAACTAACGACTTACATGGAGAAGAAATGCGTAAGAAATCCTTCAATTAAAACTAAGAAGATTCGACGAAAAAAGGTCTGAGACAAAAGAAATGTCCTGTAAAAGAAATGTCAGTGTGTGTCTTTGGAAGCTAGTGTGATACTGATACTAAGAAAATGTCTCTAAACCTAGTCTTTATAAGAGATTTAGCTTTGTGGGTGATGCCATGAGCTGTGCCAAATGCTGATAAATAGCATTTAGTATGGTTTAGTATGATCATTTATCAACATATGTACACGAGTACAAAGAGAATTATGTCACTGAAACCTGTGTTTAATCTGCTGGCCAGTTTTACTTCGGTTTGCTCACTGAAAAGTTAAGGTTGATAGATGAAGGCCAGGGATTGTGCTGCTGTAAGTGTGTAATGTACCTGATGGCTTCTATTTGTGTGTGTGTGTGTGTGTGTGTGTGTGTGTGTGTGTGTGTGTGTGTGTGTGTGTGTGTGTGTGTGTGTGTGTGTGTGTGTGTGTGTGTGTGTGTGTGTGTGTGTGTGTGTGTGTGTGTGTGTGGTAGGAGGCCATGCAGCAGTGGTATCAACATTATCAGGCACAGGGTTACAGTAACGCTAACCAGGAAACTACGGCATCTACTGAGTACAACAAGGAACCAGCACAGGTGGGCATGTACACACACACACGCACACAATCATGGGGGGGTCCTGTGAGGGGTGTTGTTTTACGGTAACATTTCTCATATAAAAACAGTCAAATAGCATCATAGAAAATAATAGTTCCCATCAAATAAAACATTTTCACACACACACATACATTCTGGGATTTTTTTTGTTCTTCTTAGTTATGCTGTAGCTACAACCATCTTATTAACCCACTTGATGAAAATAATCTCATATATTGATTCCCAGGTAGAAATGTTTACACACACACACACACACACACACACACACACACACACACACACACACACACACACACACACACACACACACAGATCTATGTCTTATTCTCAATTGAAGTCATGTCTCTAATAACAGAGAGAGTGTGTGATGTGAATATTCTCTAAACACATTGCCTGTGAAGTCACACTCGTGAGAAGTTCTTCCACTTCAGCTGGTCTTTGGGACAAAGTTGTTGAAATGTTGGG
>NC_062522.1:10722889-10770389 GCF_022655615.1 Tachysurus fulvidraco
AAAATCGGTTGAAATAGTTTGTGAAGCGCTCGTTTGTCTTTACACAAAATTTAACAAAATATGTGATTTGGTCAGGGACACCCAAACTTTTTCATCCAACTGTTTCTTATGTTGTTTATTAAAGTACATATTATGGTAAGAATAATGTTTTAAATGCAAAATTGTTATTCAGTCTTGTGGTAAAGTAAAAAGAAAAATAATAATAAATAAATAAACATAAAAAGCCATAATTACAGTCCAAATTGATCGCTTCTCATTTTTGACCCAATCACCTGGACTAGTGCTTGCTTACAAAAATGTGTGTGTGTCACTGTATATATTGCTGTAAATGTAGGGAAAATCAGCCATTTTACTAAGGAGCCTTAATACAGGCTGAGCTCTGATACGAGCAGAAAACTAAAAAACACAGCCTCCACATGGGCCGTGACCCAGGGTAAAGGCAATAACGTGTAGGATATTTCTGTTGAGGCGTGTGTGTGTGTGTGTGTGTGTGTGTGTGTGTGTGTGTGTGCATGCATGTACATATGTACACTCTGCTCTCTGCAGTCTCCAGTTCCAGGTTGAACATTTGTTTTTCCCACTAAAACATACATTTTTACTTGCCATTCTTTTATACAGCAATAGTGATATTGCTCATAGTACAAGTTGTAATAAAGATGTGATGCTGCTGGGTGTGTGTGTGTGTTGGGGGGGGGGGTATTAGTTAAATAGCTTTGATACAGTGTACTTGCTCTCGTGCTGATACCTTAATGCTGTGTAGAAGGGTGTGTGTGTGTGTGTGTGTGTGTGTGTGTGTGTGTGTGTGTGTGTGTGTTACTGTATCATAGGAGTGTAATAATAACACTGATTGGGGATAAGTGCTTTTCTTAACTGCTCCTTCATTAGGAGAATTGTTTTTGTAAATGATATTTAACCACGTTTGAACGTCTTTAAGCCATAGCGCTTTGTGTGTGTGTATGTGTGTGTGTGTGTGTGTGTGTTTTGTCTGCTAAAGGCAATGCTCAGAGATGGTTCATCTTTGTTGTTGTGTAGCAGTGAGTGTACAGGCTTCTGCTTCTCAGCCATGTTAGGTATAAGGCTGTGTGTTTTATTTATACTCAGTGATTGTATTGACTAATCCAGTGTCCACACCCACTCTAGAAGCCATTCTTGTGTGTGTGTGTGTGTGTGTGTGTGTGTGTGTGTGTTTGAGAGAGATAGAGAGAGAGGGGAAAATGTGCACCCTTTGCATTCATTAACATTAAAACCTGCTGAGTATGATTATAGATCTTCACCTCGGACAGCACAGAGTTGTGGAACAGAAGAGTTTTCAGTCGCATATAACCACATTTACACTTGTTTTTTGCATTGAAGTTTCCTTAACTAACAATGTTAATTAACATTGACAAACCAAAAAAGTATTAATTCTATATAAAAGTATTGATTCATACGCTTGATGAAACGTTTACGAAATCCATGTACAGTGTCTAATGTTTGTTCAGTCTGTGACTATAAATTCACATATATTAGAAAAAAAAGTCACAGAATATTTACTCTGTTCTCCAGGTGTAAATATTGCTGCTTGATTTATTTAGCCTCAGTTCTGTGTCGTGTGCATAAATGTATCCATATCGATCATTATGGGCTTCGTTTTACTTATCTGACTCTTTTCTAAGTCACCAATACAAACCTTAATGTTACTGATGATGATGATGATGATGGTGTGTTTAAGGTTTGTTCATGTTACCTAATGTGTTAGAAGGAAGACTTGAGATCAGTTTTTAAACATTATTCACTCCAGAGAAACATAATGAATCATTTGGAGGAAAAGAAATCTACAGATTTCCACGTACAAGAGAATTTAAACCACAATGCTGCTGAATTCTCAAATCTGATTGGTCAGAATCGGTAGCTTGATTTTCAACAGTGGTTGTGAAGCAAATCACAGGTGTATAATTCATGCACTCGTTTCTAAAACATTATCATTTCTACAGTGTCTATCATTTCCATGATCTGATGATAAATGGATTAGAAACGTGGCATTATTTAACAAAGCGAGATAATTTTTGTTGCTATTGTTATGCTTTTTGTAAGAACATATTAACATTTAACACTCTGTAATACTCGGAAAGCTAAGTGAGAATCTTCTCAACGACAAAGGCTTTGATATTTTTTGTCACCTCATAGAGAGAGAGAGAGAGAGAGAACGACCGTTCACAGTTAACACAAGCGATAACAGGAACGTGTTTCGCAACGTTAAAATTAATTATAAATGATTACAAAGTATGATGTATTATTCATTAGAACGCAGAAACTCGTTGTATTCGACAGCGGAAAAATTTAGGACATGCTCTTATCTTCCTGACGTGCTTTCCAACTTCTATAGCTGCTTGTCCGCTGTGTATTTTCAGTCTTCAGCTCGCTCTCCTGTGCTTAACGTGTTCCTCAGTCTCTCTGACGGCTTTGTGTCCAACCTGAGCACTGCTGATCCCACCTCGGCAGGGATTAATAAAAGCACACTTACCTCGTCACACACCTTACTTACCGGTCACTTTGCTGTTCTCGGACACTCCATCTGCTGTCAGCACAAAAGTGTGAAGGTTTTACAGTATATTCTGCCCCTTAGCGTGAAGTCTAGTTCAGTTTTTTTTGAGGGAATTTCAGCTGTGCCTGTTCATGTTGAATGTAAAGATCATCCCTTTGTATTTCTTATCATTTTGAAAAATCATATTTAACTTGGTAGATACACGTCATGTGTAAAAAGCCAGATTATAACCCTTGTGTGTGTGTGTGTGTGTGTGTGTGTGTTGGCTTTTGCAATACTAAAGTTTCTTCTAGACTTTCATACTACATGTTCACCTGTCTAAGTACAGGGGTAACACTAAGGCTTGTTTTAGCAGTTTGTTTGTTTATTTTTAATGTTTATACTTTTTTCTCAACCAGAATTCTTCAGATTTTGCAATATTTTATATCTAAATTATATTGATATTGCGTTTGTGAATAAGCTATTTTTAGGGACGGTGGAGGTTCAAGCATGTCTTTACTTCTCTGTACTGTAGTACAAAGCTTTTTTCCCCCTTTTTAGTAGGTTTGAGCTTTATGCCTTCTATGTTTCAAACAGTAGTAAAGAAAAGAAGTTGTATTTATTTGTCCATTTATGTACATTTTACATTATTGGATACTATTTGTTTTACTCTGAAGAAAAATAGTTTGGTTTTTTGATTATAAAGAACTGTTTTACATTCCGCAATAAAGAGAAGGAGCTGTGCTGTCTGTCTGTCTCTCTCTCTGTCTGTCTGTCTTTCTTCCCTGCTGGGTTTCTCTCCCACACTACGCCATCTTTCCTTTCACTCGGTGTCACAAGGTTTCCTCCAGTGCGTCAGCGTCAACAGAAACGACGAACCGAATATTTGCACAAAGCACATTGTAACAGCAGAAAACAACAATGACACATTTACCCAGGAGTTCAGAAAATACTTCAGGTACAATGAGAATAATGAGATTACTGAGATCTTTAACAATGCATACTGGCCCCGATATACTTTTAATTTCTGTAGATACAAATTATAAAACGTTCAGGTTCAACCATTTCCATACTTAAAATGTTTTTTGTTTTTTTTAGTTAATGTAAGATTTGAATATATGTCTTACTAGATATAATGGAATATGTTGATATTCTGTAATCTCTACTGTCCTCTAGTGCCTACTGTAGGCATTTAATGTCACTCACAATGCACGGCAAAAAAAAAATACTGCCTTCCACATTCCAAGAGAAATGTCCTTTTTTTCAGTCTTTCATTATTATTGGCTGAAGATAAAAAATATATGAAAACACTGGACCAAGTCCTTTTCCAGAATGTTCTCCCGACTGCGCCCGGCCGAGGGCAGAAGTGTCGTCCTTTTAACCCCGCAAATCCAGCTTCACAAGCAAATCTGCCTCGTGATTGATACCTGTGGAAAAACTCCTCTCTCATTTCCTGTGGCTTTTCTTTCTCTCACTGTTCATGTGACATGTGGTGACACTTTAGCAAACAACATCCTGCACTGCACCAATGACTGATTACTTAAACAATAAAAAGCAAATTAAACATAAAAATGGCATTTGAAGCCAAGGTAAAGGATTCGGCGCAGTCACTGACGTTTAACACAAAAGATGGCACGTAGGTCTATTTGCAAACCCATAGCGTGTGATGTAGGTGCTGCTTCGTGCCCTGTGGTTGACTGCTGATGTCACTCTGCGTTAATACCGTGACACACAGGATGTGAGTAAAACAATAAAAACACAGTATGTGAAAAGATGGGGCGAAAAAAATTCAGTGGGAAAAGTCCTGAAGTCTTCTCCTTGTAAAAAGTTCACCGAGGCGACCTCTCGCACTGTGTCTGGTCAGGCAGGGGGAACGTGTAACGATGGTTACATGGCGTCACCGAGTATTTGCTGAAAATCAGCGATGAGGCCTTTGAAGTCGATTCTTTTGTCAGGTGTGCTCTCCCAGCACCTGTTCATTAAAGCATACACCTGACACAAGAGACCTTATAGTTAGTGAGGAAAACATCGGAATATAATGAGCATTAAAGAAACATCTTGAGGGAGTCTGAGAGGTCCAGCAACAATGAGTGTCAAATTACATATGTATCAATAATTAACACAAAATGAACTAAATGTTCAGCTTTACACTGCATATATCTGCTGCTCAGTCACCTCTATCTCCCTTCCTTCCTATCTATCTATCTATCTATCTATCTATCGGGGATTGTGTTGAACAAATTTCTGTAAATACTGCACTCAAAATGAGCTGAAATACAAAGATATACATAAATGTGGGTGCTGCTTTATTGTGCCACTTTTATTCGACTGATTTCTAAGTGTTCTAGGTTATTCACACTAAACTAAAAAACTGTGTTATTTTACTAATAAAAGCTAAAAACAGAGCAAAGGAACATTATAAACAGTACACTACAAAGGACACAGAGCCAGCGGGCTGAAGTAACCTGACAAAATTCAGGAAACACAGACACTACAGTGGACACAACGTGTTAGATCAGCTGATCTGTGTGTGGTAAATGTTTCACCTTGTCTGAGCAGCCATCTGGCTTAGGCAATCTCTTCCCCTCCTCCAGAACCTTGACCAATCTGGTGACGGTCATCTGGCCATGAGTTGGTCCAATCATTTTGAGAAAGACCTGGTGGGGACAAAACATTTTACATACATATATTTTTTTTTAATTATTAAAATGTTTTCCATTTTTAATAAGCAAAAATATTCAGTAACACAATATTCTCTGTACTTTCTAAAGAAGGGGATTACGTTGATACCAGCATGAACACACTTTGGGCTAGACATCTGCCACCATGGGCACAGACTGGCACCATCTGGCAGAGAGCGATTGAGCCTCCGCTCGGCCTCGCCGCACAAAAAGCACTTTCATTAGCAGCGGACAGTAGATCAGTGTTTCACTCGGTGAAGGGCCAAGTTCAACCAAATCTCTATATAACTCTTACACCTTCAGTTTCATCAAAGCTTTTCTGAGACTTTCTGTACCGGACAGTTAATTTGGGTGATTATTTCTTTACAGACACAACCAGTGTGTCTAATCCCTCTTATATCATAGCAATTTGGAAACCTATTGTTTTTTATTTATTAAAAAAACATGCATGATGCTTTTCATCAGTTTGTACAATTACATTTAAAAGTGTGCATTGGCAATAACACCACCAAAGCTGTGATGTTAGAGAAATTAAGTAAATACCTTCTGACCAATCAGATTTGAGTATTAAACAGCAATGTATAAAGTTAAAAAGCAGCATAAAGTTAGATAACGATTGTAAAGTTCGGTTTTCATTGTGATTGAGCAAACCTACAAAACAAGCTCCCTTAAAATATTACTTGTTGCGTAACAGCTGCAAAAAACAGCTGTTTTTATAAAAATATTTTTCAGCAACACAATGACAAAGTGCTTTGTGGATCAAAAAAAAATGCCATTATGGATTCGATACTCCGCTACTCCTATTTCTACGGCACGTGTCTTTCGGCAGTCATTTTAGGTCATCAAATCATTTGGACTTCACTCTTCCTCCCTAATGGGCTAGTGGGCTGTGAATCATTCAAACTGGGGTCATCAAAGTTAACAGCCTGCTTACCGACATGGGGCTGAACGAGGCATCGCAGTAGGTCAGGAGCTCGTACATGGTCACTCCAAATGACCAGACATCTGACGCTCTGTAAAACTTACAGTGAATCAGGCATTCTGGAGCGTACCTACACCATGCAGAGAGAGACATACTGTCACACACCATCACTGCTAATACACTATGACAAACAGCACCAACAGCATGAGGAACATCTGTCAAGGGTTACCAGACTGGGTACACAAGGGATGTCCTATTTAAATAAAGCTAATTTTCTACAAACATATATATATTATAAAAGCTATTTTTTATTTTTAATAAGTGCACAGTGACTGTATTATTTATTCAAGATTAATTAAACATTTCCTCCAAAGACTGGTCCTGCACTTTTTCTTAATTGCTATCATGTAACCCTGAGTGTGTAAATTAAAACTAAATGAATATAATCAATATAATAATAACAGTATAATGATAATAAATGAAAACAATTATAGTTCATCTAATCTTATCATTTCATCGTAGAAACCGAGGAGGCCTGGGGGCATTTCTAAACCTTTTGTTTGTTTGTTTTTATTTCTGTATAAAAAAATGCAGGAATCTTTGAATGAATTATCATATCATGAATGCTGCTTTGCCCTCTCTAGCTTGCTCACAGGAAGCCATGAGGTCTTGATTTGCTTGTTGTGGGGTTTTTTTTTGTTTGTTTTATTTTCCCCCCACTGTTTTTAATAAGAAACTACTAACCTGGTCAATTAACAATCCACCCAGAAGCTAATCTAATTAAAATCCCATTTAATAGGATTTCAGCAGTTCTTTACGATTCCAGATGCGGTGGAGATCTTTATAAAATGTTTGACCGTCCGCTCACCTCTAAATATTCTGTTAATCAAGGCGGAGGTTATTTCTTGTGTAATCGTGTTATTTTCCCTCAATATTGCAGCCTGTAGCGTTGCTGAAGCAATGTCCTTTGTGACTTCTTTTAAAATGTAAACTTTGTGAGAAATCAAGTATAGCTTGACTTTTTTTTTTTAACTGAGGGATACTACAGTTGAATTATCTCTGTTTGGTTGCCTGCAAGTGAGAGTAAAAAACGACTGCCATTGAGACTTCAGTCCTGATGTTTGCACACCATTCACACCACAATGTGCAGTGCTGCTCTCTCTGACTTCATGCCATGTGGACATATAGAATAATGCATCCCCGAACCGTCGTATCGATATTCAAATAACTTGCGTCCGTCTCTTCGTATGTACACGTGGTACTAGAGGACTTAATGGTCCATCATTTTTTTTCTATATTACCAAGATCTTACCAAAAGACAGGGCTGTCCAGGTCATCCTTCACTGTGTAGTATCCCTCGTTGTCTTTAATGCTTTTAGTTAGGCCAAAATCGCCAATCTTAACGGTGCTCTCATTCTCCACCAGGACATTCCGGGCAGCCAGGTCTCGGTGGATGTAATTCCGAGAGCCCAGATAATCCATACCCTGAAATAGACAGAGCAAACCCAAATAAAAAAAATGGCAAAGGTGTGAGAGCTACATCATAATTAATACAATTACATTTTATGTGCATCTGGTGAAGCCAAATTTATGAATAGTAGCATATGTTATTGTACCATATTACTGCTACATCTACACATAACACTTTCACAGTCATTGTCATTGTGGACTGAAGCAACAGTAAAGGCAGATTAACATTCATTCCTACAGCAGAGGTGGCAATTCATGTGTGTATAGAATAGCTGACCTTGCAGATTTGGACAGCATAGCTTAGCAGGGTATTCATATTGGTCTGGTGTTTGTTTCTGGGCAAATATTCCTTCAGACTGCCTGCTGGTAAATACTCCATGATGAGTTTAGTGGATCTGCCTCCTAAAATAAAGGCATAAAGAAAGGTTAATAAATTGGTCCATGCTTTAACACAAGGGTTTAACAGTACATCCTGACAACATAATAATCGTGTTGGTTTGTATTCAGTACCCTCCTCCTGGCAGATGCCTTTGTATTTGACAATGTTCTCGTGGTAGAGTTCTTTCAGGATGTCGATTTCACACCACAGATTGCCGCTTTGCTCTTCTCGGCTCTCTGGTTTCAGAGACTTTACTGCCACCAGCTCTCCTGTTCGATCCCCACGAGGGTCATATCGGCACAGCTCCACCTTTCCGAAATGCCCCTGTAACACACACACACACACACACACACACACACACAAACCAAAATGATATTACAAATGTCTGTGCAATCCTGGATGAACAATAACATTCCGCTATCAGAGCTACAGATGGGAAATTACCTCTCCCAGGTCTCTGATCTTCTTGAGGAATCTCTTTTCAAACACCGTGGGGTCGACCTCTAGGGTGGGAACAGGCTTAATAGAGGGATCTACAGACAAGATCACATCAAGCATTAAGATTTAGAATCATATACACTACCTGATAAAGCATTGTACACACCACCTCACTTGACTGATGGGGTTTCTTCATCGTTTACTATTTTCTTAACGCTACGAAACTACTTTGTGGCACAAAACTATACAGTGACACAGAACAGTGTTATGAAAATCTAAAACTATTTTGCATGTTACATTTTTAACAGCATGTTTGATGAACCTTAGCACTTTTTAGCCAGCTTCATTAAAATTTCCAAGTAGGCTGAGCTTCTCACTGCTCCTCTTAAATTCAATAGGTAAACTAGTTCATAAAAGCAATTGACTTTTATCGTGAGTCAGAAATAAATGATATGAAATTAAAATCACTATTTACATGTTTCTTTGAGACAAATACACAAAACATTCAATAAACTGTGTCAACTTTTTACTAGTAGTAACTAGTAAAGAAAAGCATTTTGCAATTTTTGATTATTTTTGTGTTATATTTTTTAAAACTTGACTCCTAAATCTTGAAATCTCCATTTCAAACCACAAGGGGTCAGTGTTTCACACATAGCTGCACGGCAATGAGAAACTTCTGAGTCATTAAAATGATTTTTTTTAATTGCTGCTCACTTTATTCATGTAGTTTTTTAAAGGACATATGTTAAAGTTGACCTCTGTTTTACATCTGTTCAAGAAATAATGATTACTTGTTAACATGAGTCAAATCTTGAGTTCTTTTATTGTGAATTATGAATTAACTTTTCCTGCAGCATCATGTTGATAATCTGGATCGTCTGGTAAAAAAATATTTATAAACACTCCTCAAAAAAGAATTCAGCAATCTGAAGCCAACCCTATTTTCAATTGTACGTAGTGGGTGATATGTATTATTACATGTTTTTTTGACTGACGTTTCTTAAATACGAACACAGAAGCATATACAGATTACACACCACTTCCAAATGCCATAAATATAACGACAACCATAATTTAAGACATTTTAAAAGACTTTTGCTTATATAAGAAGTTTGCTTATATACAAGAGTTAGGAATTCTCAAAAAAAAAAAAAAAAAATCACAATAAAACCTTTAAACCACTGCAATAGAAATGACTTCATAATCTAGCACATTTAGTACAAGCCCTATATTTAGGTATAGAATTGAGCAGGTCTTACTCTGTTTTTCCACCATGTCGATGTCTCGGACGATTGCCCTGAAGAAGGGTCTTTGGTGATTGTCGTACGTCATGCAGTGGGTCATGAGATTGGCAAGCTCCTTACAGTCTGGTGTGGCCAAGTGACATTGAGCTGCATAGAACCTCTCCTTCTGCTCGGAGTAAAAGAACCAAAACAGGGCTAAACTTTGAAAAAAATACCTTCCAGTAGCATGAGTTTATCACTATGTAATAAACCTGAATGTACATGTCAAAAAAAAAAAAAGAGCTAGGCCTAAAGATGCTCCAGCAACACTGGTTAGGTATAGGGCAGGAACCAGGGACACAGCAGGTTCTCTTCAGGAATTAAGGTATTATTATTATTATTTTTTTTTTATGAAGGAGATAATGATATATGGCAATTAGTCAGAGAGCACTTAGAGTAAAAGAGTAGAGGTGTAGAAAGACACAGAACATCCACTACATATGATTTGTAGCTACGACTGTTCCACGTAAGATCGCCTAAATCGATTAAAGCTCGAAGAAATCATTCATTATCAGGAGTTCAGTGTATATAACGGAAACATTGATTAAATCAAAGGAGTATGTAGCATTAAATGAAGCCTTCCTGCATACAGTTATATACATCAGACATGTCTAACCGGCAGGAACGGAGGTGTTACAGTTATTTATGATAATTATCTAGGCATCACACATATATGTGCTAACATGCATGTTAAGCTCATGTAGATAAATACAGTCCTCTTTTGTCTTAGAAATATTGCTAAGATTAAAAAAAATATGTCCGTATACTATGCAGAAAAACTAGCTCCTGCTTTTGTTACCTCTAAGATGGAGGATTATTCTAATGCCTTACTGTCTGGATGTCCCTGTAGGTGAATAAACATTCTACATTTCACCTGTATCTTATTCACATTGCATTGGCAGTACCTCAGCAAACCTTTTCTTTCTTTTTTTTTATTAATGATCCACCGTATGTACTTTGATTAAAAAAAAAGGTGCAGGCTGTTTGTTGGTACCTCTAATAGTGAAGGCTACAACAGAGGACAGAGATTTCTCTGCCAAAGCATCGCGGTTATGGAACAGCCTTCCAATTAGTGTTCATGACTCACACAGTGTCAGTGTTTAAGCTGAACTGGGATGTTTGGATGTTGTCCCCACAAAACAACGGCCCCACACGGACTAGCCTGGGTATAAGTTCGGACTGCTGTGGATAGCACCACCACAAACGAACATAAACCACCGCTTTGCAAACAGTTTTGCGTCCGAGTCTCTAGGAGTGAACAGTTGATAACTTTAAACAAGACTGACTTTACCTTCAATGAATTTTCTGGTTATACAATTGCTCTTTTTAACAGTGACAGTGAAAGTGACTTGACATACGGCTAAGTACGGTGACCAATACTCAGAATTCGTTCTCGGCATTTAACCTATCCAAAGTGCACACGTGAATACACACAACGTGAACACACACCCAGAGAAGTGGGCAGCCCGGGGAGCAGTTGGAGGGGATTCGGTGCCTTGCTCAAGGGCACTTCAGTCGTGGCTGGCCCGAGACTCGAACCCACAACCTTCGGGTTACAAGTCAGACTCTCTAACCATTAGGCCACGACTGCTCCTTTTTGACCATATAGAATGGAAATTATTAATAAGACCCTAATGAGAATGGGCTCAAAGATTTTTCCTCATATCATGTTTTTCCTTACCACTATGAAATTTTAAAATTTATATTCTGAATTTGTAAATTTTTGTATATTATCATACATCATATATAATGTAATTATACTGAATCGAATGGGTTTACCTCAGTGAGTTTCTTGTCTTTCAGGGGAATTTCTCCATTATAGCAGATCTCCCACAGAGTTGTGCCAAATCCCCACTTATCTGCTGCTACGCTCAGGTTAGCCGTATCCTGCACACACTCAGGAGCGATCCACGGAATCCGGTCCACACACTCTGAACAAGCACAAACATGCACAGTTTGCTATGTAAACATTTAGTTACAATGGTCCCTAAGATAAAAGTTCTTGTCACACTGGAAAATGGTACCTCCTTGGTAAATATAGTGGAACAAAAGAAGGAACTGGAAGACTGGCAATGAAAAAAAAAATCCTTTTTTGTACCTCAGAAGCCATAACTAGGGATAATACTGTATTTACTCTCTTCGTGAACAGCTTTATTATTTTAATCATAATCAAGTTCCATCCAGTCATTTGGTTACTTAAAAGCCAGCTAAACATTTTAAAAGGTAAAGTCAAATAAAATTAGATACAATATGCTTTTAATGTCGCCTGTTTATTCTTAAATAGAATAATCTTTTTTTTTATACCTAGGATTACGTTTGTTCAAGAAGTTGTATATGAAATTTCAACGCTGTTAAAATGAGTACTTTTTCAGATCCATTTTCAATCTTTTGTACTGCAATATGACAGGCTAGCCCTTCAAAGGTAAATAACGCCAAATTAGTTAAAAACGATGCAAATTTAGGTTGCAAATTTAAAAGTTTAGCAAATGTGAAAAGCAGAACAAAAAACTGGAATACTGCATCAGTCAGTTTGCAGAAAGTTTGCAATGTCTATACTTATAAAAAAAAAAAAAAAAAAAAAAAAAAACAGTTCACATTTCAGGCCTTCAGTATCCTGTTTCCCTCCCTCCCTCCCTCCCGCCCTCCCTCTCTCTCTCTCTCTCTCTCCCTCTCTCACACTCCGTCTCTTCCTCTCTCCCTCCCTCCCTCTCTCTCCCTCTCTCACTGCCTCTCTCTCTCTCTCTCTCTCTCACACTCCGTCTCTTCCTCCCTCCCTCCCTCTCTCTCTCTCACTCTCACAAACACACAAAACCAGTCTTTCCTCCAACAGCGCTGCACAACACGAGTGTCGGTTACATTAATCTGTTCCCTCACATTCCACAGCTGCAGCACACACACACACCTTCATCTTAACCTTCTACAGAAAACACATCACACTGAACTGCTACATGTACGTCTGTCCAAAAAAAAAAATTACTTTTAGAAAAACTGGAGCTTTGCACCAATGGTTCTGACGTGTAATCATGTAAGGCCAGTTCTTGTTTCCTGCCTTTTCTTAGAACCAATTTTATGCAGTGATAAGTACTTAACTGAAATAAGCAGGTTTGTGCTATATTTAAAGAACCTTTATTACAACATGCCTGACTTGCCGTCTTAATTGGCACAAAGTAAGCGTTCCGATGTAGCCAGGTCAGCATGTCATTCATTTTTAGGCTTTTAGTTCATGCACACAATGTTACACACAAATAACTTCACGGGCCACTGGCGAATAAGGAATGCTCATATGCGTATATGAAGACTGGTGAGGCACTTACCCTCTCGTGTTAGCACGGTGATGGGGATGCCAGGATCGCTGAGCTTGATGAAGGGACCGGCATCGCCGTCCAGCCCGTCTCGAGCCACAAGGATGTTCTTAGCACAAACGTACCCATGCACAAGCTTCTTATCCTCCTACAGGGCAGAAACACAAACATTAACTTACTAAACTAACGCAGATCGGCCAAAAGCTGGAATCTATAACAGGGTTTTTAATAGGTTTCGGTACAGAATCCTAGTGTAGCGATAATCTGTAACATCGAAAACATTCCTTTTTCTGTTGTACTCCCATGTTCTAGCGTTACATTAAAAGACATGTACAGTACTTTAATTTATTTATTCATGGCATACAAAGTGTTTTCACTTAACAACCACAAGAACACATTTTTTTTCCATACCATAATGTATTTCCTAAGTGAAACATCACAGCCTTCAAAGTGGACATTGTATTAAATGAGAAATGAGATTATATAACGAATCAACAAATTAATTATATAGTATCTTCATTAAATCCATTCATTATATTCATCTGCGGTTATTGCTTTATACTTGTGAGGGTCATGCTAGCTCTGGTCTTTGTATTTGATCAGACAATTCAGTATGTGTTTACCAGGTAACTGAGGGCGCTTGCCAGCTGTTTGGCCACCTGGAACTTCCATGGAGTGCTGAGAGGAACGTTCTGTCTGCGCATGAACAGATCAAGAGGACCAAACTGCACAAACTCCTCCACCATGATATCTAGAGGAAGAGAGAAATACAGAATAAGCCTCATGAAGTGTAAAATAACATTAAAAATAAATAAATAAATAAAACTAAATAAATACATTTAAAAAAAAATAAAAAACAGGCCAATAAAGACCCACACGTTTCTCTCCCACACACATACAAAACACATGTTTGTCTCAAGGCTGCTTGTGTTTTCAGGAAGCACAGCTTAAATACAGGTAAGGTCAGTTTATAAGCCAATAAAAACATTTTTTTCTGCAAAAGAATGTAAGCACCTTATGCGCTCATTCGTTCGTAGTCATTTCCTAACAGTAAAAATCAGTAAACAAACAAACAAACCTTAAAATAATAAATGTGTAAACTATGAACGATAAAAAAAAAGACATAGCTTAAAAATAATAAAAAGCACCCCACCACTAAACACACACACACACTACACAGAGAGAGAGAGAGAGAGAGAGAGAGAGAGAGAGAGAGAGAGAGAGAGAGAGTGTGTAAGAAATATGTATGGTACTTACTCTCCTGGTGACGGACGCATACTCCATACATCAAGGCGATGTGTTTGTGCGAGACCTGTCGCATCATGCTGGCTGTCTCAAAGAAAGCCTAGAGAACAACAGAGAAAGGTATTCCTTTAATAACGAGCCAAAACGAGAGGGGATGAGTGACACAAACAGAGAGAGGAGATTTGTCCTCACCAGAGATATGTCTCTGTGTCCTGAGCCGAGCACTTTCAGCACCACTTTCACCTCCTGTGATGGGAAGAAGCTCCCCATATCATCATCGTCCTCATTTTTCATCTTCAGCACACCTGCATAGATGTTGGTCCTTGTGCCCAGACCCAAGTGCTCTCCCTAAACACCAGAAAAAGAAAATCACCCTTCTGCAGAGACTGCTCGTTGTGCTTACATGAAAAATGCAGAAATGTGTGTGTATGGATTTTCACACCCAGTTTACTAAGAATAGTGCAATAAAGAAAATACATCCAGTAAGCGACGGTACTGTGGACGGAAATGCCTTGCTGATGAGAGGTCAACAAAGAATGGCCAGACTGAAACAAACTGACAGAAAGACTGTACATTACATGACATTGCATTTGGCAGACGCTCTTATCCAGCGTGACTCACATCTATCTTATTTAAACAGCTGAGCATTTAAAGATTAGTAGTGGATCAGGAGTGGTAGCAGAGAGTCAGGGTGGCCCTGGGATCAAACTCACGACCTTCTGATCAGTACACTAAAAACGCTGGGTTGTTTTTTCAACCCAAATGCTGGGTTGAGGCCGCTGGGTAGGACTTTGGGTTGTTTTAACCCAAGTTTGGGTTGAAAATTGTCTTGAGCTATAACCCAGCAGCACTGGGTTGGGAACGCAGACGTTAAAGAGAGCCTAGACATCCTTTACAAAAACAACATGTATTAATAAAACAAAGGACGACATTTTATTTAGATCACCTAAATTGCTTCCACATACTCCCGTGTTTCACGTGGGTGGGGTTGGATTACCGTAGTAAGTTTAAATCACTTAAATTTCTGACCCATTTTGGTTTAAATTCAACCCAGCAGTGTCGTCATTTTTAACTAATAGATGGGTTAAAATCACAACCCAGCATGCTAGGTTGAACATGATAACCCAACTAGCTGGGTTAAAATAACCCAGCATTGGGTTCGTCTCTTATTGACCCAGCGCTGGGTTGCCAAAATAACCCAAATTGGGTTGTTTTTAACCCAGCAGTTTTTAGAGTGTATTCCAACACCATAACCACTGAGCTATTAGAGCAGAAAAGCAACTCAGAATGCACAACATGTCGAACCCTGACGTTTATGGGCTAGAAAATCAGAAGACCACACTGAGTTCCACTTCTGTCAGCCATGAACACAAAACTAAAGCTGCAGTGAGCACAGTCTCACCAAAACAGACTAAAAAAATTTAAGCCTGTCCTGATGAATATCAATTTCTGCTGAGGCACAGAGATGGTCAGAAATTGACAAATGAAATGTACACAAACCAAACCTGAACTGAATCCAATACAAGTTATTCGTTTCTGTATCAACAAATAAGAACAACAGACACGGCTCCTGATCGGCGGCCGTGAAAAAATAGATTGCAGAGCATTCCTTCTAAAAAATGACCTCTAAATGTTTAATTTGATGGAAAATAAATAAATAAAATAAATCTGTGATGGTGAGGACCAATGTCATGTACAGCACACTCTGCACTGATGGATGCTAATGTAGGTTCACAAAGCCATGAGCATTAACAGTAAAGCAACATCCGCCATTGTTGTTGTTGTGTTTGCCGCTGCTGCACTAAAGTTGCTGCGCTGGGGAACGTGACCCGTATACAGTGACGTCAGACTCGGCTCTGTGATGGCTCTCTAGCCGGTGGAAAGGCAAACCGGCTCTTAGAAGGTTCGCCAGTGGAACCAACTTTGAACCAGCACCAGTACTAGCTCTGAACCAGCACTCGGTTCTTTTTGGTGGAAAAGAGGCATAAAATGTATGACTACAAAGATGTGTGGTTGTACCTGGACGATCTCCTCTTTAAGGATGCGGTGGAAACTCAGCTGGCTGACTTGAGGCTGTCTCTGTGGAACTGGCTCTCTGTCAGAAGTCATCACCAAAAGGTTCGAAACCTCTGAAAGACAGAGGGGGAAAAAAGGCCTGTGATTGGTGAAGAGGGAACGGTGGAGGTGAGCAAGCTACTTGGTCTCTGTATGAAGTTTTTGTCTCCGCTTATAGAGGGGTGAAGTGTACAATTCAAATCAGACAAGAAGAGTGTGCGAGTTTGCATGAGTGTGTGAGGCACATGGATGTTTAACAAACTTAAAGTCTAAGTTAAACAAACTCTTGAAAAATCTGGAAGAAAACTAGTCAGAACAAAATAGTGTATTTATATAAGGTGTCGGCTTGTGGTTATCTCGTGCATATGTGGGCGGTTCTACTATGCACTGTTGTTGTAAACGTCTGTGTGTGTGTGTGTGTGTGTGTGTGTGTGTGTGTGTGTGTGTGTGTGTGTGTGTGTGTGTGTGTGTGTTCTACAGTGGTTGCCTGAAGGAGGAGGAAGTCGCTTGGTGTCACAGAGTACATATAAACACTGCACTGATGTCTTTAGAGGATGACGGGGAAAGACAACTTTAAACTGCAGATCTGTGTATCTTGCATGTGAATGGTTTTGCAACATTCCATTGATTTTGTTCTGTATTTATATTGAAAACATAATATCTATATACAAGCTTGTTTTAGTATCTGAGGAGAGGACAAAGTGTTTCACAACAAGCCTTTCTGAGATCAAGCGACAAGAGCTGAACAACAACGGAAACCACATTGACCACGATTCCTGCCTGACATGTCTCAGCATGAACTCGTATGGCATGGAGAAGTAAACAAAACAGCGTGGCTGTCACATACTACACAGTGTACATTTTGCTTTTTTGGCCTCAATGTGTTTGCATCAGTTAAATGTTTGAATTACCAATTTGCATGTGTGTGTGTGTGTGTATTTGCGTTTGTGTACACGTTACTTACAAACATGTATATGCGTGTTTCTCCGTGTGTGTGTCTCTGCTTGTCAGTTTCTCTGTGTTGGATAAGCCATAGCCCGACCGATCAGCCCAGCTGATTCGTTAGGTCAATATCAAGCACTTTGTTGTTCAGCAAACACACAAAAACTAGAAATGTTTGCAATTTAAGAACAAATCTTGAAAATAAAATATAATATATAAAATAAAATATTTACTAAAAGGTAGGAACTTAACTGAACTTCTAACGAAGCTTACAGTTAATAGTTTTGCACAAACTATGTATGCCCTCTTTTCAATGGCTCACATGTGCACTCGAAATCTATGCTGCTAAATAAAATGTGAATATTGATCAACCATTAATTATGGTATTGTAGAAGAAATGTTTAAAAGTTAAAGCAACTATACAGAAATTTCCTCCATTTTTATATGCTTCTATGGTATTTGGGGGGCATTATAGCGGCCCATTGGCCTCCTTACTCAAATATTGGCACTGGCCACATAATTATGTATAATAATGTTCCAGAGAAACAGGACATTTTGGATGAATGTCTTGTATCAGCTGTGCAAAGTGCTCCTGAAACAGTAGTGATGCAGGCACGCCACACAACTTAAAGGCAGGGTCTCCGATTTTTGAAAGCCAATGTCGACATTTAAAATCACCAAAACAAACATGCCCCTAACTCAAATGGGTCCCACCCCTCTATTGATAGCGCCGCCCAGGCAACCCAGGCAAATAATGGAAAGAAATGTGTCTATCATAGCTGAAGGGGAGAACAATACGTTTGCAGATAAACAAACAAGCAAAAATGACACACAAGCATAATCATGCAAAGGGCAAAGGCATATATTAGTTCTGTGTAACAAAGCAAAACCAACTTTACTCACCTATCGAGAAGGAAAAAAGCGCCTCGGCGACTTAAGTTGGATTTCCTGAGTCAATAACTCCTGAGCTAAACGCTGTTACTACACAAAACGCGGTTGTAGCTGCCTCTCTACATTACTACGATAGAAAAGAGGTGTTAATTGTGTAGTAACAGCGTTTAGCTCAGGAGTTATTGACTCGGGAAACACGAATCTGTGAATATGCGCCAACTTCCTGCTCCTTCAGTTCTCTCCAGCGCTGGAAAGCTGATCCTATATTAACACGTCCGACTTCTTACCTTATCGTAAGCCTTTCTTTTCTTTCCTTCTTTGTTTTTATCCTTCATGTGAATGTTAAAACTGCTTTCTGCTAATGTCACACATGCGCACTGAACACTCTCTCCGCCGCATATTGACAAGCCCCACCCCTTTCTGCTCATTGGCTACACGTTTGTTTAGATTTTTGTTTTGATTTTTGGTTATTATTCGGCCCGACTCAGTTTTCTGAAGCATTTCTCAAAAATCGGAGACCCTGCCTTTAATGAAGAAAGCAGTTCCACCAGGCATGTTACAGAAAACAATCAAATAAATAATTTTTAAAACGATTTAAAACAATTCCTAATAGTGTTCAAGTACCAACACTGGGAGGTTGCTGTGAGCTGTGAGCTGTGAAAAGGCTGACAGTGTAGAAGACCCACCAAAAACAAAGACATTACAGAGCTAAACATAAATGTACTAAACATAAATGGATTTATGATGTTATTACACATGAGGAAAATGTTGAAGGTCCCGGTGTGGATGTTAATCTTTTGATAAATAATTGTACCCACTCTACTGGGCTTTTCATCAGGCTTATCAGCTGTCACTGCTCCTGGCTGTAAAGTGTGGTGTGAGAGTGATCAGGTGTGGACGTGCAGTACCTCGGGGCTGTGGAGGACAACAGCGGCGCAGCTGAAAGCGCAGGTTCTCTGTACGGAGGCTCTGACCCTGCAGGTGCTCCAGCAGCTCTTTTAGATTTGTCCTGAATGTTTCTGTCCCAAACAGCCTGTAGCCCTGAGAGCTCACCTCGATCTGGAAATTCTTGTACTGGGGAACAGGCTTGGACTGGCACAGGTCCAGCTGAGAAAGAGACAAAAGGAAGAATAAAAGGAGGAACTGCACATCCCACCTATTTGCAGGTGCAGCACAAAAGAACCTACTAAAGTGAAAAAAAAGTCATGTCCGCAACACTGCTTTAAACTCCCAAGTTTTCAACAAAGCAAATGGCCAGATGCATTACGATTCTCTCTTAAATTCTGGCACCAAATATGGAGTTTGAACTAACATTCAGATCCCTCACAACAGTGAAAAAATGTATCCGTGACATTATTTGATCTCTACTGACAACATTGCTGGTATATACTCTAAATATGAATTGATGCTTGCTATGAATCGGTCATTCCAAATAAATAGATAACAAGTCTACTTTCCCATAAATAAGCAAAAAAAGGACACAGATAAAAGCTAAATGAGCAGATAAATGACGAAACCAATTCTTTAAATGTACCCGAGTGGGTGGTGGAATTCATGATGTTACAGTGCGAGGAATGTTAAAACTGGGGGTGGGGGTCTTTCAGAAGCCTTTACACTTAACCGTAAAAGTGCTATGGAAGAGAGGACATGCCATGAAAGGAATTCAGCTGTAAAATGGGATTAATCTGGCCTGAGAAGTAAATGAGCACCATTTAGCCTGCTATACTCACAGCAGCAACTGTTCAACCTGTTGAATGACTAGTCTATGTAACCCCTACCATGTTCTGCAGCTTTAAATAGATGTAATAGTAAAAATACAAAAAGGTTATAACCCAAACTACAAATTTTCCTCATCGTGAACGACTGTATGCGTGGCAGTAAGTACCTCCATGCAGACGACGGTCATGATGATATAGTCATAGTCTGTACAGCTCCATCGTAGGACATAGGAGCCCTCTTCATTACCCTCCTGCCTCAGTTTGTGAATGGCGTAGTCCGTGCTGAATGCAGAATAAACACACGTTAGATTAAAATATCATAGCTGCAAGTGGATTTTTTTTTATGGTGGTGTATAGATGTACACTGTACCAGATGGGGCCGTGGCAGCCATTCTGCAGATTCTGTACCACGGAAGAAGGAGCTACCTCGGTGCAGAGGTAGTGATGGGCGTCTACAGTCAGTCTGAAATATCCGTCCACCAAAGCGGCGAAAGCCAGAGCTTCTTCACGATAGTCCATCTGCAGCTCCTGTGCATGAAGACATCCGGTGTGTTCACAAAGATTCCGCACAAACAGACGATTACAACAGCTACGGCTTTTTAATAGAATTCTATAATAGTGTAATGCGAGCTGATCCAGAGAGGAACTAGAAACTTCTGTTCCTTAAAAAAATGACTGCTTATGTATTAAGAACTCTGGCAAAACTGGTCATTATTATACACCAATTTCACCGATATATTTACCATGGTTTTGTTGTCCTGTCTGTATATGGTGACGCCAGCCTCTTTTGTGACGACATGAGTGATTTCATAGAAGTCAGAAAAAAGCATCCATCCATCGTTGTTATTGTCATTCTTCTGTTTGCAGTCAGTCTTGGTCTTCCTTGATTTATTTTTGTCTTTGAAAGTCAGACCATTCTGTTCAGGAGGGAATACGAAATAATGGTTGAATGGAAAAAAAATAAAAGAATAATAGTTTTAGATTAGTATGAAGTCTTAATGGAATGGCTGCTCATGAAGGTTACTATGTAAGACACAAGGGTTCTTGTAATATCTCTCTCTCTCGATGGATGTACCAAGCCAATAGGGAAATGCAGTCTCTTTTTTTCACCAAGCAAATACTAATCTCTCTCTCTCTTTCTCTCTCTCTCGCTCTTACCATTCGATTTATAACTAACATTCTGTGCACTAAGCATGTGAATGTTGTCACTCACCTGATGATGCTTCTTCCTCCATGCGATGCCAGTTGTGCCACACACCTGCACTTCATAAGCCTGTCCCTCATCCCCCATGCCTGGTGTGTGTGTAAGACAGACCTCACCCTCACCACACACGCGCAAACTTTTAGGTTCCACTGTTTCCCAGCCCAAACCCCACGTCAGCGTCTCCAGCGTGGAGAGGTACTTCACTTTCAGGTCGTATAGGGTGATATTACTGTCCCGGATGGTCTTGCTGTTGAACTCATTAAGGAAGTTCTTAAAAACGTTGTTGATACGCATGCGAGTCAGGAAGCTACGCTGCTTAATGGTGCGGTTGAGGCTCTCAGGAATAAAGCGCTTGTAGCTGAGAGGGGAAGGAAGAAGAGCAAGAGGATGAATGTTAGAAACAAAGTGAAATGGAAAACAGGAAGTAAGATTGTGCGTTGATTAATTTATAGAGGCTTATGTATGCAGTATAATAATAGCAAATTATAATGGCTTATGTATGGAAATGCATTCTTTGGCATTATCTAGAAGGAAATCTAATCAAATTCTAACATACTTTGAAAGCTTACTGATGCTTTAAGTCTGATGCCACATTGAAAAATGTGCACACAGAAAAAACTAAATTACTTCAGAACACTGTTAAACTTCAGACTCTTGCATTTCCCACATTTCTGGAAAGTGTACCTCAACAGTTCAAATAGATTTTTCAATTTGAACAATTCAATTAATTATACCTATCATTACACAATGACACTGTAAAATGACAGTTGTGAGTTTAGTAACTTGATAGCATCTCACATACACACAATCAAACTGCATAGAAACCCTCAGGGGAATGTCACTGAAACATAAAAACGTTGAAATGAAACGATTGGCATCAAAAGGCCGCGCTGCAAAACGCGTATCCTTAAGATAAAAAAACAGATAAGAATATGCCAAAATCTACAAAGATGAGTTTGCGTTGTTCTCAAATATCCAATGTATACATTGCACAAAGGTTTGAAGATCGCAATCTACAAAATAAACAGGGTGGAGAAATTCTCAGACAATCCAGTATGCCAGCTCATCAGAGCAGTGCTGTAAATCAGGCAATAAATACATCGACTGGAGCTCTCGTCTGTGTCCACAGTGCAAATAAACACAACAGCATGGCAGCAAATTCAGAAATTTTTTGCTCTAAGACAATGGCTTTAACGTTGAGAGGACTATGAGAGACATGTGCTCTGTGTATAATGTACGGTGGACACAATTTAATTAAAGTAATGTTGCCCGAGTTTTTGAAAGAACCCGAAGATGAAACCTTCCCTCGTTAATAAGAGTTAATAAAAATGCAGTGCTTCCCACACACGGTCACCACCCTGATAAACTAATGACTGCCAACATGAACCAGGCTCAACGTCAGGGAGAGAAAGCGTGGTAAAGTGAAGGGAGAGGGAAACGCTATAGAAACTAAGAGCGATCTCCCACGCTTTTCAATATATCGGGTGTGGCACGAACACATCGAGGGCACAGAAAGTACAGCCTTCTTTTATGTTTTGTTTTGCTGGTTTTCTAAAGCACATATACGGGTACTGAGCACTGTGTATAATCATGTGCAGCTCGTTTGAGCAATCCCATTTTCACCCTTATCGCCTGACAGTTACCGACTGTGAGGACTAGCATGTGTTTCCTTTGAGATGTAGCCAACGTACCACTTCGAATGAACACTAACCACTTCGCAAACATTAACTGCCCTCTTCCACATAAATAAGGTTGCAGCTGTCTACAACTGTCTTATGATTCAATTCAATTCAAGTTTATTTGTATAGCGCTTTTTACAATAGACATTGTTTCAATAATGTCTTCATTATGACATGAAGAGAGTATCCTATTTTGCTCTCTTCGATTCTCTGGAACAGAGGCTGTGGCAACAAAACAGGTAAAACTCTCATGGGATTCAGATGCAGCTCCTCTGTTGTAATAAAATAAAAATAAATCACACAACCTCAAGTTATCGCAAGAGGCAAAAGGCATCTGATACATTATGCCAATTCAGATTGATATTTCATGTTGCCAACGATATGGGGCGGCACGTCGAACGCTCTTTCAGCTGCATCACACTGAGCAGCGCTTAAGTTATTAGTTCACTCTCTTCATTATCGAGCACTGATGAAGATTGTGATGATTTATTCCACTATCCAGAACAGTCCGGTTCCTCTCAAGGACTTCAGCTTGCTCCAACATATTATAAGACAACTCAACCTTCATATCCAGCTATTGTGTGAGATTAACATTGATAAGCTACAACTAGAGGAAATGCTTATTTATTTGAGAAAGCCATTTGAGTTTATTGGGAACAAATGTTGAAATGAATGTCTGAATAAAATGGGAAAATTCTAAGTGGAGTGATTATTATGAATCGATGTGAAATGTAAGATACTTGCAGATAGAAAGTTCCATAAAGCAGCTTTAAATGTTATGGTGGTGAGTCGTTTGTAAAATATATAAATGAACAATAATAAATCAGTGATCATTTTATGCAAACTATACACTCAGACACCAAAAATCGTTTGTTCTAAATTTTGGTCTGATATGATTTTGCCCAGCGTGAATAAAGTGCATGAGGTGTCACCTGGTTTCAGCCCCAGATCCTGACAGAGGCAGGTTGTTGCTCTTGGCATGATGAGTGATGGCGAGGACAGCCATTCCCAGGCACTCGTTCTCTATCTCATGGTGCTCTGCTTCATTCTGGGAGATACGTACCGGTGCCAGGCCCCTCAAAAAGTCATACTGTCCCTATCAAAGGCACACAAACGCAGGACAAAATGAATAGGAACTCTATTATTGATGTCTACCTGCTTCGATGAATAACCTTCGGACGTTTCAAAAACCACCCTGAGAACAAAGGACCTGAAATTTGACCATAAAATAAGCAAATGTACATTAGATAGTAACCAAGTACCGATATGAAAACATGACTCGGTGAGGATGATTTGAATAACCACCTAACCACAATGTTCAGAATGTTTCTACATGAGCTTTGTTTACTTTGATAACGTTCACCTCCACAACCTAACAGTCCTTTCGTTGATGTTTGTTTGTTTGTTTTGTTTTTGTTGGTTGGTTGTTGTTGTTTTTTTTTTAGACCTACCTGAGAAAAGAGATAGTCAAGGGATGCAGCATCAAGCAATGGTGTTCCATCTGGATATTTACATCCCTTCTGTTTGCTCAAAGAATGGCGCCACACAGGAGACTTGTTTTCAGAGGTTCCGTGCCAGTTTGTGAAATAAAACCTATGAGAATGGAGACAATGATTTGGAGTACATACGCATGTACTGTATGTTCATGTGCAAAACAGCATCAATGATAGCATATAATTATAGCATCAATGAAAAATATATAATTATAGCCTATTGGTACATGTGGACATATGACATACAGCAATATGTACACAGAACATACAGTGTTACTGTCTCATTTTTTAGGAACTCTGAAAATAAAAAAAATTAAAAAAGGAGAACCTCCAATTTCTAATTCATGCATTAGACATGTTCCTCAGTATCTAATACCATCTATGGCTATTTATTTTAACTTTCCACTCACAGAGCACATTATTTTAAAATGCATCATGTTCAATTTGTCAATAATAGAACTCAAGAAGAAGAACTTTTTTTTTTGACTTGTGATTTCCACCGCTGAAAGACAGACAGAAACAGAGAGAGAGAGAGAGAAAGAGAGAGAGAGAGAGAGAGAGAGAGAGAGAGAGAGAGAGAGAGATACAGACAGCCAGACAGACAGACAGATAGATAAATCTACAGATAGATAGATAGATAGATAGATAGATAGATAGATAGATAGATAGATAGATAGATAGATAGATAGATAGATAGATAGATAGATAGATAGAGAGAGAGAGAGAGGGGGGGGGGAGGCAGACAGTAGATAGACAGATAGAGAGAGAGAGAGAGACAGAGATAGACAGACAGAGAGATAGACAGATAGACAGAGAGATAGACAGATAGATAGAGAGAGAGACAGAGGGAGACAGATACAGACAAACAGAGAGATAAGACAGTTCGAGAGAGAGAGAAAGACAGACAGATCACTTGTGGTACCCAGACCCCACTTGAAAAGCCATAGCAGTAGCAAACTTTTGTAATAAACTACCAGAGTCATGAGCACGGGATTCCCCGTGCTCATGAGTCATTAATTTCATACAGTGCGGTACAGCAACGTATTTGACGGTCCTATAAAAACACAGGGACTAATCCAGTGCTGTTTGTAAATAATCTGGGTAAAAACACCACAGAAGCGCCACATGAGCACAGAATCATTGTAAACAGGAAGTAACACATCAGAAAGCCACAGCGGAAGAGTGTAAGTGCAGAGGTGACCATAACATGTTTGTGTGCACAACAGGCGCACTACAACTAGGAGAACGTGGTTCCAAACCCACAAGTACCTTTCAATAGACCGATTCACTCTTATCTTAGTTTCAGTGCTAAAAAAGGGAAAATAAGGGGGAATTTGAAGACATTCTACTGCCTAAGATTCTTCATTCTGTTCCATAAAGTGTTCAGGTATAGGAGGGACAAACTGACCTAAAACTTTTCCATTATAAATATTTCCATCACGTAGAAACAAACACTCTTCTTTCAAACAACAATTAGATGCAGAACAGTCTATTTTCTGTGAACACAATCACAAGCCCAACGAGACAAATGACCGAATGCAGTTATATCCATGTTAAAGATAAACACTAAATGGTTTTAAATGTTAACTTAAGCAGTGCTATTAAACCACAAAGCTACAAGCAGGAAATTATTACCCAAGAATTAATTTCATTAATATTTGTTTTATAATAGTTAGTTAATTTATAAACAAATTAATTTCCACAAAGTCTAAACCCATTGACCATCGCATTGACACGGATCCATGTAATGGCTTCCTTTTGAGTTTAACCATTTCTGGTGGAAAAGTAAAGTTGACGCTACTCTATAGCTGAAATGAGGATGATTTATTCGAAAAGATACGTCCAACTAGTGATGTTACCAGTGACACCGAAGCTCCGAGGCGTCTGTCAAAAAAATGAACCGATTTTCATTGAAGCTTTGTATCGAAGCTTGATTCGTTCTGGCAAAAATCACGTGGCCAATGACGTCCGAAGCTTCGTTTCACACACACCCATGTGACTGCTTCGTTATCTGAAGGTTTAAAATTGTGCGCGACACGCGGCGCACCCTCGTGTGTTGTATTGGTGTATTACATGGAATCTATTACTGTGTAGCGAGTTTAGGAGAGTTTGTTGTTGTGAGATGTCAATGGAGCCTGTTACAAAAAGATCGCGCTCTGAAATGTGGGAACATTTTCATTTGATTTCGCCCAATAAGGTGGATATATATGGTTTTGTTGTGAAGCCTGTATTTATAAACTTCACTCATCATTGGGCAATTATACGATTCAGTGTAACATTTAATGTCGTAAATTTTGTCATATATATTTATTGGATAGTAGTAATAAGTTGAAAAATGAAAAGGAATGCAAGAAAAGCCTTTTGTGCACCACTTAATAGCATGATCTTTTTTAAATGGTTCACACTTTATACTTTTGAGACAAGGCCTATCCATAATCTGTTTTTAGATCCAGTGTTTGATTTGCTCCCAGCAGCTGGTCCATAATAATAATAATAATAATACATCATCCATGTTGAGGCATTTTCGTGCAAAGCATGATCATCTGGCCAAGATGTAGCCAACAGCCAAGGTTAAAGCCTACTTTTAATTTTATTCACTTGTTTCAGTTTTAATTATTTGAATAATTAAGTGGTTTAAAAATGCTGCTGTTATTTTATTATTGTCAAAATAGGAACTCTCTCTCTGTCTCTCTCTCTCTTTGGCATGGCAAAAACTGTACATCTGTATTACCAAAGCATTTGCAGCTGTGCTGCATACAAATAGTACCAAAAGTTAAATTTTAAAAAAGTACATTGTGCATAATTAAAAGTAAAATAGTAAATTATAGAAATACAATAAGAACGTTCATTATTGTGTTTAATATATTGATTTGTTTATTTATTAATCTATCCTTAATTTGTCAATCCATTAATTTTTGCTTCTAAAATTAATACGTTGTTTGGTTGTGGAACATTTTGTGATAGCACTTTTACCAGCCGAGGTCCTCATCGAGCTCTGATTGGAAAAGCTTCGAGTAATGAACCTTTTTCCGATAAGATTGGGTTGAAAGCTTCACTGCTTCAAGAAAGCTCAACTTCACCATCACTACATCCAACTCCACATTGTGCATATAGGTCAAAAAACTGTCTTCCTTCTCACCTCCCCTTGCCACATCACTTCCTGTCTAATATAGCTACCTATAGGAAGTGTCAAGGTAGGTGCAACTCTTCCCATGCACCACAGGGGGAGCACAAAACACCACAAACAAGTATACATGAACAATGAGATAGTAAACAATAAATTTACAATATTAAACACATATTTGACTTTATGGCTCCTAGAATCCATATCAGTAACATGCACCAGGTCATGCTTATGATTTCTGTCGCCTTTTTAAACAGCAGTTAAAATCTTCGCCGTACGCTGGAACCATCCAAATCATCGTTTTACAACCTGAAATGAGCCGAGTGAATGAGAACCGTAAAACATGAAATCCACAACGGCGAGCTAACGCTTACACATTGATTACTAATGTTTAAGCTCTAACCCGACATAGAATTTCTGTCTAGTTGGGTTTAAATGTGGTGCTTGGTGCTTGAATGTTGAAGTCTCTGGTGAGGGTTTGGTTGTTCTCCAAATTTCGTGTGAACCTGAACTGAACAATCACCATAAGGAGACTGAACACAATCTCACATTGCTTATAAAATGTCGATAAATGGTTCATGTTAATCAGACCCGCTTCTTTATTTATTAGGCAATGACTCTAAACAACGCACTTCCAGTGTGCTGCTTTCACTGCTCTGCTTTGGAAAACACTGCATTGCAAACGTATCACTTGCTTTGCACATTTATCCTTCATCTAATAGAACCATGGCTCTGAAAGTGGGATTTGGAAATCACCAGAATCCCAGAGTTCTATGATGAATATCCAGGGGTCCCAGACTGTATTACATGACTGCCATGAATATTACAATCAATAAGCATCAAATTGTTAAGGTCATTATAATCATTGTCATAATGGTTCGCTGAAAAACAATAACTGAACACAAGTGTAATTGCATCACCTTTAGACTATACGCGGGTTTAATAAACCCATTAAGTGTCACTAATACGAATACTAGAAATGTTTCAGATCTGAGTGAGTGGAAAGTTCAGGAACATAAACTTCTTACAGCATGAATTAATTAATAGATTTAGACTTTAATTTTTACAGTCAGTAACCCAGTTAGGTGTAGGAACTAAATGACAGATTTATTTTATGAACTATTCAGATATTAGCGCTATTATTTAAATGTGTACAATGCTATACAAGTATACAATAAGAGCCAGAGAGAGAGAGAGAGAGATTTAGTTCATCGTGGTATTAAGATACTATAAACGAGGGGAAAACGGGGGGTTTGGGGCAATAGAAAGCAGGCGTAAATGGAGATTATGATGCTTTTAAAACTGAACATGAAATTACTGTTAAAAAAAACTATTGACCTGAATATGAAATCGTACCCAGTAAGAACGAGAGATATGATGCTGATACTTAAGATCCGACATCTAAACCTGAGTGCTGAAGCGGTCTCCGATAATGTCGGTACAGTATTAAGGACGTATTGTCTACTGTCAAAAACACTTGGGTTTTCTTACCTCATGCGGTAGTGAAGCTTAATACTCGTGTCTTCGGTGATCTTAAATACATGATTGGGTGCATACCAGAGCGCCTGGCTCTCTTCATACAGGGCAAACAGGTTATGGCACAGGGGTGAAATACCTGCAAAAGTAACACACAACATTTAGGAGAAGAATTTTATTATTTTTTTTAGCCTAGACATGAAAATGTGTGAAGCGCCAGTAACTACACTATGGACAAAATGTATTGTAAGGCATTTCTATTTAAAGAGCGTTAAGATTCGGTTGTCATTGGCTCTGTAGTCTGTCAAACTGAAATAGAAAATAACCAAGTGGCTAACTGTATCAGCGAACTTGAGATAAGCGATGCACATTTCTAAAAAAGGACAGTTAGTTATTTCTTGATGGTGCCGTTTGTTTGTGTTGAGTATTTGAAGAATGAATTCATTTAGCTAAAATTTATCGGTCGTTTCTAGTCTTGCTTATTTGGGTAATAATGGGTAGCGAATATTTTGATAAAACCTGACACTGCTACCTAAAAGTGATTTTCCCACAGACTTGAATGTCTGACACTCTGATTAACTCTCGTATCAAATCCACTGAGTTTATAACCAGATAAATCTTGTCAATTCATCTGGAATCTTTAAATACTGTTTTCTCCTACAAAATTTTCCAGTTCCTTTAACTAGGGTTAAAATGATTGTTCTGGTTATGAACATTTATTGGCATGGGTTTTATATTCAATTTATATTGAGGAATAAGCGAAATGTGACAGCACACGGCGTTGTTCAATACACAGAGCGGTAATGATACTACTGTACCACACAGCATTGGGCGCAAGAAGCTGTTTTCAAGTTTTAAAGAACATAAAAACATATTGACAAATTCCACTAATACAGGCTTCTAGCTTAGATATCAAGAAGCTAAATCAAGTTATCTGAACAATGCAGGAACAAAAGCTTGAATGTTGTATCATGCTGAGTTCATGTGAACATGACTGGTGTGACAGCCTGATATCTGTCTCTCCCTTTCTCTTTCTTTCTCTTTGTCTGTTTCACTCTCTTTCACAGGGCACGGAGAAAAACAAAACAAAACAAAACAAAACACGACTGCACCATTTCACTCCTTAACAAGTAACAGCATGATACAACACACTTTTATTCACAAATATCTGGGGAGTGAAATTTAAACTTTATTGCATCGGTTAACTTCTTAGTCAAACAAACCGTTTGACTAAAAAGTTATTAAAAAAAGTTATGAAGGAATTATCAAATATAATGACAATGATCAAATATAATGAGGCCTGTTAAGTTTAGTGCTTAAGCTCTTTACTTTTTGACTTGTTAAGATAGAGAAGGCGAAAGGCTGAGGGATTTGGTCCAGTTAAAAAAAAAAAGAGGTAGAGAGAACGATTTACTCAAATCCACAGATTTCAAGCTTCTTATATATTTAAGTTATTTAACATAAATTTGTAATTCCAATTGGTTGTTACTTTAATACTGATTAACAGCAGAGGATAAAGTCAGTAGATGTTAAATGTTCCTCGCAAGTTTGCTTAATGTTATACTGAAAAATAAATTCAGTATAAATTCAGTAAAACTAATGCCCAATACGACCGTTTCTTAATTACGAGCCACAATGAAGCCGACTGATGAGATTTTATTCATTAATCAACACGAATAATCAACTATTACTTTACTTGTGGTTTAAATATGTGCAAAAGAGAAACATTCAGGAAAACCTTTTAGAACTATTTATAGTCAAAATTTGGCCATGTGTCGAATTTTCCCAAGCAGCAGAAAATTGTCTGAATTTGAACTTAATTTTAATCACGGTTGTACAAAGAAATCAAACAAAGGCGATCACTGAGTTAAGCGCTACATGTAAGCTGCGATTTGCACACAATTTCTTTTCTGAGATTTTGGCAGTCGTAATGCATGTTAACATACAATTGGTTTCAAGGCCTCTTGTAAAGCAACTGTGTTTGTCTGTGATGTTCTTGCATAAATTTCCTTTTCCTCTCTTACTACCCAGCCCCGTGTTGGCCTCAAGCACAACAGAGGAAATCCTCAGCCTGACTGTAATACTTGTCAGCCATTTTGTGTTTGAGTATTGATTGGCAGCCAAATAAGACACATTCCATTCCACTTAGATATCCCAGATGAAACCGAACTGCATGGAACGGAAGAAGAAAACGCAAACATCAACAAGAACACTGCGCTGCTTTTACACAATGGCATCTGTATGACAAAACGCTGCTCACAAAACTATAATACAGAGCAAAACTTTGTGCCTTCGATTGGCTTTGTGTATTTCCATATGCAAAACTGTACATGGAGCTTTCAAACTATTTAATGGTGTCCTTTTGTGCTTGTGATTGGAAGCAGATAAACCATACAATGCAAATATTCAACAAAACAGGGTTTATATATAGAAAAGTATAAAAAAAAAAAACAAGCCCTGAAAATAGCCCTGATAGAAGACGGATCTGGCACGAAGGAAAGTTGATCCCCATAAAAAAGGCCACGACATTAAAATGGCATTTAATAAGGACACAACATTTAAAAAAAATTGCCCAGAAAGAGCAAATCTCAAAGCAGGAGACAATTTCTGAATGACTTAATTAAATGAATACATTATTAGCACAATACAAATATATATAAAACTATTAAGTGATCTAGTCTAATGTATTATGTATCTAGACTAGTTTCAAATGGCACAATAGTGAAAGATCGACAAACTTTAATTACTGTATTTTCCATACTATAACTTTTTTCCTCACGCTTTGAACCTTGCGGCTTAAACAATGACGCGGCTAATATATGGATTTTTAATTTATTTAATTATTTTTAAAAAAAATTTAAAAAACACACATTCTGTGACATGCTCAGTTTTTTTGGCGGCATGAAGCTTTCATTAGACCAATGAAATTGCCGAACAGGTTAAAGGTAGGGTCTCCGATGTTTGAGAAAACTGAGTCGGGACCACAAACTAAAAATCAAAACAGACGTGTAGCCAATGAGCAGAAAGGGACGGGTCTTGTCAATATGCGGCGGAGAGAGTGTTCAGTGCGCATGTGTGACATTAGCAGGAAGCGGTTTTAACATTGACATGGAGGATAAAAACAAAGAAAGAAAGCGAACAAAAGCTTACGATTAGGCAAGAAGTAGAACACGGTTGTAGCTGCCTCTCTACATTACTACGATAGAAAAGAGGTGTTATTTGTGTAGTAACAGCGTTTAGCTCAGGAGTTGTTGACTCGGGAAACACGAATCTGTAAATATGAGGCCAACTTCCTGCTCCTTCAGTTCTCTCCAGCCCTGGAAAGCTGATCCTATATTAACACGGTCCTACTTCTTGCCTTTTAGGAGGAAGATAGTGACCAATGACTTTCTTGGTAGGTTACTGTTTACTGCAAATTTTTTATTTTTTGGTACAAGCCGTGTTTCGTTAAAGCATGTGTAAAGTTAATTGGTTTCAATTTACCTGTAGGCACCTGCGGCTTATAGACATGTGCAGCTTATTTATGTTCAATAATAATTTTTTTTAAATTCGGTGGGTGAGACTTATATACAGGTGCGTTCGATAGTCCGGAAATTATGGTAAAAAAGAATTCAGAGATACTAAGATTTTTAAATTATTTACTGAAAACTTAAAAACAATTATTTACTCTTTCTCCAAATGATTCTCAAGTCCAATCAGTCTACAAATAAAGACCTACAGTATTTTCCGCACTATAAGGCGCACCTAAGAGCTTTAAATTTTCTCAAAAATCGGCCGTGAGCCTAATAATCCGGTACGCCTTGTGTGTACACCGAGTTCCAAAAATCTGTAAATTGTTGTTGAGTGACTTTGGTAAGCGCTCCGCTTGATTGACTGTCGGACCATTTCCCACTGAACGAAGATTTCCCAAAAATGGCACCAGTGAAGAGACATGCTTACGAGGCACAATTCAAACTACTATCGGTTACGCAGTTGTAAATGGGAATAGAGCAGCTGCGAAAGAATCCAACATCAATAGTAGAGTAAAGTTCACCTAAACTCACTGTTTTGCTTCTGTTACCTTTTTTGTAGACCGTATGTTTTAGCATGTGCCTTATAATACGGTGCGCCTTATGTATGGGTTAAGTACAGAAATAGACCCAGTAATTGAGACTGCGTCTTATAATTCGGTGCGCTGTATAGTGCGGAAAATACGGTACTTCAAAATAAACAAATAGATAAATGAATAAATAAAGAAACAAATAAATAATAATAATCCAATACATCGACGTCACCGATGAAGTGAATTTAGTAAGATAAAATGTTTTTTTATACAACAGACTCTTGGCTCCAAATCTATTAATCCCCTGAGCACAATTATGTGGGAAATGATAACCTAATAAAAAAAAATTTCGAATTCAGCTGTAATATCATACAAATCCATTAAATTGAAAAGAACACAACAGGAACAGAAGACCTTCAGCTTAGCACAACGAGTACACGGTTTCCAGACTTTCACTAATGAACGAGCTAAACCCATGCAAATATACTCTAGAGCTCTCACCCAAACTGCAAATGTGTTGTGTTGCTGAGTTCTCAGATCACAGATCTCGGTGGTCAGAAGGTGTTTATGAATGTTCTACAACAGCACAGGCAGATATTAATTTACTCATTCAGACTTGGAAATAAAAAGCTTTAAATTCGCCAACGTTTAGAAATGCTACAGAAAGCTCATTATTTTCATTAACGAAAAACGCAATCTATGTTGTTCCAGAGAAAAAGCTTCACCAGTTAATGACATTATTTTTTTCATTCTAATGTTTATTCAATAAACACTAAACCCAAACTGTTTGAAATTCATCACTTTCTACACATCTGGATACAGGAAGACGGCTGCAGCAGGGTTATTGCACGTGGCGTGAAAACAGGAAAATCCGTGAAGAAAGCATTTTTCCTGTCATTCTGCAAGCAACAAATCACAAAATAATAAACAAAAAAGCTCAGAAAATGTTACAAACAAATTCCATTTCGGTTTAAGGCTTCCCAAGGATTGCTTGTTAGATAAGACTATCATATGTAAATATACAACATTAACCATGACTTTCATTCTAAATGGGCTCCAAAGAAACAGGGGTCATGGACCTCTCAAGCAGGAATGTACAATAATTTCTGTTCGGAACGAACTCACATGAAAAATAAATTATTCCTAAACCCTGATCGTTGCTCCATGGTGAAACATTCTGTAAAAGTAAGGTTTATTAAACATTAATAGAAGCCTCCAGTAGCATAGAGCTTTCCACTACACCACATTTCTCTTCCAACAGAGAGGAAATAAAACAAAGATGCTGATGAGCGAACAGCTATTGTTAGTGGTTATACAGTAAACGTTAACAGGAACTAACCGCTTTTAAAAACTTTAACTGTAATATTAAAATGAACAAAAAAAAAGCATATTTCAATGTATAAAAACTGGTCAGGCAAAATCTGTCAATCGTTACATTACAAAATCTCTCCTCCTTTCCTATCACTGTAACACATTTTTCTCTTCTTTCTATCAAAAACCTCTAACAGATTCCCTTCTCCAGCAATCTTACTACCTTCCAGCTGAATTCTGTGCCTTCTATGAGGCTGCAAAACATCTCATCTTACTAGACTTCCTCCCTTTTATCACTGTTAATGTAAACAACCCCATGATATCTGGTAATGTACCGAGTGTCTTCAAGACACCAAGGGATACACCCATGAAAAAGCCCGATACCACAGACATACGCAACTGACAACCAGTATCACTTCTCTCTTTTGCTTCTTGAATCCTTGAAAACGATTACAATTAGCTCTCTCGTATTTTTTCCCAGGACGGTTTCTTATGCTAAAACAAATCTGGCTTTAGAGACGGACAATCACAGTCGATCACAAGGCTCTCCTGTACTGTATATCCTCAGGGTTCTTGAAATAAGTGGCACAGCTTGGCTATGGTTTGCTTTCTAAATGGAGAGGCACTCATTTAGGCAGGTCACATGGAGGATATTCACATCTCACCGTGTAGTCGCTTCACTCGTGCCCCCAGAGCTCAGTACACTGTCCTGTTCTCTTCACTCTCAGTACCAGCTCTCTTGTTCACATCATATCTTCACAAATCAAGCCCAAGCTGCTGTATATACCTGGATATGCCTCCCAATGTAACTCCCAGATCACCTTTGGGTACTCCTGGACCACCAACTTGCCTCACATGCTAACCTGAATTAGTCACACAAGTTTCTCTTTTAAAGAGGAGAAGGATCAGGTCATTTCTATCCACAAAGGCCACTCATGCGCTTATTAAGTCACTTTTCTTCTAAAGATTGGTCTACTGCATCTTCCCCAGGGCTGGAAAGCAGCTTCATGAATTGTTTGTAACCTTCGCACTAACTGAAGTGCTATTATTATAGCTAGCTCCTGAACATTTAAGGGTTTTTATGCATTCACGATGACAAAATTTTTTTCAAATTTGCTCCTCATTCACTTCGTCCAGGGTGTATCCTGTCTTGATGCCAGATGACGCCTGAGATAGGCACAGGCTCCCCGTGAACCGAGGTAGTTCGGATAAGCGGTAGAAAATGAATGAATGAATAATAGAATAGACGATTTTATTGCCTAATGAAGTATTAAATTGTTATTTCATCTAGTGGCAGAGTATTGACAATACGAGTCTTGCACGCTAAAACGGACAAAAGATTAAAAAGATTTTCGGACAAACTACTGAATGTTTTCTCTGAGCACACACACTAGTAAGTTACAGATCCGTTTGCATGCGGTATGGATCGACTACACGCTGCTGCATGTGTGTCTGTGTACTTACGGCATCTCTTGGCGGCCTCTACACACAGGTCCTCGGCTGTGTGGCAGCCTTTAAAATACTCAAGTTGGTGAGTTTCAGGCGTGTAGAAGAAAATCTCAAGGCCTTTCATGACGGCAGGGACGGCCAACTCCACCTTCTTCTGTTTCTTCATCTTCCCACACAGCTGCCTGCCCAGCTCCATGACTACTAACTTTGGCATTCAGACACTGCACCAGACAGACAAAAGAAATGGAAACGAACACATTAGAAATGCAGTCAGGCATTTAAAACCCTGTTCATGAGCTACTAGCTAATGCCAGCTAATTGAATCATTTTCTTAGCATGTATATAAAATGTATTATTATTATTATTATTGTTATTAATAACAATAATAATAATAATAATAATAATAATAATAATAATTAATAATAATAATAATAATAAGCTCATCGCATTGAGGAAATGGCTATTGTTTTAATAAACTAAATTACAAGTGGAAAAGGGTATTTTCCTCTCCAAGCAGTGTCACATGGCTCACACATTGGTACTGTTCGTGAAAGTCAGCCTCTTTATTGCTACTTATGCATTATTATTATTATTATTATTGTTATTATTGTTATTAATAACAATAATAACAATAATAACAATAATAATAATAATAATAATAATAATAATAATAATAATAATAATAATAATAATAATAATGCATAAGTAGCAATAAAGAGGCTGACTGGAAGCACTTTCTTCAAACAGATCAAGGCTATGCAATTAATTGATTTTTGTTTCTTCAAATAACAGCCATAATTGACTGTGATGACAGTGAGCTGGCTAAAGTTCTTGAACAGGATAACATTCCTCTCCTGTTTTAACTGACATTGGCACATTAATTAATATGTCTGGCTGGTTAATTAGCTTCTGAAGAGAATAGTGAAGGTGTAATGTAAAGGTTTACTTATAAAAATCACAATTATTCAGACAGTTTCATAAGCTGGGGAAGTGACAGTGTCACACACATAGCGACAGTGTCACACAGTCTGCCATTGGCCTGTCCAACTGAGTGAATTATGGGTTCAAGGTTTTTTAGTTGTTCTCAAGGACAATGAAATTGTCCGAGACTTTCACGAACAGTACCAATGTGTGAGCCATGTGACACTGCTTGGAGAGGAAAATACCCTTTTCCACTTGTAATTTAGTTTATTAAAACAATAGCCATTTCCTCAATGCGATGAGCGATAGTGTTAAATCCAAGTTCTTCAACTATAACTCTGGAGTATAATCAGCGTACGTTATCGATACACTTAAAGTGCAATTAAACTTTAATCATAGAAAAGAAACCACCTCCGCTCAGTTATGTTAAGCATATATTACATGTATATTACATAATACTTATACTTATATATATTATTTATATTTATACTTATACATACATATATATGTATGTATATATATGTCTAGTAGTACACTGTGTGTACTGACTATGTATGAGCACATTGCATCCTTTCCACATTTTCCGCATTTGCACATTTCAACTGGTACTAAGCATTTTGCACATTTTTTTAACCTGTTTGTAAATTGTTCTATTTATGTTTCTTAACTACTGTATGTGAATGGTTCTGCAATTTCTGGAGTTCTCTCCCAAGAATTTCACTCACCATGGCACATGTGCTATGGTGATGTGACAATAAAGGTGACTTGACTTGACTTAAAAGATTTCTATACCACTATGATGAAAGCAAATTCAGAACCAATACAGAAAAACAGTTAGGCTGAAAAACATACAAGTGACCAGGACAACAAAAAGGTAGCCCTGACATAACCTGACATGAAGACACAAACCAAACCAAAGAAATATTCTCTAACCACCTCTGGAACCAGCTTCTAAACAGTTCACCTGTCCGATCATCTCTCTGGCCATAATGTTCTAATAAAACAAGTTATTCGACACAGAGCTGGTCTTCAGAATATTGATTTATTCTGGAATATTGATTTATTCTTTATTCCTCACTGGATAGAAATAAATCATAGAAACAAATAGAGGATTTTTTTTTAAATCTCAGATTAAAGCCAGTGTCATGGTTATCATGGTGGCATTTGAAATTCATGGTGTGAATTTGCTTGTCATGTTTGCTTTCTTGTCATGTTGCCAACTGCAGTGTTTATGTTACTGTGACTTTCTGTGAAGCTGGAGATGATATTTCTTTTGCATTTATTTGATTACTGTATGTTGTGCATGTAAATGTAGTCCCAGTGCTCATGAAAATCATGCGAGGTGACTGAAGTGGAACCACAACATCCAGCATTATAACACTTGGCCATAATACAATACTCAGACAAATACATCCACTGTATCCCTGACAGTGGATGTATACAAATTGTTTACTCAGACAGTGGCGTTATTCATGTGAGATAACCAAGCCAAGTGCATAAAACAGCTGACATTCAGTGCGTGAGGCTTTGAGGTTCACGGATCTATTGTGATGAATTTCCCTATTCCCTCTTATAATGTTTTCTGTGACTCTTGTGTTTTGACTTCCTTCTCAGTGCTGCTTTCGCCAACAAAGCCTAGAAAAAAGCAGAAGTATTTTTGCTTTCACTTTGAAGCTTTGAACTAATTCAAGTACAGAACAGAACCTAGAAAAGTTCGGAAAATCTCATAAAAGTTTTTTGCAGCCTGGGAGCCGTTTTCATGCAATCAAAGTATTTAAAACAGCAATTAAAAAATCATTTCAGAAATGTCATTTTAATTTTAACTCTTTTACTGTAACACCTCTACTTTCACTGTTCTTAATGAGATAAAAAAAAAACATCAAGTGCATATGAATAAAATTAGTTTAATTAACATAAAATGCATTCATAGGTTCAACATGATCTGATCAGCTGTTTCCACCAGAGTTCATGATGAATCCTGAATTTGTGAAGCAGTGACATTTCCCTGCTCATTTACCCATGTTCTTTTAACACTACAGTAATTTCTTCCTGTAAATAAGATTATATAACTAGACTTACACGGACTCAAAATAATTCGTAATTAGAAAGTTGTTTAAAAATAACATTGAAGAAATAAAAACGTGTTTTTTTAATGTAAACTATATACTACGTAGTATGTTCTCTTACATCTGTCTGACCAAATACAGTATTTACGTTTCAGTGTGTGTTTATGAGAGTTGAAAGTGACAGTAAATGTCTGAATAGGATATCTGTATTGTTCCAGTTTGCTGGCTGATTGAATGTAAGTAAACAGGTGTGTTTAAGTTCACACTCTGGTCCATTAAGACACGTGGCAGTGTTTACCAGGACTGCAGTGTTTACCTTGAGCTCACATACAAACACGAACCATTTATCTACATGTCATTCATTACTTGTTATTTGTAAAACAAAAAAATACATTAATGGGCTTGCTAGGCACCGCAGAAGGGTGGCTGCTGCAACAACAGGATGCACAGCGTGTTAAAGCTTTGAGCTTCTAATCGAAAGATTACAAATTAAAATCCCAGAATCGATGAATTGCAACTGTTGTGCTCTTTAGCAAGAACTTTAATCCCTGTGACGGTTACATCAGTGTCAACCAAAAAGGACTAAAATGTAAATAAGGAAATGAAAATAGTGAATTATAAACTTAATCTATAATCTCTAAAATCATCTCTATTACGTGGTATTGTCGTTTGTCTTCAACATGTCAGTGATGTTTCATCAGGCACACTGCTGTTTAAAAATGGACATGGATTAACTTTGTTATTTTGAGTTTATGTGGTGTGACACCTTTCATATAATTTGTTTTCTATAATGGATGATTAAATCATTACAATAATAAAATCTTGAGCTTCTCATTTCCTTTACTTCTTTCATTTACTTCTCAATATTATGGATAATATTGAAACTCGAACTTTCACAGATCACATTTTAATTAGAGACAAGTTAAAAAATTTTATAGCTACTGAGTTTGTATTAAAACAATTTAATTCAGGTAACCAATACAACAGACTAATAATTATAGGAGCTGAATAATATATATAATAACCTCGGGTTATCATAAATCACACAATTCCTGGCACCTCCACACTTCCCTGGACCCCACTTTATCTTATATATAGCATAACCTAATCTTAAAGTTTGTTGGTGGAATCTGCAGCTTTGAGTGCCGTACATGTCACCATTGTTCTCATTTCCTGTAGGCGTCAACACACAATTGCGCTGCTAAAGCAAGACTCAATCATGCTTTCACTGCTCTCCACCCTGAGATGCTTCTACAGGTTGATGTTGGTTATCTGTATGATTCACACAGGCATTTGTGTGCACGAAACAAATTAAATACCATCCTTCCTTATTAAGCAAGTACAATGATAGAACAGGTTCAAACAGTGGCACTTTCCCAAAAACAATTTAACCATCAGCACAAGGACTAGGACTGAGTTCAACAGGCTTAACATGATCCAGAGGTTCACACACAAACACACATAGAAATTAGATTGAACTAGGATGCATTGCATACTTCTGTGAGTTTCTGAGCCAGTATCATCAACTAAAATGACTGTCAGAAAGTATACACTGCGTGTTTAATAGTCTCCATGTCAACAATATGAAATGACTAAGCTTTTGAGAGCTTTCCAGCCTTAGAAATAATTTCCTATCGAGTCATTCCTAAAACAACTTTCTCTTTCGAACTCAAACAACTAGTGAAGCCAAAATTAAAACATACAAGCGAAACTTACAAAAAAAAAAAAAAAGCCTACAATAAATTTTAAGACCCACGTCTCATTTGAACGAGCCTGCGTTTATAAAAAGGAAATGAACAAAACCTATGTTATAAAGCAGATCATCTGTAAATAGATTTGGGCTCAATCTGAAAAACAAATGTGTAGAATGCAGTTTCAATTTGTAACCAAAAAAAGAATAATACAATGTCTGAGAAAAGAAGAAGTGGCTGATACTTAATGGCCACTACAGAGCTCGGAAACCATGGCTAACCAAAGCTGACCTTTAAATGTTAAAACAAATTACCAACCCACACTTAAACTACATTTTCATAATTCTTGCTAACATTATAGTGCAAAAAAAGAAAGAAAAAAAAAAATGACGACGACGAGAAAGATTTTTCTCTCTTCAGAAGCCAAAGCAAACATATTCACTTAAGTTATAATGTCTCCAGGCTACAGTTTAAAAAAAATATACCTTACTAATGATGGCTTTAGATTACTCATATTTTCAGTTTACTTCTGGGGGGAAATTATTATTTGTGTATATTCATAAAGAGATCCATTAAACCTCATAGTAAACAGCTGATTTTATGATATCCACTGCACCTGGTTTATAATTAATCGTGTCATTATTTAACTTTGTTAACAAAATAGGAATATAGAAATCTATTCAACACTTTCTTATATAAACTGGTTCATTTGTGCCTAAAATATGGCAAGAAAATTTGTTTATTTAAACAAAAACTTTACATAATGTTACTACATGCTTTAAATGGTATATTTAAAAAAGTTGGGGGGGGGGGAAGTAAAACTGTCATAAAATATAAATAAATAAACAAACAAACAGATAGATAGATAAATATATACAAATAAATAAATAAATAAATAAATAAAAGACAACTAAATAGATACATACATAAATAGAAAGACAAACAAACAAATAAAATGAGTTCCTGCTTGGTTCTTGGTGGTTTTTTTACTACCAGTAAAATTAAAAAGTACGAGCAAATAAAACCACAAACAAAGTGTTCAGGTCGTTTGTAGTTATTATACTTAGTTAACTCGATAACCAGCTAGTTGTTTAAAAGCATTGTAGTTAGTTTATAACTAGTTTGAACTGATTCTTCGAATAAAAAGCACACACCTGTCTACACTCACGTCGCCTCTCACAGCAGCCGAGTAACGAAATCTCTTACATTCGATAAATATTTATCATTTAACACAGCTACATGGTTTTTATTGTTCACCACAAAGTCAGAACGAACATCGGACATCTAAAGCAGAGCACAAACCTATAGAAGAAATAACCCGATAAATGACATAAACAAGCCCAGAGAGAGCGAGTGAAACAGTGAGGGAGGAAAGTTAGCACAGCGGCTAACGAGCTAACGGCTAAATCCGCTAAAATAAGACGAGAGATTTTCTCATTCTTACCAGGCAAGATAAAGTTACTTCCGTCCGTTTTTAATCATCATCCAACAAAGTAAAAACCTCTTTGTCTTCTTATTTGATGGAATATTTAATTATCTCGCATGTAGAATGATTATTTTCCGTTAAAAAAGCTTTACTTTCCTGACAGACATAATGTACGGCGACTCTTCCTGGCTGAACAAACAAACCTTTCCTATCAAGAGTCTATAGATTCCCGACAGTAGGGGTTTACCGCGGACGCGTTAGCAGCGCCTATTGGTTCGACGAAACGTCAATCAATTATTAAACCAATCGCGTTTCTGTTAGGGAGGGTCTACATCTGCATAACTGAGCCGTCACATTGACAGAGTTAGTTCAGTTCTGTGCGCGAGGACATCATATTCTTTATTTATTATTTATACACAGTTTTTAAATAAAACCCTATTAGTATCATTTATAAAATTGCAATGCGATCTTAAATCGAGAAATCGAGAAGAAAAAAGGGTTCTTATAATTGAACAAACAAAATAATAAAAAGAAATTTTAATTATTATTATTATTGCATTTTATTTTCTTATTATTCTTTTGTTGTTTACTAACTTAAATCATTGCATCGTTATTGTTTATCAACACCAGGACAAATTTTGTTGAATCACTATAACTAATTAAATACATATATATATAATTGTAAAATAAACCTACCACCTACATTTACAGTCTTATTAGTTGTTTATTGTTTGACATGGCAATTATTATAAGAAATTTAAACAAAAACAATGAATCAACTGCTTTTGTTGCAATCAAACATCTGTATTGGCCTTTATTGTGTGAATTTATTCAATTAAACCAAAATAATAACTATATTATGCATTTCTATAGGTACCATATTAAACTGAGCCTAAAGAAAGCCTTCGTTCAATTAAATACAAGTTTATACATTCTACTGATACACCTGAAAAAATATGTATTGTTTCTAACACTGTTCTATTGTAAAGAGTACAGCACAGCTTGAGAAAACCAACAACCTTGTGCCACAGTGTAATCCATGTTAAGCCTGTTCCTCTTTAGGTCCAGCACAACAAGGCAGCTCATATTTCTCTGACGTGGTTGTTCTACAGTCTGCAGAAGGTCTTTAAGACCAGGAGTTCTAGACTGCCTTCCAAGGGAGGGACTTCCCGTCCTCACAATCAGACGAGTTGCCAGAAACTGTGGGCTGCAATTTCACAAGAAGCCTGGTGTGGCAGAGCACTTAGAGTTCTGGCACAGATCAATAACTTATTGATTGAATGCATGCAGAGACTTTAACAATTCACATCAGAAATAGCCTGAAATACACAGCTATAAATGCTCTCTCATTTGTGGATATCATCTTATTTCAGCATATATAGATGTGCATACATACCTTTATTACATTGATTAAAAAAAAATTAGATCATGTACTGGCAGTTATTTGTGTGGTTTTGAAATAGATAGACAATCAATAGCAATAGTCTATATACAGCACGAAATGTGATACACTAATGCACAGTGACACAAACAGAAAACGCTAAAGTCCCACAGGAAACTCCTAACATTGGATGAGTCAGAGACTCAATATGGTAGTGAGAGTGTAGAGTCATGAAGCTCAGCCAACGGCAATATTTCTAGGCTTCTACAAGGACATCGAAACAAGGGCCCTGAGCGGGAACTATAACCCATCTATCCTATAAAATTTGTGATCAACAGGAAAAGTGGAAACGAGAACTGGAAATGGGGCAAATAAGGAATTAAAAAGTAGAAATGAGCTTTTGACCTAAACTTAATTTGCACTGATTCCATAGTCATAATACACATTTGCAAATAAATGAACAGAGTAAAAAAAGAGCATGATACACATAAACCTGAAATTTACAGATGAATTTTAGGGGATCTCGGAAAGTTTTTTTCTGCAGCCTTTATTTATTTATTTGTTTGTTTGTTTGTTTGTTTGTTTATTTATTTATTTATTTATTTATTTATTTAAATACATTTATAGATACATACATACATAATGTTTCATTTTCTTTGCTGAGGTTTGAGATAGATTTAAATGTAAATTAAGCACTGACATAAATGTGTGTGTGCAAGGGAAAAAAACATGAAAGAATTAGTAAATAGTATTTCATTTAAAAACAAATTTGGGGGATTTCCAAACTTAGAGCAATGGTATGAAACAAGGCCAGTCTTCACATAATAACAGTACCAGTATGTAAAAAAATAAGTTTAATAGAAATTTCATAACTTTATAGACCAATAAACATAATGAGGAGATAAACAATGAAGGTATCTTTTATTGTACATTTGTATAGGATTCAACTGTAAGCATAAACAGAACTATGTGTGCAATTTCAGAAAAAAATATTTTTCAGGATTCATTTAGGTTAACTAATTCTAATAACCAATAGCAATAATAAAACCAATCAAATGTGTTATGATAGGAAAAGCTTCTTCACAAGAAACAGATGTCAAGATGGCTGCCATCCTTCAGTTATCACAGTACTGTACCTTTAAGATGGACAGCATCAGCACTGTGATAACTGAACAAGGGCAGCCTGTCACATCAAGATGAGCCAAGAAGGGTCCATCTTCTTCATCAGAAACCTCACCTTCTGCCATACTTTATCCAGCATGAGACTTACATAGATGGGACATACAATTGACAAAAATGAACATGCTCTGTAGACAGGATTGATTAAATAAAAACTCAATGTTTAAAAACTCAAAAGAGGAAAAGTATAGTCCAAGTATAACTTTTAGAAATGTAAAATGACTGTGCTAGATTTTTATTAAAAAATCTGAATATTTCATACAGCGTGTATGTAATCCTTTTGTTCTGTTTAGGTGAAAATTCCCACTTGTTTTTAATCATTAAACAATTATTTCCTATGCAAGGAAAAAAATATATTAGCAACAAACTTAATGTTTGACTCATTTTCTGTACTTAACATGTACATAAAAAATGCTTCAGGGAAATATGCTATATACACCACTTATTTATATTACAAAGGTTATTTGGACTTGAAAATAAAATCAGTGATGAAATATAAATCATCAGATTTTCATATTAAATAAAAATGAATAAGTGAATCTTCACTATTCCACTACATCCATGTCTTGCACTCTTGTCTGTTTACAAACACTTGCTACCAGGAACATCCCCAGGCATGAGAAGTAGTTTTGCATCTTTAACTCTTCTTTACTATATTCATAGTTGGGTATTTTCCAAATTATTCTCTATTTTATCTATCCAACGTTAATATAACACATAAACAGTATATTCACTGCTAAGAAGCAAACTGAACATAATACGTAACGTAACATAATACGTAACATTCACATGCTACAGATATTCAGAAAAAATTAAAATTATTTTATAATTTAATCAGGGTTGTTATCTGCTGTAAAGAAATGCAATTATTCATTTTATTTATTTTTTCTCATATTATTCATATTCAATACAGGTCAATAATTAGACATATAGATTTATATATCACTGAAAGACTGTAAACATCACAATATATACCAACAGATAGCTCGTACAAACCCCTCCACCCTCTGTCACGTCCAGCTTGTTGTTATCGTGTAGGCTCCGCCCTCCGCCCTCCGCCTCGTCCAATCGCGTTTGTGCGCTCGGCTTAGCTCCACCCACACACCCCCTCCCTCCGCGCAAATCTCTTCTTGTAAACAAGTCGATCAGCTCGTTAGGGGTTTTACTGTCACGAGACGACTTCACAACCTGCCAAAATGACCTAACATCGAGTATAACATATCTGCACAACATTTAAACAGTGGCTAAGTAACAAATAATTAAAATTCCTCCATGCATTTACCACGTTGCAGTAATGGATTTATTTTCTCTTCCTCCTTCATTTTTTGTTTATAAGTGTTTATGAACATCAAATCTATGCAAAATTATAACTACAATAAAAAACAAACAACTAAAAAAAATGTGGTTATATATTAGTAGGTCATGTGAAGCCTCAGATATCTTGATATCTTGATATAAAAGCATGCTGGAATGCCATGCATGCGATGTTATGATCTATTAAATGTGTCTAAAACGTGTGTTTTGTTTTTTGTTGTTGTTGTTGTTGTTGTTTTGCAAAGCTTAATAAAAGATTAGCACAAGGATCATTAGCTTAAGTCATTAATAAAGCGTTATTACTACATGCTATGTTCTTATCTGCTAACGCCCAGTCTCGCGCGCGCGCACGCACACACTCTCACACACACACACACACACACACACACACACACCCCTCTGATACGTTCAAAATAAACATCACATATGTCCATAAAGACACAAAACACTACATTGTCAGTCGAGCAAGATGAAGTCCATATCTATCAGCTTGTCCTGATACTCACCCTGGGCTCGTTTTCCTGCTCGGCTCGCGTGTTTACATGAATATCTTTAAATGACGCAGTAGCTCAAACCGAGCAGCGCAACGTGACGCGGCGCCATTTTTGTTGTTGTTATTAAAAATCTCTGAGCCATGTGACGAAATTAAATCAGCAGGCTTCCGGGTGCCGAAGCTCGAAGTGCACCAGGGTCCTTCTTGTGGAAAATACTCCGGTTATTGTCCTGTATGAGGCTGTAAAAGAAGAAGAAAAAAAGAAAAAGAAAAAAAAAATCACCTGGCATAAAATGTTTTCAAGGCGCGCACGTGCCTGAAAGCGCGTCGCGCGCACATCTGCCCCGTTGTGATGTCACCCGGGGCAGAAGAGGCTCGAGTCGATGAGATGCGCCACAATTTATTTAAGTAAAAAGCGGATGGAAGCGGATTTAAACCGGTAGCACGACGAGAATAAAAAATGTATATATAATCAGAATCAGGTTTATTGGCCAAGTGTGGAATTTGGTTCCAGATGTTTATTTATATATATATATATATATATATATATATATATATATATATATATATATATATATATATATATATATGTATATATACATATATATGATGAATAGTCTTCCTGGTGGTGTTCGGGGCTCAGACACACTTTCCCAGTTTAAATGTAGGTTAAAAACTTATCACTTTAGCCAGGTGTACCCATAACACACAATACATCCCATAATATTGGGTTCGAATACATCTGACTAAATGCACATCATCATCTAGTGCTTGGTAATATTATGAACAGCAGCTACGCTGATTCCTCTCCACTGCTTCTGTCTTTCTACCCATCCCGAGGCATCCGGACATTGTACCAGCTCCGACTGTCTTCCGTGTCATGAAGATTCTGGACCTTCGCTGACATGAGGCCGACTCTGTGAGGATCCTGAGGCATCTAGAGATTTTCCAGCTACAGTTAGACTCTGCTATACTAAAGAGGAGATGCCAATGCCATGTGGTCTTTGAGGACAACAATCTCCTCATCAATACAACATTTATCAGACAGCATATTTATAATCACACCCTTCAGTGTAACCCATAGGAGGATAAGGTTCCCCTTTGAGTCTGGACTCAAGGTTTCTTCCTTCCTTCCTTTAGTTCAATTTGGGAGTTTTTCTCCCCACAGTCACCTGAGTCACCTCAGACTTGCTCATTAGGGATAAATACAAACACATTTAAATATATCTAATATTAATGTTGAATTTTTTATTATATTATTCTTTATATTATTCTTTATAATAACCTTTTGTTCTATCTGCTTTGAGACGGCATCAATTGTAAAAAGCTCTGTTCAATATCATATTAATAAAACATCCAACATAGAAATTGTACCCTAGGCAAAGGTTATAGACTCCACACTCTCCATAAAGCAAAGCA
>NC_062522.1:10772889-10892889 GCF_022655615.1 Tachysurus fulvidraco
TCTGTTTCCATTCTTCTGTAAAGCTGTGTAGAGACAATGGCAAATTGTTAAAAGCGCTATACAAATAAATTGAATTGAATCATTTCTGAATGCTGACAGTAAAGGACTCTCCTTGCTCATTTGATCAGAGTTGGCTTTATGTAGTTTTCTTTCTAACATCATAATCTGTTTTTTATGTTGAACGTATGAAGGAAAGACTCCTTAAATGTGAACGTGATATTTATCTTAAAATAATAATCGAATAATATTTCATGCTAAAATAGATAACAAGAAGCTGGACGTGACAGAGAGTGGAGGGGTTTGTAGGATTTTTTAACTTTCTTCCTTGTACAAATAACCTGGAAATTAGATAAGATTTGATAAAAAAGAAAATAAATACTTTATGCCATGGCTTCAGGAAAAACTATAATAAGTAACTGAGAAAACTGGTTTGGAACGGTATGGGGTGGCATCAAGGAGTGAAAAAGATGTATTCATATGTCAAATTTAACTTCTTAAAGGCTTCGCCTTAAAATAAAAACTGACTAATTATACCTAAGGCATCTTTTAAAAAAACAACAAGCAAAATTCTACATTTTCTGAAGGTATCTTGAGGTCAAGTTCAATTTGAAGTCATTCACTATGTGTAAAAGAGTTGCTGTCTGAAACTAATGCAGTGCTATCACTAACTCTGAGAGACAATAGCTTGGAAAAATGTATTTTTAATTGAATTTTTGAATTGGAAATTAATTTTCAAATTCATTTATTCGTCTTTACTAATATCTCTATCATGGTCATAGCGTCAGTGGATCCAGTCCCTGAGCATGAGGCAGGAGTATGAAGCGATAATATTGGTCATTGTTAATCTAAACCGTTCTTTCAGAGGCTGGAGTTTTGGCTAAAACCTACATAGAGAATGGTGCTTTGGTGCCAGACCATGTGATGACCCGCTTGATGCTTCCCCGCATAGAGGAGATGACGCGCCACAGCTGGCTGTTGGATGGTATGATAGAAAAATATACGATTAATTTATAGAACTTTAAAATTATGTCATTCAAAATATGTGTTTTTAATAGAATCATTTGTATTTGTAGTTTTCAGGGGTTTTCTAGGATCTTCAAAGTATACTGAGAATATCATTATCATACAGTTCATTTTAACCTCACATTAAAACGGTCAAAGGTGTTTTCTATTGCACAGTGTAACATAGGTGATCCATGAGCAATATTTACATTTACAGCATTCAGTAGAGACCCGTATTCAGAGTGACTTACATTTTTATTTCAATTTATTTAACTGAGGGTTAAGGGCCTTTCTCAGGGGCCCAGCAGTAGCAACTTGGTGGATCTGGGATTCGAACTCACAACCTTCCAATCAGTAGTTCAACATCTTAACCAATAGGCTACCACATCACACTAGGGTCATGGTATAATCACTAGGCTTCAGTACAACAAATTAAATAACATTCCAGAATGGACTGAAAGCATTTTTGTCAAAGTTTTATAGAATAAAGAATAAAAACTGCATGTTCTATATTTCAAGGTTGAGAATTTGTTGATACTCACAGTTACTTATGTTTCATTAATTTGTCCGTGATTCAGCAATTTAACATTGAGCCATTTTGCAAGGCAAATATATTCTGGCAGGGAAAAAAGTGTTGCAATGTTTCAGCAAGCCTGGATAAACAATTTGCTCAATTGTACAGGAACAATAACCAGGATTAGAGCAACAAGTAAGACAACAATTATGTTGGCACTAATCCTCTGCTACTTCCAGTTTTCTCGGGTTCAAGGTGTAATTTCTTCCCTTTATAAACACTACAGCACTGTAAAATTCTTGATTCTAATTGGTTAGAAGATGTTGATTAATTTTCCATAATAGCAACCCTGAAAGTCAAAACCACGGTCTTTGAAGTCTTTTTCAAATACCAGATGTTATTGTTTCCATACTAACAGCAACCAGACAGGGAAAGAAAGAAAGAAAGAAAGAAAGAAAGAAAGAAAGAAAGAAAGAAAGAAAGAAAGAAAGAAAGAAAGAAAAGTTGGCATGTCAGTTCTTAATCCATGATTATACATATAGGAGTGTTTTGACTTGAACAGATGTTCTTTCTTATACTTTATACCCCACTGAATCTTTGCCTCCAAGCTAGCAATCTTCCGAAGTCCATTATTCTGTAAGTGGGACGAGTCTAATTAATTTAGAAATACTTTCAATTCAGTTCAATTTAAATTATATAGCACTTTCAACAATGGACATTTACAAAGCACCTTTAAATAAATATCTAAATTATATAAATATAAAGACAAGTTTATCAGTGTATCCCAAATGAACATGCCATATATGAGGGTGGTAAGGCAAAACTCCCTGAGGCAATATGATGAAAAAACCTCGAGAGGAACCAGACTCAAAAGGGAACCCAACCTCATCTGGTTGATACCAGATAGTGTGATTATAAATTATTTCCATGTCTTAATTTAAATATTTTGTGCATGAACAAACATTTGAAAAATCCAAACATTACAAATCCCACTCTGTAATTTTTAGGTAATCTCTTCAAGCATATTGATATTTGAAAAACTGTTAGTGTGCATGAATATTTAAGGACTGAGTGTTTGTATAACATCTCTCTTACTTGGTATAGCAATTGACTAATTATTTATTTAGTGCTTTTTAAAGCAAAACAAGAACACAACTAATGCTTCGGTGGTGTGGTGTCTAAAATTGGATGTCTGGTTTGCATGGAAAAAACATGGATGCCACAATGTTTTTGTTATCAACATTAGTGATGATTAATTTATGATATATTTGTTTTCTCAAAACAATGCCCTGTATGGTCAGTGTACAATAGAAGCCTTTATTTTGTCTCACACACACACCACACACTCACACATATACTCTATGCTATATATATATACCAAACAATGGCAGCTCGTTAGTGCTGGGGCTTGATCCCTAATCTTCCAATCAACAACCCAGAGCCTTAACCACTTGAACAGACAATGTCATCCAAATTAAGTACTATATTTAAAGGAATGAAGTGATCATTTCTTTACTATCATGTGCTACAGTCTGAGCAGCCATATTGTCATGACATCATATGCTGAACTCTGCATTTCTGGGGAAGAATTCAAATTTTCTGTAATTTTTCCTAGTAGGGCGTCAGAATTTTTGAGTTACAAGCATTAGCTGAACACATCAGACATACTATGATAGTGGCACACGCTTTCCAAAAATCCCCAAGTTTTAAATTTGCTTTTAAATAAGACTCCCTGTTAAACAACCTCTCTAGCAAGTAAATCCAACACATGGCAAAAAGCAGACTGTGTGTTTAGTTAAATGCCTTAAATCAATAAAAGATCAGATATAAAACATTGGCAGAGCGAAGAGGGTGGCGTCTGACCTAGAAACAAGTTGACATAGCCTCAGCTTGATCTGCTCCAAGGTTTGTAAACACAGAAGCCTGGTTTCTCTTGAACTATAAAACATACCAAGTCAGAATACACTTCATTATCATCTATCAGATTTAAAGGTATGGTGTATTTGCAATGATCTAATGACTGCATTTTATTGCTTATGTAGTGCAGTGGTGTAAATTATGGTCAATTTTGTAGAGGAATGTCTAGTTGTTGTTTGGTAGTCAGGGCAACTGAACCTGATAAAAAGAAATTCCTTAAAGACTTCATGTTAAACTAATGGGAAGCTTATCAATTCTGCTGATTTTGTATCTCCAGCAGCCGTGAACTTTGTTTTGAATTCAGGGACTGTTTAGTCTTACTTTTCTGAATAATAGCATGAATGCTAGAGTTTATATATTTATCTCATGCATTCCAAATCCTGTACAGAAGAGAAAAGAAGAGACTAAAATCTATTCTATGAATCTTTTCTCACTGACAGGAGCCTTGCAGCAATCACATACAGTAACAGCAGCAAACCTAACTTGATTTGTTATGCAAAGTTTTAGTGTCTCGTCCTTCCCTCTAGGTTTTCCCCGGACCTTAGCCCAGGCCAAGGCTCTGAACAGTACCTGTGAGCTCGACATTGTCATTAGTCTTAACATCCCTCTAGAGACACTGAAGGAAAGATTGCGCCATCGCTGGATTCACCCGGCCAGTGGGAGGGTGTACAACATGTGCTTTAATCCTCCCCGTGTCCAGGTAAATGTCTCTCCTTTCCTGTTCTGCACAGTGAGAAGCGGTGTTGTCTATGATTTCATCCAATCTGACAGCAATGATTCTTTTTATTGAAACAGGATGAATTGTTTGTTTCCTGACAAGGAAAAAAAATGATAAAATGACTTAATATTTTGAACACACAATGGGTCAAATCTTTGATGGAAGATAGATGCTCTAAGAGAAAATCACATACAGTACATTTCAGAACCTTTTCACATGATGGTAAATTTTAACATCTGTTATGTTTTTAAACGATGTTGTCACATTTCCTTGGCTTCTTATGTGTAATTTAAATAATATGTGACCACAAACAGGTCTGTTTCCAAAAATAATGAACAATAAGTGAGCTATATGAAGTGCACATGCAATGATGGATAAACTATTTTAATTAGTACATCAGATAAACAAAGTAATCAAACTAGTAAAGATTTGTGACATCTTACCTCAGTGTTAACTTTTCATTCCACAAATCCCAAAGGTGAGTCAGAGAGAGAGCACTCAAGTTCGTTCAGCAAAAAATCTTATTTTTTTGTGGAAAGCCCCAATGTTTCCCCATATTGTTTAATCATGTACTCTGATAGTAACAGAGAGGACAAACATTTTTTTTTTTTGGCCATACCTAAACTAATGTTAGTGTAAAGTTACCATTAAACTAAGCCATTGTCAGTTGATCTCGGACTAAGATATCAAATTGTTCCAACGTCTTGTATCATCTTCCAGTATCATTAACCATCTGATAAATTTAGATATTTTTTCTGTTTTGTTTTGTAGTGATTTTCTTTGTTTGGCGCAACGGAAAGAAAAAACAAAAGGGAAAATGATGTTTATTATTAATAGATGATTGAAATAATTCTTGTTTTTCATTTATATAAAAACTTTCTTTTAGAATCGAAAATTGAACGACAAAAAGTTATTTGATTGTCATATCATTGTTTGCATGTGATGTTTATGTGACTCTTCTGTAACAGTGCAAATGTAAGCTATTTATTTGCCTCTCTAACTGAAAGGCAAATTGCTGTCAAATAGGCACAATTTATTCTTCAGGCAAACAGATTAAAACACAAGGTTAGGATGAATCAAAACCGGAGATTGTCAATAGGAATAATTCTTCAAAATGCACACAGGAAGCAAAAACACAAGTGATAGAATGAGGTTTGTTGTATATGTACACAAGGAAATTAATGTTTGGTAAAGAGTAATAGGTGATGCATTTAACATACAGGAGAGTAAGAATGGGCAAATGTCTGGTCAGAAGGTTGGGTGTTCCAGCCCCAGTGATGCCAAGCTGCCATATTTGACCATGTGCTCTGACCTCAAATTCCTAGCAAGCTGGGATAAACAAAGAAAATAATTTCACCGTGCTGTAACGTATGTGTGCCAAATAAAGTCTGCTTCTTCTTCTTGAAAAGTAGGCAAACAACACATTGCTGTTAGATACCTGCTATGTTTGTCTTTTTTACTTACTGGTATCTGGTATCTAAAGTAAAAGCACGGGTTCGGTTTTGAGGCTTTTTTCTGTTGAGGTTTCTTTTTTATGCTTTCTTTGAGGTGAGTTTGTCTTTGCCATATAGATGTACTTTACAGCGAGAGCTGCTCTGTGACAATGCTGCACCCTGAGCCTGGTGCCTGGATGGCAATTACCCCACTGTTGTGGGGAGCCAATAAAACTAGCGTGTGGAAGAGGGCAGATAATTCTTCTCTCCAAGAGTATTCAGCTCTCCTCTTTTTATGTGATGTTTCATAAGCAGTAGCTTGAAAAGATAAACTAGCTTGTGGATGAAAATGGATCACAATAGGGAATGTTATATGGATGTTTGTATGTTATATATAACATGAATATGGAATATTAGTGATTCAAGGGGTTCAAGGATCAGAGGCAATGTCGGTGTGTAGTCCTAAAATTGAGGTTAAATTCCATGGGGTTTTCTTTATAGGTTATATTGCAGGTCATAATATAGTTACTGCATACAGCTTGTGTGAAATTGCACGATATTCATAAAATATAAGCAGTGAATACCAAATACCAAAATGCACTAAAATAGGCGTGAGTGTGTACTGTTTGTAACAATCTGTTTCTGTGGCTGTTCCAAGAACCGTCGAATTTTACAAATCTGTGAGTTCATGATACTTTTACTATGACTTCCACTGATATAGTGGAAAATATCTCTGTAGTCTCATACGTAACTATTTATAAATAAACGTATGGAACATCTGTGAAAAAGAAATTCATGTTATCATTTACATTTAGAGCACTTACTGTACGTCCTAACCAATCAGATTTATATAGGTATAAAAAAGTTTCCAGAACTTTTACAACAAGCCCCATGTATTCTATGTGTTTCCTTTCCTAGGGAATGGATGATATCAGTGGAGAGCCATTGATTCAACATGAAGATGATAAACCAGAGGCTCTGGTTGCCAGATTGAGGCACTACAAAGATGTGGCAAAGCCGGTCATAGATTTTTACAGGTACGTTTACTGAAGTGCTCACTATGTGGCAAAAGTTTGGAGTTTTTAAACTGGCTTCCAACAATTATGGTATGAATTTTACAAAATGTTTTAATTAATAAACCACACAACCTTGATGAGCATTTATAATCAGTGATAAAATCACAGCTTTTCAGAGAGACTGTACATGATCAAATGCAACCAGTTGCGATGGTCATGTTCTCCTGAATTAAATATCTATAACAGTTATATTAATTTAAATGAAAATTTATTTGACAAATTAAGTCAAAATAAATTTCACACATTTGGAAAGAGTAGATTCTACAGCTACTGTCCTCTCCTGATCAGCCATAATAAGGATTTAATTTTAGAAATATTATAGATTCAAGAAATATTTAAGTGAAATCAATGAAAGATTTGTACATTTAAATTAATTGAAGGAAAACCGAAATCAAATCGAATTTTTATTCAGAATTTTTTATGTTTCCATAAAGCTGCTTTGAGAAAATGTCAATCGTTAAAAGCACCACACAAATAAAATTTTATTGAATTGAATCTCCAGCTAATCAAACAGCAGCATATCATACAGTACGTCTTTTTCTCTTAGTGCAGTTTCTTAAATTTGGTGCTTAATGATAAATCTTCGATTTTAGCAAAAGACAAACCACTATTCAAAAAAAGTAAGAGTTAGATATGAGCGCACAAGTAAAACACCGGATATGATTAAACATTTAAAATCAGCAACCAGGTAAACAAGCATGGTTCAAATCTAGGAAATAACTGTATGGACACACAAAAAAGCACAGAGTTTGGGAAATTCTGAATTGGGATGAGAGCTTGGGAGAACTTAAAATGTGGCAACACTCTGAAAAATACCTACTATACAGTAAATCTAAAACATTTAACCATTTTCATTATTCCTTTAACTCATGAGACATTTTATGATCATGTTCATGATAATAAGCTCTTCTGTCTAATCTGTCTCACTTGCTTGTGTACCTGATATAGAAGAGATTAGGCCACAATGCAGGACATGTTGTACAAGGCTTCATTTAGTAGTTTCCACACACACTGGAATGACAAAATTTCCTGTATTTACTGGTAGCCATCCTGACAGAGTGTAAAAAAAATCACACCAAAATTCTAACAACTTTGGAAAATATTGACGTAAGATCATTTAACCACAGTGAGAGGAAGTGGTAGCTCAGTGGTTAAGGTGTTAGCCTACTGATTGGCAGGATGTGAGTTTGAATCCCAGGGCCACCAAGCTGCCACTCCTGGGTCCCTGATCCAGGCCCTTAACCCTCAATTGCTCAGCTGTATAAATAAAATGAGGATAAGGACATCTGCCAAACTCTGTAAATGTAAAAACTTTCACACAGACGTTAATTTTCACCTCTGTGTTCAGTGTCCATTTAAAATGAGGCAATGCAATTTTAATCTATAATTTCTTAGTTGTAATCCTACATATTGCTTAAATAGCCTGCAGAGTTGAGTAGTCGGGTCCGAATATCGGTTGTGCACAGTGGCCACATTGTAATTTAGCTATTTAACTATGTTCAGTTAACCATGCAAAGCCACACAAGTCAATTTTTAATGATTTTATGCACTGTAGCATTAGAACCAGACCAAGAAAAACAACCAGGGTATTGAAATGAAGTGTAACCTTCTTGTCAATAGCAGGACACAATGTAATGAGGGACGAGACAGTAAGAGGTGTGGCTTAGAGCTATTTATATCTGTCATGTGATGCTCTGTAGATTTTTTCATAATGAAGAAAAAAACAGGGAGGTTGGTTACTCTTGTCATCATCAAGTTTCAGAGAAGATCAGGTGCCACTTAGCCAGTACATTTAGACTGTATCTACCTTGTGCTACGGCTTGGGTCCAAAGAAGGTGGGTGAAATATTTGGGGGATCATGTATGCCTAAAATAATTCATAGACGGGCTACAGAGTCAGATAATTAAGCAACAAGTAAGTAAGTAAAAAAGTAAATCAATCAACCAATCAACCAATCAATCAATCAATCAATCAATCAACCAATAAACAAACAAACAAACAAACAAACAAACAAATAAATAAATAAATAAATAAACAAACAAACCACCTTTGCTTAATATTCTTATTTAGAAGATATTTAGTTTTTAGAATGAACACATTTATACCAACATTATTTCATAGTTTAGCTTGCATATATATATATATATATATATATATATATATATATATATATATATATATATATATATATATATTATAATATCAGATTCAGTTGTTAGAGGAACATCCATATCACATGTTTACAATCCCAGCTGTGTTGTACATTTATCTCAAAGCATTTCACTTCTCTTTTTTCCTAGGTAAATAATAGAAAAAGCTTATTCCCCCCCCTCCTAAAACAAGACCGCATGTTTGTACCAGACATAATTAAAAATCATGTAAAAGAAGAAACATGTTTTGGAAACTAAGTACTTTCCCACAAACTAGAGAAAACCGAAGTTGTTCTCCACTTCACTGAAAATGTACAGTACAATTAATAGTTATAGTAGAAAGTCAAAGAAAAAATTGTTGTGACTAAAATCTGTACTATAGCACAAATATGGTGTGCTGTCACCACTTGCCAAAGAGACATCTGTAACATGCGAGTGTAGGAGTTCATATGGGGAAATCCAAAAGTCATAGTCAGAGTCCCTATGCTCTTACTGCAAATGAGTGATTTGTGGGTATTTCAGTAGTGCATTAACATCACAAAAATAAACTGTGTGCAATCAAAAAGCACAATGGCAACATATGGTTAGAGGCTTTGTCATATCAATTATCAAGGCTGTTTCAGTCTAAAGAATGTGTTTATGGGATGAGTGTAACATTCTGGAGGTGAAGGCGAGTACAAAACAAACCAACCAAGGGCTAGTGGAAACAAGGCAAAAACATCCAGACAACAAGAGTTATTTGCGTACACACCAAAGCTAGAACTTATAATAGGGGTGCTAATGAGGAGGCTTGAGGGACGTCACATGGTCATGTGACTTGCTGGCACTGATCATCTGGAATCATCTGGAATATACACAATTATAAAAATCAGATTATTATCAGATTATTATAATCAGATAATTGTTATTCTAAACATAATTACATTAACAAATACTGTTAAAAATCTAATCATTACATGGAAATATATAAGTGTAAATGTGTTTTCTTTTCCTTTAAATGTACAGTACTTTCCTGGCAACTCTGAAGAAGTACGTCTTCTTCTCTTAGTGCAGTCTCTTAAATTTGGTGCTTAATGATAAATGAGTTACATACGATTACACAAGTAAAACACCGGACACGATTAAATGTAGAAGTACAGAGTAATAATGTAGTAAATTAAAAAATAATAGTAATTACATGGAAATTTATAACATGATGTAAATATGTTGTTTTTTTTAAATTTTCTTTAAATACAGTACTTCTGACTCCTGGTGACTATTTCTTAACAGTGAAACGCGAACGTGGGAAATACTGTAATGGACAGTAATTCAAACGCTTACTTAAAATCTCTAGTTATTTGTTGCCCACAAAGATGTTTTGCACTCATTGTTCAAATGTTAATAAAAAAATAAATCTTCTCTAGTGCACCAATAACATCATTCCAACCAAATGTAATCAGGACTCAAAAACCCAGAAAAAAGAAAAGCATCATCAGTCTCCATACAGCCGTATACATCTGAGACAAGTTACACTGAAAAAGATAATATTATAAGTATAGCTTGAACTTCTTAACCTACTGAAGTAAGCTTTGTGCTACTCTCAAATTTAGTCACTCTGGTTTAACTTTGTATACGGAAACCCAAAGCCCACCAGAGCATGACTCACATGGACTTGAATGGCCAAAGCCTATCAGGTCGTTTCAGGTTTGCTAGTGAAACTGAGTGGAATGACGTGTTACATTAAAACGAAGTGTATGAGCTAGAATTAGACACTAGGGGTTAAGCAACAGCAGTGTAATGAATGCAGTATAATAATACTATTACTGTGATTCAGTGCAGCTGATACTAAAATTGAAAATGGTTGTCAAATGAGGTATAACAGGAAGTGCTTTGTTTTATTTCTTTGGAATTAATTTCTTGCATTTTTAGACTGTATGTCACACTGTTGCTTCCCAAAGAGTTTTTCCATTACATCTACAGTTATATTTTTATGTTTTCTTGAATCAATTAGGACAAAATACTTCAATACTCCATCCTGAATACACTCCATACTGTTTCAGATTGTGACACCGGAGACTTCATTAAAAAAATAGGTTTTCTCACATGAAACCTCACCATTCCAACAATTACACATTTCATTTATCCTTTTTTTTTTTTTTTTGCTTCCTCCATACAAGTCCCTGTACAAAATACCATTTTGGCTGCAGTACATTAATATAAACCTGTGATTTGCTGCTGTTAGAAAAAATAAACAGCTTCTGACCAGTAAGAATTGAGCATTCATTGAGCACTCAATATAATATGCTAATTATTAGACTGATAGCAAAGTAGGATCGGTTTCTACAGTATATAGCTAGGTGGGTAATCTTTGTAATAATCCATTAAACAACAATATAAAAATATTTGGGTCAAGTTGGATATCGAGGGCAGTAAAAGGTAAAAGCACAAAAGCATTACCTTTAATACAATACATTACAACATTTTATTAGACTGAAAAATAAACATGAGGTTATTTGGATAAATTTTAGACATTTTGCTAACTAAAGCTTATAGACATAAGGCTGACAGGATGCTTTTACTTCTTGTTGCTGTGGAAACACTGACAATAAATGCTGCTTATTGCATGTGTACTGTAGATCGCATGATCTGGAAATGTACCAAAAAGAGTTGCATATAAGCATTTTATCTGGAATTAAATCTGATTAAAATTGTGGGAAATGTTTATATAAAAATAGCACGTTTGTGATGATTATAGTTGTAGATAATACCTTGAAGTTCATTATAGTTGTAATGTTTATTTAAAGGGCCAAAGGCATCCTGCACATGTTTTCGGACACAGAGACCGACAGGATCTGGCCTTACATCAGCTCGCTTCTGAGCACTAAGATCCCGACAGACCTAGGAGACGCTCAAAGGGCCACAACCCACTGAGGGAAACTCCTGGTATACTTAATGGTTAATTCTACACATCGGTATAGCAGTTATCACTTAGAGCTTCATTACAATGTTCATTTCTTCAAAAAGGGTTTTAATCATTTCTATTTTCATTCCTGTTTTTAGTGAAAAGTTATGTCTTATGCTGCCTTTCTCTCTGGAATGTTCTCTCATCAGTGTTCCACAGAGTGACTGTACAGGCTTAAATAATGATGTGCTTGCAGTTTTTTTCAGGAAAATGATGTGTGTGTGTGTGTGTGTGTGTGTGTGTGTGTGTGTGTGTGTGTGTGTGTGTGTGTGTGTGTGTGTGTGTGTATTTGGAGAGTTGCAGCTTGCAAAAATTGTACATGTACAGAATGTCACATGTGTATTATACACTGAGAACACTGACATGCTCGATATCAAACCATTTCAATATTTTTATTGTGACAGTGAGACTTTTTACCACCATTGACAATCCTAATGTGTCTAATGTCCTACTGTCTAATGTGATTTTGAAAAGTATATGTAATATATTTTTTGAAACAACACTGCTTTTTTTCAATACCTGTGCTATTAATAATCTGTTATGATAAAATTACATAAGCTTGTGAACCCACAATGTCTGAGCTTCAGGCAAATAGAGGTCTAAATTGAACAAATACTACTCTACCTCTGAACTATGTAACCTTCTATCAACATTTGGACTCTCTCCCTATCTGTCTTTCTTTAAATAGACACAATATTGTAAATGCAAGCCAAAGATTAGAAAATAAACCCCTTAATTCTCTTTATTGTGCAATATTACACATGCTGCATTCAGTTCTGAATCTGACATTCTGACCCAAATAAACCTTTTCACTTGATTCCGAAAATCAAGATTATGGCAGTGATTTATTTTTAACTGATTACTGGCAACACAAATCTGTTTTAGTATATTTAACTGAAATAAAAGAGATAAGCATGCGATCTTACTAAGAATATTTATAATTCATAATTTATTAATGAACAAAACATCACTTTGAGCGGATATTCTATGATCACACATACAATGATTTGACCGCCGCAAGTAGGCGTTCATAGTACTAGTTTCCAAAGTAATAATAGGTGGCACTGATATCATTCCAAATCAGTTTTCTTTATGCTACAATAAAACATTCTAGAGGGAATTTTAGTATATATATGCATCAAGCAGTGTGTGCACTTTCCCCTAGATCACGTTCACTCTACTGTCTTACATTTGCAGCATTTGACAGATGCCCTTATACAGATTAGTTTTTAATCTCATTTGTTTTTTTTGTTTTTTTTTGTTTTTTTTACAACTGAGCAATTAAGGGTTAATGGCATTACTCAAGGGCCCAGCAGGTTGACCTTGGTTGACCCTGAGTTTGACCACACAACCTTATGATCTGTAATCCAACGCCTTATCCACTGAGCTACTACATCCCACCATTTTCAGTCCCAATGGTAGTCGCTGCACTAAGTTAAACTTTTCATAAATTTGTTGCATCACTGGACATTTAGTCCCCAATGTGTCAATCCATTAATGATACATTTAATGTTGTGAAACATTGATGATATAAGATCATTCTGGTTGTCATTTATGTCTAACAGATAAAGTATAAACAATTGTTTGATCACTAGCCTTATTCTCTTCCTTGAAATTAATTAATAAAAAAGAGGCACACATATCTGGTAATCACTGGAAAAAACCTTCCATAAACAATTATAGAAATGGTTTCTTACAGAACACTTCAAATCTATACTCAATGTTTTCCTTTGTTGAATAAAATGACAATTTTTAATCTGTTTACTGTTTGCCAAGATTATGTGGAGCACCTACTATACAAGACCGTGCTGCTATCAAAAATAAATGAACCACGTACAATAGAGAACTGAACAGTGCTGTGATATAAGAAAAGAATAGAACACAATGCTGTTATAAGAAAATCTTCTGCCCAGAAGTGGAATATTTTCCAATAACATCAGGTCCTGAAGGGTTTTATTCCTCTTATACTGCTGCCAGTTGTCAACAATTGCAACTTTTAATATATTATTGAACAACACAACCTGCCTCCGCCTTGTGTGTGTGGAGTTTGCATGTTCTCCCCGTGCCTCGGGGGTTTCCTCCGGGTACTCCGGTTTCTTTCCCCGGTCCAAAGACATGCATGGTAGTTTGATTGGCATCTCTGGAAAATTGTCCGGAGTGTGTGCGTGAGTGAATGAGTGTGTGTGTGCCCTGTGATGGGTTGGCATTCCGTTCAGGGTGTATCCTGCCTTGATGCCCGATGACGCCTGAGAGTTCGGATGAGATAGAAAATGAATGAATGAATGAATGAATGAATGAATGAATGAATGAATGAATGAACAACACAACCGTTTATAGTTACATACTATAATGTTGTGGAAACGTCCATGAGACAAATTAGTTCCTGTTATCACTTATGTTATAACAACAAACAATGGCTCCATCATCTGAATGCTGAATGTATGAAAATATAAACTGTGTTGTCAGTGGCCAAAATTGATGAGGCTAATTATACTAACACTATACTATACTATACTATACTATACTATACTATACTATACTATACTATACTATACTATACTAAACATTAGCGATACTGTAGATAGATAGAGATAGATAGATAGATAGATAGATAGATAGATAGATAGATAAATAGATAGATAGATAGATAGATAGATAGATAGATAGATAGATAGATAGATAGATAGATAAAAATGTGTTCAAGGCTAATGAGACTAATGAATATTGTGAACTAATTGAACCTAATTGACTGACAGACATGATAAGATGTGTTTGTGACATCACAGCAGCGCGCGGCATGACATCGGGATGCGCGTGATTCAGTGATGCGGCTCTGCATCCAATCCGCTATTATGTTAAAGTGTGCATTAGACCCAGAATAGACGCCCTGCATCCGTCCTTCACCCCAAACACCGTGCTTTCTCGTGTGTTCTCCTATAGCGCGGCTCCAAACGCCAGGAAACAGTGATCATCTGACCTTTAGTGATCAGCAAATGACAAATCAAAGGTCAGGGTTTGTGGAATCAGCTGGACCGACTGGAGAATGCACGCGCTGAAAGGTAAGGGCTTATTGATATAGAATAATATATATTCATATGTATATGCCGTGCTATGTGCATAGCGCGCTTTCAATGGAGATAGCTCTGTTACATAACGCGTCGTGCGCCCTGTGCTCTTGGTTTAAGTCGCTGCACATGATGTTCATTATAACACAGTCAACATCACCTCTATATGATGCAATATGGCTCTATGCATTTAATTCACTGACTCCATTTGGATGTAATATAAGATAATATAATATAATACACTGACACATGCGCGTTGTTTTTGTTTTGAAGCAAAGACCTCACATCTAAAAAAATAAAAATAAAAAAGGGTTGCACTGAACAGCCTTTTAAATGCAAAAACGTTGAACAGACGGCTTGGACATAAACAGATGGTAGATCAGTGGTACAAATATCAGAAAGATGCCATTTAATCGTTATAGTGCATAATGTGCCTGATAAAGCGCGTGCATAAATTCTGCAGCAACGTCATTCACATCTGTATTCTGTGCAGGGTGTAATCGTTTATTTTTCATTCACACATCTCTATAGGATAAATTGCATCCCTTGCTCGAGCTCCTTCCACACGGAAGTGTTAGCGTTGAATCTTTCTACGTCATCAGATCCGGAATTCCAATGCGCTCGTGAAACCCTTTACTTGTGCACTACATAGGGCTCGTGATAATGAGAGTGCAGACACCATAGATAGTGCACTAGAGCCATGATGGTTATTAAGCCTATTTCACTGAAGGTGGATAGAGGGATCAAGGTGTGCGCTTATTTTAGAGAGAAAGCGGTGCACGTATATACATTTAAAAAACAATGCACAATAAACAACAGGGCAACTTATAGTATAGTATAGTATAGTACAGTATAGTATAGTATAGTATAGTGTAGTATAGTATATATTTAGTATAGCAGTGTTTTTCCAAACGATTTATATTAATCTGTAAATACGTATTGTCTGCCTGTGTCCATGGAGATGACGTCACTTCCGTCCATGCAAACGGTGCGTAAAATCACGGCAGGTGTTTTAATTGTCCTTCTTATCTTCACACTTCTTAGCCTTCTGTGTAATTTTGAATGGTGGAGGGATTTTAATGTGGGAAAATACCAAGTGTTATCAAATAGGTTTAAAAGTGTGCTATGGTGGGACAGCATGATAAGTTAGAAAAAAAATAGTCAGAAGTGTTTAGGGATATTTTGCTTCAATTTGAGCCAAGGAACATTATGGAATGAAGTTTGCAGTGTTTGTCAGCTCTTTAAACCAAAAGAGTCTACATTATCATATATTTATTTATTCCCATATTCATTGAAATGGCATGGTTATTTGCATTATTATATAAAGGAAGGATTATTATTATTATTATTATTATTATTATTATTATTATTATTATTATTATTAGCAATCACCATTATCACCAAGAAAAGGGTTTAAATTTAAAAGCAAAGCAATGTGTGCATGGGACAAAGAATACTGGCCAGTGATTAACCGTGCTGTTGGGAACGCAGGCTCATGCAAGTGCAACTCATTCAAGATTACACACTCACAGTGAAGTGAGTAAACCAAGAAGAATTTGCCCTCTAATGCAGCTGTCTGTCTTTTCCAGTACTGAGAAAGGAAACAGAAAATAACAAAAATTTGACTAGATTAAAATACTACCATTTTTCTATCTCATATAAAGAGGGAAGAAGCCCTACGTGTTCATTGTCTCAAATTATAAAGCATGGAAACAAGCTCAGTGATTTATATTCACTCCTTATATCTTCCTTGTAATGATAACTGGAGGCTTTTATAGAGCATTGGAGATCAGCATTTGGGAACTTTGATCAGCAAAATTTACTGTACTAACCTTTCAAGACATTTCTTAGTTAAAAGCCATCATAAAAATCACAAGACCAGTGTTAATCAGCTACTTCATAGAAGTGCTTTATTAACTGACACCCCAGCTGTTTTCACCCAAGTACCTAAGAAATATACAAGAGAAACCTAAGCGAACACAGCAAACCAAATTGCAAAATTAAGAGCTTTTTTCTTGTTTTCTAACAATGCAGAAAAGAGTGAATGTTAAGTCAGCAACTTATCTGCAGACAACAACATGTCTGTATGACTTTATATACACTAAGTTCCAACTGTCTCCTCTCTCAGTTTCCTAGACACAGCTAGGCCTAAATGAAAGCATGCAGGCCTGGTCGCTGCCAAGTAATGTGTCCAGAAACGGAAGCTTGCAACACCAACAAGCTGACACTGAACTAAGTCATTCTTCAGGAGGGAAATAGTCTTGAGCTGGAGAGCCTCCATTCACAAAGCTCTAAATGTTTTATCTAGGTTGATTAAAAGGTTACTGTCTTACTCAATTGCTTGTCTTGTCAACACACACACACACACACACACACACACACACACACACACACACACACACACACACACACACACACACACACACACACACACACACACAGAGAGAGTTTTATATGAGGGGATTTAAAAATTAAACTGGAATCTGGACAAAACTAAGGCCATATGTGACAAATATTTTATAATTAAAACATCGATCGAACCTAAATATCTTTCTGTTCTTTCCTTATTTAACTAAAACTAATATGGTGGAGGGAAAATGAGGTTCTCAATTAAAATGTGTTATACTCATTTTAGACTAAAGTGAAGAAACATGTCGCATCTGTCGGGTTGTTCTCACTTACAGTAGGACTTTTAACATGAAACATGCTTTTACTGGCTCAGCACTATATTTTTAATCCTGTTCATGTGAACATTGACGACTGTATGGGGGAAACAGTGGAACTGATTACCCTTGGACCCAAGAGGAGAATGATTCAGGGGGGGCCTGGATTTTTAAGCTTCTGCATTATTGTTTATAAAAAGGTCTATTTCATTTAGACAAGTCTGGTTAGGAATGGAAATAAAATACACAACTGGGTGCAGTGTGTATCATATTGCAAATTAGAAGGTGTAGGGTTTGTTTTACAGCCTTTGGCTTGTATATACAGTATTGTGTCTTTTGAAAGATAGATGATACACAAAAGGTTAAAAAACAATGATGATGATGATGATGATGATAATGATAATAATAAATAGCTATTATTTAAAAATATATATATATTCTAAAGCACCAGTCATTATTATTATTATTATTATTATTATTATTATTATTATTATTATTATTATTATAGCGATAATAATAATACTCGTCGTTATTTTACATTACAAGGTTTTTTGAATATTTTTTGTTGTTCTGTGGAATCTATGTGCCTCAGAGTCTATGTGTGGGGCAGACTGAACCATTTCGTCCTCAGAAAGGGGTGAGGTAAAGACTTGGGAAGGCTTCAAACACTATTTACGTAAGGAAACTTCTATCTCTAAACATTTTTATTCTTTATATGTTTGAATTTATTTCTGATTCAAATAATTAAGAAGCTTAAAACTGCGGCCCAAATCAAACACTATATTTCGGAGTTTTTGAGATTCCCTTCTGAAGAATTCCCGGGTATACAGTTACACTCCCACCCCAACCCCTCTGCACAAACCCCCACCCTTTACGCACGTCTCCGGCGCTCTTGCGGGCGAGCAGCGGTGTACCGGTGGCGCAAGCGTGCTGTTGGAGCAAGGAGGATGGAGAAGCCGCAGTAAATGCGGCTCATGATGTCGAAACGGTCCTCCTCCGTTATTCAGGCTACAGAGAAAGAGAGAGAAGGAGAGAGGGCGAGAGAGAGAGACAGAGAGGGAGAGAGAGAAAAATAGAGAGAGAGAGAGAGAGAGAGAGAGAGAGAGAGAGAGAGAGAGAGACGCTGAATTTAGGCATAACGGGGATGTGATGCATTAGTCCCCTCTCCTCCCTCCATCTCCATCTCTTTTGCTTCTCCACCGCGAGAAGACTAAAGATGCGCACACCACCTTGAAGCGACCTCGTTTGTACGCGATTGACGATTTGTGCTCATGAGCCTGCTCGGAGGCTACAAGAAGAGGAGCGGTTATGATGGTTATGAATCTTTGCAGTTGGTCGATAGCGGAGGAGGCGGCGGAGACTTCAGCGGCGGCGGAGGAGGATCGGCGGCACTGACCCTCGGCTCCAAGGCGCGACCAGACCACTGCAGCATCATGGACGGCTCTGGTAAGCTTTTCTACACTGATGTGATAAATGACACTAAACTCTACCTTTACTTGACACTTGGGCGGTACCTTCAAGTGTACACCTTTTACATCATTTCTGCTAGTCCATATAATGGATCATAAGTCATACCTTGGATTAGTTCAGTAAAGCTTTAAAGGTACACTAAATGCACCTTCTCTGGTTGGCTACAAAAGATCATTGAAAAGGAAATGCTTTTTCCCCTCTGCCAGTTCTGCAGAGATGATGGCTTAAACCCAAACATTCTTCTGTGAAGCACACATTTGTCGAGGATGTCTTTGTATGCTACAGCATTAAGATTTTCTTCACTAGAACTAAGAGGTATGAAAATGTTCCAGCATGACAATGTCCCTGTGCACAAAACACGATCCATAAAGACATGTTTTGCCAGTAGAAGAACTCAAGTGTTCTGCACAGAACCCTACTGAACACCTCTAAAACTTTGAACTGAAACGTAGACTGCTGCTTGTCCTCAGCGCCCGACCTCCTTATTGCTCTTGTGGCTGAATGAGCACAAATCCCCATAGCTAAGCTACAATATTTAATGGAAAGACTTCCCCAAATACTGGAGGTTATTATAACAGCAAAGCGGAACTAGCTCTTCAATGGGATGTTCACCAAGGACATACAGGTGTATTGATCAGGTGTCTGTAAACTTTTGTCCATATAATATATTAGATACCAGTGAGAATTTGGAATGTGGCCCAGTCACCTTGAGACATGGATCCTGTTGCAGATTGATCACACTTACAAGCCCATACCATGATCAGCCATAATATCCCATATTATCTCTCACATTTCCCCCATTTAAAATAGTTTACTCTTTATCCAAAGCTGCTAGAGTTAGCCCACTACTGCTGTTGAGATATTACCTCTGTACCTAGGCTTGGTCACTCCTCTTACACCAAGTGTGCATTGTATTTGGAATTGGTGAATTTGGTGGCCCTTGGCACAAGAGGGTCCTGGGTTCCTGGTTCAATCCTAAACCTGGTTTACTGTTTGTATGGTTTGGCCCATCTAAGCATTTTCTACCCACGTATGCATGGGGTCTGCAGTTTCCTCTTACTTCCCCAAAACATGCCAGTTTACTGGATGTGAGAAATACCCCTGTAGGCATGAACGAGTATGTGAGAGTCTGTGTAATTGGTGTCCCACCTCACACCCAGTGTTCCAGGCATCCACTGTGACCTGGATAAAGTTCTTAATGACTGTGTGATTTTCATACATAAAACTCACTAGAAGGCAATAATCAAAGTCTGTGAGATATTTATATGAGAATCCCCAGACCTTTCATGTACATTTGGAAAATCTCTCTATTCCTTCTGAGCTCTGGGTAGCAACTGTGAGTAACATCGGTTGTTTATGTTTTGCTGTCTGTAATTTTTGACTGTAGAGGGTTAGGTTAGGGTTAGAGTTGTATGCAAAAGTTTAGGAATCGCTGACAATTTCCATGATTTTCATTTATAAATATTTGGGTGTTTGGATGCATATTGCTCATTTTCTGTTAATCCAATAAACCTCATTTCACTACAGAAATATTACTGTGTCTTCTGAAATTGCTGATCCAAACACCCAAATATTTATAAATGAAAATCATGGAAATGGTTCCTAAACTTTTGCACACGACTGTATATATGTGCAAACATTTTTACAGCAAATGGACCCAATCATGCACAGATGCATAATAAGGTGTCAAGAGTACTTCTATTATCTGGTACAATTTTTACAGACCACATATGTTATGTAAGATTACTCAGGATTAGTAAAAGATAGGGTACAAAGCAGGGCCCTCAGAGACACTTGGTCTAAACTTGTACAATAAAAAGGAAAAAAAAATTATAATACCTTTCCAACGTGTCATATTTTCTTTGTGTACATTACACTGCAGTCCAAAATTATGTTGCTGTCCTAAATGTTATCTTGATAAAACCAAGCGTAATGGTAGCAGTTAGCTTCTTTAATCTGGTGTTATCCCTGGTGGTGAAGCATGTTAACAGGTGGCAGGTTGCAGTCACTGAGGATTTAACTGTTTTCTATCATATGTCCTGATTTTTCCTCCACCCAAGTAAGATAAAAAATGTCAAAGTTCCAGGCTGCGGTGTTACAGCGAGGGTTACAGACATTTACAGAACAAATTAAATGTCATGTGAGAAAGAAGTAATATCATGACATTTATCATTTAGCCGGCACATTTCAGAGCTGAAACAAAAATAATTAGATACTGACAGCTAGCATAATGTTAGATAACTATCTAGCTAATATAGCTGCATATTCTGGCTCATATAGCTCATATTCTAGTCAGTAAAGCCTCCCTATTTATGACTTTGGCAGAATTAGTGCTTTTGTATAATCTACAATTTATAATTAGTGGCAAATAGCTTATGTTTTTAGGTGTACAAATACGCCAGCACCAGCTAACCAGCTAACTGTGTAATAAGAAACTGACAACTAGCATAATGTTTCCCGACAATTTAGAAGCTTATTAGCATATTCACACAGTTGGCACAGTTGAAAATATCTGCAAGAATGAAACCAACATTTTGTTATGTATAATTACACTTCTAAAAAAATAAAATAATAGCAACCAGAGCTAGAACAGTGTTTGCTAATTTGCTAACTATCAGTCTGTTAGCATCTTCAGGAAATATAATTAGTCAGCATTTTTTAGTTGCTAATTTTTTTTTTTAATTTCTCCTGTTTATATTTTTGGCAATCTGTTTACATGCATGATGATGAAACTTACAGCAGAATAAAAAAAAATCATAATTTTTATATCACTGTAATTTACCAGCACAGTCATATTTGTATAATGAGAAAAAAGTTTATATTTGGCCTGCATAAGTGGTTTCACTTCATCAACCTCTCACTTCATATAACTGATCACTCAATTTTATTTACAGGGTTGGTTATACTAACATGCCACACACACACACACACACACACACACACACACACACACACACACACACACACACACACACACACACACACACACACACACACACAAGCATACACATAGTATGAAATCCAACCTTCAGGCCAATATCCAGGTTTATAGCTACAATTACCATCATTGTTTTGTAATTGTTTTAACACAGATTCAGGAAAGAGGAAATTGTAAAATGGTATTATTAAAAAATAGTAAATATGCATTCTTTATATTGCCTGTGCAGATTTAAACTTAGGCCTGGGCAGAAGAGCAGTGTTGCCACATAGGAGTGATAAAGCAGGGTTGTGGAATGAGAGTGTGCATTTCAGGCTGAGAGTGCACTTCATCTGTAAAACACTGTGTGTGTGTGTGTGTGTGTGTGTGTGTGTGTGTGTGTGTGTGTGTGTGTGTGTGTGTGTGTGTGTGTGTGCGTGCGTATTTGAGAGAGAGAGGGAGAGAGACAGACAGACAGACAGACAGACAGAGAGAAAGTGAGAATGTGGCAGATCGGATGGCTTATCAGATTGAAATAAACACAACTCATCTTAATTCCTGAGTTTTTACTTTATTTGACATTAAAATTGAAATCCATTGAATGTCAATTCGATTTGCCTAATGTTGAGTGTTCCATAGTGGATATTTGTATGCATAAGGATTTTAAATGAAACTTTAGGGTTGCCAGCACACACACACACACACACACACACACACACACACACACACACACACACACACACACACACACACACACACACACACACACACACACACACACACACACACACACACACCATACTTCTTTGATGAAAACTAATAAACTATAACAGTGAGACAGTGAGATTGCAGTAATGACAGAAGGAGACCCCAAAACCCCCCCAATATGTTTAACAGTTTAAATGCAGAAATTACAAGTACAAAATAATAGACTGGAATCTTTTCTAACAGGGAAACATTGCCATAGCCATCTACATAGGATTACCTCAGAGACCACTAAAGAACCATCAAAACTTGGCCATTTATTTGTATTTTTTTTATTTTGTCGTGTACAATTTTCCCTCATGACTTATCTCTCCCATATTACATGACCCGCCATAAAGTAAAATCAACCGACAGCATGTTGCTCGAATTGTAGCTCATACAACATCACGCAACCTAACATACAGTAATGTCACACACACAAAGGAAAGTGCTATCTGCATGTACAAGCTTGTAGACTGGCTAGTGTCACTGTGTGTTGGTAGTGCAGAGTGAGTATTCCACCCCTACACCCCTGACAGCATTCTACATGTTACACAGCTTATTCCTGTATGCACAATTTTACATAGATCTCTTGTCTCCTATCTACTGTAAATATTAATCACCAACAAGATCCAATTACCCTTAAAAAGTGAAACATTTTCTATAGCATCATTTTCTATTATAATTACTTTCTAAACAGTCCATGTTGAAAAGCTGTTACTATGTCCATGTTGTTACTATAGAAACGATTTTGGTTTTTGCCTTGTAGAAGGCAGTATTGTCAAATTAATCAGCACCTTCTGACCAAAACAGAGAATTCAGTTGTTTTTCAGAGAAGCAAAGTTAATGTTGGACTGTATCTTGGGTTTTTTGTGTCTCTGAATAAGACGGTAGCTCTGTGCCTGCCTGAACATAATCTATAATTGAAGAGCTGAAGCTGGGTCTAATGACAGAAAACACACACACACACACACACACACACACACACACACACACACACACACACACACACACACACACACACACACACACACACACACACAGACACCCCCCCCACACACAGACACACACACACAGACACCCCCCCCACACACAGACACACACACACACACACAGACACCCCCCCCACACACAGACACCCACCCACACACACCCACCCACACACACACACACACACACACACACACACACACACACACACACACACACACACACACACACACACACACACACAGACCCCCACACACACAAACACACACATACACACAGAGACACCCCCCCCACACACACACAGACACACACACCCACACACACACACACACACACACACACACACACACACACACACACACACACACACACACACACACACACACACACACACACACACACACACACACACACACACACACACACACACACACACACACACACACAAACACACACATACACACAGAGACACCCCCACACACACACAAAGACACACCCACACACACCCACCCACACACACACAGACACACATAGACACCGGCTGGCACTGAAGAGTTCCATACCATCAACATCAGATGTAACCTGCTAGGCAGTGAGAATAAAACAAACAAATGAGAAGCAGGCACAACATTTAAGTAGAGAATGTGTGAGTTAGACAGCGACACCTTTATATCTCCATCTTCACTGATCTTTCCTCCTGATATAGAGCAGCCCTCCTGGGTCCAGTCTCGCTTTCTCTTTTTTCTTCTTCTTTGCTTCTCTTTTTGTTCTACTGTCTCACAAAGATGACCCCTTGCAGGATAAAAGGACTTTAGTAGGAGTTCAGAGCTCCTGTGTTCCCTGAAAGGCAGCTCTGGACTTTGAAGTCAGCTGGGCATTTCGGCCCGCTTCAAACAGAGACTTTCTGTGTTTTTATGGCTGTCAAACTGGCAGTCCACTATGTTTAATATCAACCGGTCCAGTGAAACCAGGCCATACTGCTTTCTAATAGAAAGGCTGAAGGGTCTTCTAAAGCCGGGTGATTGAGTGACGTTTCTGCATTTCAGTAAGTCAAACCCAGAATAGGTGTAATGATGAACTTGTTTTAAGTTACAGAGCTTATGTAAGGAATAAAACATGATGGGGTGTGTTGTTATAGGAAAAGAGACCATTACAGGGTGACATTACTACCCCAGAGTTGATTAAGTTCCAGTGGCAGCATGCGATGCATCAGCAATTACAGTCTCATTTTTTTATTTATTAATGAACACCTTGTGTTTATTTGAACCTTTATGGTTAGATTTATCATTGTGGAACAAGTACTTATCACTTACACTGTAACAGATATGAGCAAGTCCCTCAGCAAATGTTTTTTTTTCTCATTAAATATATAAGGCCAAAAAATAAATTATCTAAATAAATTAAATTAAATAAAAAAATTGGAGTATAATTTTTTTTAATGTCTCCTCACACAAAACCATGTCAATGATTGTTAATTTTTCGGCATTAATGTTTTCTCTGCTTTCCATTCTATAATTTCTACGTTCTATATTATCTGGTGAGTAAACCATACAAGTCCCAGTGAATGACTATAGAGTAGTTAATGTATATACTGTAAGTGCAGCAATGTAAACCTACCATCTGTATTACATGGCACTATGGTGATATTTTTAACCATTTGTCCAAGATCTATCATTTTTTATGTTTTATTTTTACTGTAGACCTGTAGCTGGATGTGGTCACGTGACCAGGTAACTCAGGCTTTCCTTATTAAAGTCATTGTGCAAATCAGAAACACTGATATCTCTGAAACAGCCTTATAAATATTAATGAAAAGTCTGCTCTGCTTATGTCTGCTCCGGTTTGGGAAGTTTATCTTTTTCAGTAAAAATAGCTGCCCTTTTGATACAATTCAGAATAAAATCTCCATATTTGTCTTACTTGTTTTTTGGTGAGAGCTAAATATTTACTTCTCTTTTAGTTATCGTGACTGTTCATCAAAACTACAGAATGCACACAGAGTCCATTCATTCATCATTCCATCTCCAGTAAGCGCTTTATCTTGGTCAGGGTAACCTAAGATACTCCGCCTGTCTCCCAACACTGAGCATGTGACAGGATTATGGCCAGGATGGGACGCCAGTCCACTGCAGGACATCAGGCTCAGGGACAAAAGCAGCTAAATTCCACCAAATCAACTCACATATTTAAAAGCAACGGGAATCTCTAGGTACCTTACAGTTGGATTAAACTTCTATTCAAGGCTCTGAGGTGTAATAAAATGATTCTTTAGGATTCTTTATCCTACAGTAGGACCACTACACAATGTGGTAGCTTTTATGAATGTTCTAGCAGTGTTTCAAAGATAAAAAGGCATCAATATGTAGGCATGAAACATCAACATCACCATCCATACATTTTTTGAATCACTTATCGTACACAGGGTTGTGTGGAACCTGGACTCTGTCCCCAGCACACAAATCTGGGGACACCTTGGACATGATGCCAATCATCATGCCACACACACACACACACACACACACACACACACACACACACACACACACACACACACACACACACACACACACACACACACTCTCTCACACCTATTTATATACCACGGACATTTTGGGGATACAAATCCTGGCATATACAAAGCATGACTTTGGACTGGGGGATGAAACCAGAGAACCGGATGAAACCTTCAGTGGTTGAGAAGGTGCGAGGCTGGCGCTGATTTCTTTTTAGTTCATATTATACGTTTAGCAGCCTGTCAGTTGTGTCGGGTGATAAAACCATAAAATGTCTTTGATGTGCTGTGGATTGATATTTTCCAGCCTAATGTGCTGACATACTGTATGTGTGACTTCATCACACGTCATCATCAGGCTGTCACATTGTGTGTGTGTTTGTGTGTGTCATTACATCATGATTAATATGAACAAGATGGATTATTAACACCAGGAATTACCTTGGGAGGAGAAACTAAGCACACATGGTCTGATCGATCAAACAGAAGGTCAGATGACAGAACTTAGTTTAGTGTTTGAGGTTTGATTGAAAGGGTTACAGCTTTTCTGTTTACCATCTTTGATATTCAAAGAGAACATAGCATGAAGCCAGTCAAGCATTACAGAGTTTTGTGTGTGTGTGTGTGTGTGTGTGTTTGTGTGTGTGTGTGTGTGTGTGTGAGAGTCAAATCATTTTCACTATCTGCTTTTGAGCTACAAACTTGGATAAAAAACATAGATGCCTATATATTCATCATTACTTAGCATATAGTGAACGGCCATTACACGTTACAAACACAAGCAGATTCCAACGGTATTAGGATTAGCACTCTGTGACCAAAAAACAAAACACATTTTTATTAAGCACAAAGTATTTATTTTTCTTTATCCACCCCCCCCCCCCCCCCCCCTGCTGTGTTCCATCTTCTCTTACTCTGACCTGGTTATACTGTATAGCTGACGCAGTACATACATAAGATGATCCATCAAGATATTTAGATATGCTATTAAGATATTTGGATAAGATATTTAGATATGCAAAATATATTCTAAGTACCAGAATTCAAATACACATTGTAGTTCAAATAAAAGGCTCAAAAATGGCCCAAGGGTTATTGAATTAAGAGTTAATGAATGGGTTAATTAATACAGGTTAAATAATGTTACAAGCTCTTCCAGAGCAAACAAAAGGCACAAAAGGTTTTGTACAGGCATCCATTTTTCCCCTCAATTCGCACATCAAGCGTTCGAAGGTGAATTTAAAAAGCACCGTGAGCGTAGTAATAACTGCATGTATGCAAGAGAGCATCACACATATCCTGTGGTCATTTGGTGTGTCCCTTCCTCAGAAATGCGTCTTAGTGACGTGCGCCTTAGCGATACGTCTGAGTCCAGGATAAATAATGGCTGCAGCTTAGCACCATCTGATAATGTGTCTCCAAATGAATCAAATGATCTAATGTTGTGTCTCAAATGGGATACTAATATATTCTAGACTGTTATTATGCATTATATTATATATTACATATTTATATGTATTATGTATATGTTTGAATATTCCTCTTAAACCTTCCAAAAATCGGAAGGTTTTTGTTTCTGAAGTGGTGTTTAGTGAATACAGAAGATATACAAATGAGTATGTGAAGAATCCTATTTTTGATCACTAGGTGCAGTAATAACTTTATGGAGGTAAATAGAGCAGGAAGCACAGTGCCCCATGATTGTGCATCATCTACCGGGTATGGATATGCTAATTTGTCTCAGAATTGCTGTGTTCAAACTGTCATATGACATGTATTACCATGATGAAACTTGTAGGGCACATAGTCCGTAAAATTGAGGTTATGCAAATAACATGATTTCTTATACTTGTGTTCTATATAAAGTGCTGTTGAAGACTGAACTCGCTGTCAATCTTTGATAGGACAATTTAAGCTTATTCTGCCTCATACCATTCTTCCAAAAAAGGACAGTTAATCACCACACTGGGATAGGTTACAGCAGTGTGATTTTCTGACAGAGCTGAATCCCAGCCTGGTTCTCTGATACCCTCTGTAATGACTCAGAATGATGCTCTTCACCTGATCTGTGCTGTGTCACTCTCGTTCAGCTTGTCCTGTGTGTGTGCGTGTGTGTGTGTGTGTGTGTGTGTGTGTGTGTGTGTGTGTGTGTGCGTGTGCGTGTGCGTGTGCGTGTGTGTGTGTGTGTGTGTGTGTGTGGTGATAAAGATGTAGGCAGAATCTAACAGATCTGCAGATCTAAGTGGGTGGTGGATGCTGAGGCAGACTAATAGCTTGGGAGTGGTCCAGGATGGGAGGATGGACATATATACAAGAGCACACACACACACACACACACACACACACACACACACACACACACACACACACACACACACACACACACACTTGAATCTACAGAAAAATAACAGAAGTTTTAGGGTCCAGGATGGGAGGATGGACATGTATACAAGAACTCACACACACACACACACACACACACACACACACACACACACACACACACACACACACACACACACACACTCACTTAAAGGTACAGAAAAATAACAGCAGGTTTAGGGCCCAGGATGGGAGGATGGACATGTATACAAGAACACACACACACACACACACACACACACACACACACACACACACACACACACACACACATAACACTACAGCAAAACAAAACAACACAGCATGCTTAGGTTACATGGGAGTGACAGCGAGTGGCAGACTATGGTTACGTTACGTATACACAGTTCACACAGCTGTAATGATGATGCAAAAGGTTGGCAGGTTGAAAAAATTCAGCTGTAACTCTAGTTCAGAGCTAATTTACACTTACATTACAGGTTATTCGATCAGGAATTGGAAGCATAATTGCTGTGGCCTCTCTTTACAGACATTTCTGTACACATATTCAAGATTCACTTGAACAGTATGTTGTTCATCTCGCACACGCACGATACATTTCAAATATAGCCAGAATTACCTACGTCATTTACCAACCTGTCACAGTCATTTGTCATCACAGTCATCTGCCTCAGTCCTGAGTATTTTTGTAATATTTTTGTAGTATTTTTTAAATAAAGATTTATGCGTTTATGAACATCTTAAGCAACAAGTACACATAAAATAATGATATATACTAATACCAACTTGTCTATGTTCATTACTCTGCTGTTTATATATAGTATAAGTAGGATACTTTATGCTATTGGAAATGGGTCGATGAGTCGATATGCCGCAGTCAGTTGTGTGAAGGCACCATAATGCTGAGATTCTATGTTCAATTTTCCAATAATATTACAGGTACAATCTGCTTAGGTAATGCAAATAATTCCTGTCTTTCTACTGTTGATGCATGTTTGAATGTATATTGGCAAAACAGTCTCAACTCAGAGTAACATGAGCACTGCTTAGTATGGCTCCAGTTACTGAAAATCTAATTATCAGCAAATTCAGGGTCAAAACACAGGAAGGCAACGTCAAAAAACGATAAATCTTTGATAGGAATAGCATATATACAAGAGAATAAAACAACAATAATAAAACTAAAAGAAATAAGGACCAGGGGAACGAGAAATACATAGACAAAGTAATCAAGGAATAACCCAGAACAGGTGAACACAGTTGGGTAACAAACCAATGAGAGAGGATAAGATCATAAACCAAAACATGAGAACATGGTGTTTGTTGTCATGGAAACAGCAACAAAAAAATGGGGAAATTGAAATAGATGTATGTTTAAAAAAAAAAAAAAACTATTGTCATAGAACAATTAAGACAATAACTAATGCTTGCTAGTACACAACCTAATGCTCTTGCATAGTTTTAGTTCTTTCATGACCATGTGAAGTATTGTTACAAACCTCCAGAACACATTCTACTGCCTTTGTGTGCATGCTACATTGCTTTCTTGTCTCTTTCACATATCACGTACATGTTAAACGGTTGTAGCTTGATCAAGGGCGTATATTTTTAGTAGTGTCCCAGTAACGGTGTGTGTGTGTTTCCGTTATGGGGACCAGAAAGCTCTGCAGTTCCTCAAATATTTTCTTCTTGTTACTGAGGGTAAGGTCAGGGTTAGAGGTAGATGTCTGAAGCTAGATGTTTATGAAACCTGCAGATGTAGACAAAGTTCAATCTCCATATCATGATGTCATTGACCTCTAATTAAAAGGCGTTATTTTTGCAGATTTGGATGGGAACTATGGGGGTGGACTGCTGGACATGGTTAAAGGAGGTGCTGGAAAGTTCTTCAGCAACTTCAAGGACAACCTGAAGGACACCATCAAGGACACGTCCACGAAAGTTATGAATCAAGTTGCCACGTAAGTCCTTACTGTGTGTGTGAGATTGAAGATTGATGACATCATAAATGCTGTTTTAGGAAATTCAAGCCTAAGGTATCTGCCAGGAGGTTATGAATTACCCAGACAGATATCCAGATCGATACAGAAATGGCAAAAGAAACAGTCAGTGATGCAGTGAATTTGAATCGGTTGTCTAAATGGAAGAAGACGGACACATGGACAAACCTAAAAAGATAAGGGAGATAAGGGACATGAATCTGTTATTCTCTTTACATGGAAGAGTGCAGATCATAATTAAACTTCTTGAATGCTTATACTGAAGATATTACTAACGGCTTGTTATTTTTTATGCTCATTGAATAAAGGGTGCGGGGGCACGGTGGCTTAGTGGTTAGCATGTTTGCCTCACACCTCCAGGGTTGGGGGTTCGATTCCCGCCTCCACCTTGTGTGTGTATCCTGCCTTGATGCCCGATGACGCCTGAGATAGGCACAGGCTACCCGTGACACGAGTAGTTCGGATAAGCGATAGAAAATGAATGAATGAATGAATAAAGGGTGCCAATAATTCTGGAAGTCACTGTAAGTGTACATGAAATAAATAACTGTATTCTGTGACTGTATTTTTTTTAGACAGTGAATTTCAGTTTTTTAAAGAAGTGTATTGAAACGTATTATAAACACAGTGAGATCTATTTTTTGAAACGTTATTTTATTTCTTATTTTTTGATTTATAGCAGTTTAGTTTAATGATGTTATATTAATCTTATACTCATGTCTGTTAAGATTAAGTTCATTAACCATAAACCACATTTCCCCCCTGACTTTACCAACGGTGGCAAAAATTCAGGAAATTATAGTATGAATGACTCTGTGATGTATAGATTATATAGATTATAGATTGTATAGATGTATAGATATCTTTATTTGCATTGTTGCTTTATAGCATATTCGACTTTTTATTGAAAGTTAAGTAAAAAGAAGAACGAATATGAAATTGAAATGAAATATCGACCACGGTTTCTGTTATTTTGATACAGAAAAATCAAAGTTAGTGTGTACTTTCGTCCTTCACAGTTCAGTCTTCACGTCTTGCTTCACAGCACAGTCCTCTTTGCTCAAACAAGCTCTGCAAATTCCTCGTTGCTAAATCAGCACTGTAGCAACGTTGGAAATGAGCAGCATAACACAAAAGCCCTGCCTGACACACTAAGTAGGCCAGTCGTGTCCCGTGTTTGTCTGTTGGTTAACAGCCCAAATTTGTCACGTGAGCTCAGGGATAGCTTTCCAGATCTCGTTTATTATAATCATTTTTTGTATATTTTTTTTAGCATACCTTAAAGCCTTATCTATCATTAGAGAAAGATGTAAAATCTGTTTGTTCACTGAGCTTCAGGTGGAGGATCTTTAAATTGTTTGTAGTGTATATAGTTATGCCCCAAGTCCCCTGGGACAGGCTTAAGGTTCTCTGTGATGCTGAATACTATACAGTATGTGGTACACGACATAGATGGATGGCTTCTCTCAGTGTTTCTGTGTTGGTTGGTTTCTTAAAGTTATAAGGAACCACCTTGTGAAGCGTAATAAGGACATGCACAGACTTAATAATATAAGTAAGATAAACTGTTCTACTGTTTACACTTTACTGTAAAAGAGCTAGGCCTCCTCGGATGGAATCAGAATCAGAATCAGAATCAGAAAGGTCTTTATTGCCAAGTATTTCACATACGAGGAATTTGTTCTAGTACAGGAGCTCCACAGTGTAAACAGATTGGCAATGATAAGAAATGAACACATATATAATAGACAGTATGTATGTACAGTGGAAAAAAGATTTACAAATTGAAATATAAACGTGCAAATTGAAGTATAGATAATAATAATAACTCAAAGCTTCTGTGGAAGAGGAATAAACGTCTTGATGATCATTATGATCTATAAAATTGTCTGCTGGTTCTTTTTGGGCAACAGGGAAATTTCTCCAACATCTAAACTAATCCAAATCAAAAGAAATGAAATACTGAGCTGCTAATTAAACTAAATTAGGACATTACTTTTATAACCACAAACTCACGTATTTTTGTGAAGTATTTTATTCACCATATCGTATATAAGAGCCGCATGCAATATGCGAGTAAACTTTCTAAAAAACTGTTGGGATCTGTGAGGATCTGGAACTTCTGTTTTGATCAAAATTACAGACCAAATTAATTCTTGTTTGCAAAAAATAAAATTGCCACATAGTGCAACTGTAATACATCTCTATTAGCTTTGAGTTTTATATTATTATGTAACCCAAGCATGCAACATGCCCAGACTCGCTAGTCATGTGACTGTGTTTGAAACAGATATAGCTTAGCTACAAGCTTAACTACAACTAAAAAGCCTAAAATGGAAAAATTACTTTAGTATTTATCATATTTTAAATTTCCGTGTGTTGTTTTTGTCACCAAACCCATATGGCAGGTGTGTGTGTGTACTCAGTACTGTATGTCCATCTAACAAAACAGACTTTTTACTGTTTACTGTTTACCGAAAGTGTAATTGCTTGAATGTGATTGCTGAATGCTTCCAGTTAATTCTGGTAGCTGCACAGAGTGGACCATTTTATAATTACATTACCTAGACAAGCAAGAGCTCTATTATTCTTGTCCAGTCGCATGTTTTGTTACCCCCAAAACTATAGTTACTATAATACTTAGACATGGCAATATTTAATTATTTAAGTTTCTTTCTGTACTAATAATAATGTTTAGGAGAGTGGAGATGCATTAGTACTATTTAATTTGGTGGGATAGTAAGAAATAAGAGAGACTCTAAAAGAAGAAAAAGAAGCAAATTCTTTAGATATGTTAACAGTAAGCACATTTGCCTCACACCTCCAGGGTTGGAGGTACGATTCCCGCCTCCGCCTTGTGTGTGTGGAGTTTGTGTTGAGTTCTCCCCGTGCCTCGGGGGTTTCTTCCGGGTACTCAGGTTTCCTCCCCTGGTCCAAAGACATGCATGGTAGGTTGATTGGCATTTCTGGAAAATTGTCCATAGTGTGTGATTGTGTGAGTGAATGAGTGTGTGTGTGTGCCCTGCGATTGGTTGGCACTCCGTCCAGGGTGTATCCTGCCTCGATGCTCGATGACGCCTGAGATAGTCACAGGCTCCCCGTGACCCGAGGTAGTTCGGATAAGCGGTAGAAAATGAATGAATGAATGAATGAATGTTAACAGTAAGTCTTGGCATCTTAAATACATATTCAGTTAACATTCACTAGTTCAACAGGTTCCATATAATATACAGTAAGCCTGATGATAAACAGATTGTTGTTTAACAATATTCTTCTTTTTCCTTTGTTTGGGTAAATTGTTCTGAGAGCCATCCTTTATATAATATTTATGGAAGGAGTCTCCAGTGTCAGTTCCTTGAGACAGTCTGTACATTTATTGATGGAGAAGTTGGGAAGTCTTCTGTATAGAGAACTTCGCACTTCTGTCATTGTATAATGACAAGCTTTTTTTATCTTATTAAATTTTGTCGTTATTTATGTCGTCGTTGTCGTTGCTCGCTGTTCAGAGTCGCCACAGCGGATAATCTGGTCCGCATATATTTAATTTGGCAAAGGTTTTACATCGGAGGCGAAACTTCTATAAAATAAGTAATAATAAGAAATAGCTTTTTAAGCATAGGTATAAATGGTGAAAAAGCAGGTAGAATCATTCATCGTTAATGAAGAATTGCTATCGTGGGCATTTACATTAATGTGACTTGCCAGACATACTTATAAAGAGCAACTTACATTGATCCCTTTATATAACTGTTGATATAACCCTTTATATAATTGAGAAGTTGATGGTTAAGGGCCTTGCTCAAGGGCCAAGCTGTGGCAAATTGGCAGTGTGGTATTTGAATTCAACGTTTCAGTCACTACTCCAGCAGGAAGAAAACAGTTTTTGGATGTGTTGTTATAGGAAACTAATCCAGTTTAGTGTAGGAAAAGTAACTCAGCTGTGCATTGGATTGCCTCACACTATGTTGCTTTTCCATTATTATCTAGAAAAATGTGCTTTGAAATGTTTTATTCCTTAAAAATAATCAATGGAAAATGTCTTTGGGGGAGCAAAAACCATTAGAAAGCAAGGTCTATTGGAAAGAGACATAAAGCATACTGGTCCATAAAGCATTATTTTTTTAAATGGACACATTTATTTGGACACCCTTGTTTAAGACTGAGTTTTATTTTATCATTCTTGCCCAGGCATGTGGGTAAATAATTCCCTGTAACATCATCTGATTGATGTATATGATGTAATTGATGTTCATTAGGAAGTAGTACAAGATCTGAAAAAGATATACTGTACAGTATTGTAAGTAATTATGTCTGTTTGCTGTTTTTGTAACAGCTACACCAAAGGAGAGCTGGACATCGCCTACATCACCTCTCGTATCATAGGTGAGGATTGAAACACCTATTTCATAAACCGCATCCTTCGGTTTCTCTTTTATCTTTCTGCTTTTGTCTGCCATGTCAGTAGGCGTGAGGTCACTTAGGAGGCGATCGCTCGGTTTCCATGTGATAGAGCTGTTTGCTCTCTCTGCACAATTGCTTCATCCGTACAGATTTATTTGCAAGACAAACAGTAGTAGTCCTCATTTCTGATCTCGTGCTAGAAGTAAATATTCATGACCTGCTCTGAATGGAATTGTTGGATAATTTCAAAACTCACTATGACCTCAGATCTGAATGAACACCTAAATATGCTGAATTAGGACTGAGCTCAAAGCTTAATCGTTGATGATCATGCTCTGTGTTTGTAGATAAAAAACTCAAAGCTTGGTGGTGAAGCAGGTTAAATCTCATGTCCTGACTGTAACTATTCCTCTTGGTGCTCTATTAGTGATGTCATATCCTGCGGAGTCTGTGGAGTTGGGCTACAGGAACCATGTGGAGGATATCCGTTCTTTCCTGGACTCGCATCATGCCGATCATTACACGGTTTTCAATCTGTCCCAGAGGAACTACCGTGGAGCCAAGTTCTCCAACAGGGTGAGTCGACTCCTCTGTATGTGCAGAGCCCAAGCCTTATGGAAGTTTTTCGGTTCTAAAAAAAGTCTCTGTATAGTTGTGCATGCAAAGGCTGAGTAGCAGAAGTTTTTGGAAAGTTTTTTTCTTTTATTTCCCTATTATTTTATGATAGCACAATGAGTCATTCCTGTCATGGGCCTGATTTCTTTAAGACCATAGCACAATGAGATGGTTCAGCAGTTACAGTAATATGGCATTGCAATAAGTCAAAGACGTTCCTAAGAATTTCCTCATAACTTCTTCAGTGTGGACTGAACGTCTGGATTGAAATGTCAACAATGAAGCAACAAACTAGGAAATACCAAGAAATTAATTTCACTTTGCTGTAATGCATATATGAAAAAAATAAAGGCTCCTTCTTCATAATGAAACACGGAAGTTAAGCAGCTTTATTTTTGTGCTGCTAAAAATGACATCTCAGCATGTAAAATATCAAGAGTCGAGAAAATAAAATGTCAAGATGGCTTATATCTGATGCAGTACATGGTGAAATGAAACAGCGCTCCAGCAGGACCACGGTGCTACATAAAAACACAAAGCTACAGAAGACAACACAGAACTAAGGACTTATCACATAAAGCATGTGTGTGTGTGTGTGTGTGTGTGTGTGTGTGTTTGTGTGTGTGTATGTGTGTGTGTGTGTGTGTGTAACAAGAATTAATAGTCTAATCTAATCTGCTCTAATAATCCTAATCTAAATTTTTTTGTGGCTTAGTAGTTAGCACATTCGCCTCACACCTCCAGGGTCGGGGTTCGATTCCCGCCCCCTTGTGTGTGTCGAGTTTGCATGTTTTCACCGTGCCTCGGGGGTTTCCTCCGGGTACTCCGGTTTCCTTCCCCGGTCCAAAGACATACATGGTAGGTTGATTGGCATCTCTGGAAAATTGTCCATAGTGCGTGATTGTGTGAGTGAATGAGAGTGTGTGTGTGTGTGTCCTGCGATGGGTTGGCACTCCGTCCAGGGTGTATCCTGCCTTGATGCCCGATGACGCCCTAGATGGCTCCCCATGACCCGAGGTAGTTCGGATAAGCGGTAGAAAATGAGTGTGAGTGAGTGAGTGAATTGAATTGAACATTGTTTAGCATTGGCATCAAATTTTAAGTTTTTATATAAAAAAAAGCTATATTTCCTGTTATAGACTAACATTTAAAGCTTAAATATAGTTGAATATGCCTAGAAATATGCCTGATTTGATTTACTGTAATCTTATAATAAGAAATATTAAATACTTTTGATAAGATTTAAGATATCACTTGCTAAGGTGTCGTTGTTTGCAGTGTGTCTTGAGGCTGGTGTTGATCTCACGACAGGGATAAAACAAATCTGTAGCCCAGGGTTGAGTTCTTCTCAAAAGCTTCACAGTACAAAGATCATTGTTGAACGGTTAAACGAGCATCACGTTGTACTCCCTCTCACTTAGTTAAGCTGAACTTTAGTTTATGATGGTTTTTTGGGAAACTTACCACAAATAATTTTTATGGACAAGCATGTACACCAGTAGGCCTTGTTGATTCACTTCAGTGGTCCAGCACCCAGAGCAAGAAGCACTCTCTACTGGAAGAATTTATTGTTGCAAAAGAAATTCTCATCCAGTAGCTTTGTTTAAACATAAAATATCCTGAGTGGTTCATATATTCCTCACCGTCTGCACTGTTCCTCTGGATTCCAAAATGGTCTGCACTACGCAGACTCACTGTGGACATAATGCAGCTATTGTTAGACACTACTTTTATTAGGCATATTAATTTGATAAATATGGGGGCATGGTGGCTTAGTGGTTAGCACGTTCGCTTCACACCTCCAGGGTTGGAGGTTTGATTCCCGCCACCGCCTTGTGTGTGCGGAGTTTGCATGTTCTCCCTGTGCCTCGGGGGTTTCCTCCGGGTACTCCGGTTTCCTCCCCCGGTCCAAAGACATGCATGGTAGGTTGATTGGCATCTCTGGAAAATTGTCCGTAGTGTGTGATTGTGTGAGTGAATGAGAGAGTGTGTGCTCTGCGATGGGTTGGCACTCCGTCCAGGGTGTATCCTGCCTCGATGCCCGATGATGCCTGAGATAGGCACAGGCTCCCCGTGACCCGAGTAGTTCGGATAAGCAGTAGAAAATGAATGTATAAATGAATGAGAAAAATACATCAAAATACAATGGATGTCTATACAACACAATACAAGTTAAACACACAACCAGGTACATAATGACGCTAGCACTATACAGCACCACCTCTCATGTTAAGTACAAACTTCCATGCTAGTCACACTGGAAAAACATCTTTAAAAGTGGAAAGAAATGACCAAAGACTATGACCTGTTTATTAAAGTCCACGTTTCTTCACCTTACTGAGAGCTGACTCTTTTGGGCCTCCTTTTTTTTTAAGCTATTCTTTAAAACACAGCCAACCCTCTACTATGAATACGCTTCTAACGAGTGCACTGTAAATAGCTTTTTAGCATCTCATGATAATTGTTATAATGGCTTTGTCAATAGACTTGTCAATATCGTCATGCAGTGAAATCTGAATAGACTGTTTACTGATTAAATAACACGCACGTTAACAACACGCTCTCTCTGCAACCATCACGCGGCTCATCTGATGTGGTCGCATCAATAACGCGACATGTTCATGCATAGTTGTAACACGTTTCTCGTTTGCTCAGTGATGGTTACTTACACAGGATTACAGTGTGACCTGGAACCTTACTCCACATCCAGCTTAACATGCATAATTTTCTGCTTTATATACGCTACGCTATACGCTCAGGTAACCTCCAGCTATGTTACTTGATTCTCTCTTCAGGTTTCTGAATGCAGTTGGCCAGGCAGACAGGCCCCGAGCCTTCACAACCTGTTTGCAGTGTGTAAGAACATGCACAACTGGCTCAAGCAGAACCCCAAGAACGTGTGTGTGATCACTTGCTCGGTAAGAGATGAAACACTATACATATAACTGTGCTATCAGATTCACACCCCATGTTAGTTCTTATCCTGCAGGACATTTCGATTTACGTTCCCAGACTTTCAGCTTGTAACTTTTTAACTGCTCTTGAATCTTTATTAGAATTTTAGAGTTTATGACTGCTTAAATTAAGCTTCAGTGAATTTACGTGTAATTTGGTTATTCGTTTTCATTTTTGATGGGATTTTATCTAAGATTCCGCTCATTGATGTTTATTTTTTTCCCTTAAAGTTCGTGCCATTATTTGCTGTCAGCATTCAGTAAAACCAAACAAGCATAGCAAAAGCAAATAGTTGTTTTAGCATAGCAACCGGAAAACATAGAGAAGATGGTCTTAGCAATTTCAATGTCAATCATCATTTTACTGTGCATGTGTTTAATGACCTTAAATTTTTTTAAACAAAAGATTCTTTAAAATTTAAATTTAATTTTAAATTTGTGTACTAAAATGCTTTATCGACCTGTATAAGTAAAAACAATTGAATTAATTCGAATAAAAATATATTAAGAATAGAATTCCAGTAAAATAGCAATAAATTGATGGTAAAATCTTTCAAGCTACTAAAATAAATGTAAAAGCTGCTTGCTTAGTAATGAAATGAGACTCTTAGATTTTAGCTTCTTCTGCTGTTGTAATTTGTTTAATGTCTAATGCACTCAGCACAACCTCTGAACCAGTCATTTATTTACTATATTAACCAGACCTGCTAGTGTAGCAGATAAACCGCAGTGTTTCACTCAGCTCCTGAGCTCCCCAGGTGGTGAATTAGTATATCATGTACAGGGGTTTGGGCACTACAGGATCCCGGCTTACTACACACCGGGACAGTGACTACGTGCTCACGTTGTGAAACGTCAACACTGGTATTTTACGGACACATGGTACATCTAGCAGGATCATATTCTAGCTGGTGGATTTTTCTAAACTCATTAAGCATTTAAAAGTCTTTATACTCAAACTAACTCCATAAAAACATTAAATAAAGCTAAAAAGTGCTAACATACAGTAAGTAATCGTGTGAATGCTACATCAGTGATAACAGGCTTCAGGTTACATTTGCAGACAAAGCTAGCTGAGTGTTCACCCTCCCCCTTTTTTAGATGAGAGGCTTCAGAAAATATGACTTTATTTCTAGTAAGCGAACATACTGAACATCACCATGCTCCCTGTTTTTTTGTTCTACACTATGGGATTATTTTAGGGACCAAATGTTTCAGTGCACTGGAAAGATTTTAAAAGCCCTTAAAATGCACTGACTCCCTGATCAATGCACCGAATCCCTGATAAATGCACCCCCTCCTTGATCAATGTACCGACTCCCCCGATCAACACGCCGACTCCCAGACCAATGTGCTGATTTCCTGAACAATGCACCAAATCCCAGATCGTCATACCGACTGCTGAACTAAGGAACTGATTGAAACAATACAATATTGGTGACAACACTGAGTGCTGTCTGAAGGCACAGCTGCTTGAACACTGAAGGCAAAGCTGGTTGAATGGAGTGTAATGAGCGGAAGAAGATTATCGGCTGAGAATTATGGGCTGAAACTCATCTTTATATTTCGGTTTATAAAATCTTTTGTGAAAAGATACGTATACCACCACACACTTTGGGAAATTACGCAATTTTATACAACTGCATTATCAGTATATTAGGTTTAAAAAATGTTAGGTTTATTAACATACTTATTTCTAACAGAAATCTGCATAATAGTGAATTTATAATAGTCATAATAGTTTGTTTCTGTGTGTCTCAGGATGGCAGAGGTCCTTCTGGTGTGCTGGTCTGTGCCATGTTCTGCTTCTGCCACCTTTTCACTAACCCGGTACCTGCCATGCAGCTGCTCAACACCAAGAGGCCTGGACCAGGCCTGTGGCCCTCACACAGGAGGTAGAAATAGATCAAAACCATAAAGCAGCAAACAAAAATCTTGTGTTTTTGAGATAAAATAGAAGCCAGAATAGTGCAAGAATTTATTACTATTAAAATAATTATGCCCAATTAATAATATAATAAATAAATAAATAGTCCCCACTAGTACACACAGAAGCATCCATCAGTGCCAATAGCTATTATCATGATCATGGTTTTTACATCACAGATATTTTATTCATTCTCTAAAATCACTAACAAAGTTGACTAAGTTGTTAGCACGAATGGCCACATTGTAGTTTAACTTACGTAACATCAAATAACTTTTTTACTAATGTTATCATCGTAAAATAATTAGTGCTAGCTTGCAGAATAATTAGCTACCATTGCATTGAATTAGAGCACCACATAAACTTGTAGTACCAAAAAATTATCTGGCTAGCATTGAGACAGCTCATGACCAGCTCATGTTTAAGGTTTTAGCTAGTTAAATGCTACAGTAGCTGGTATACATCAAAAACAAATAAGATATATTGCACTTTTAACTGGATGTATGATATATTCTTGGCACATTTTTAAAAGGTTTGGTGGCTAAATGGTGTCTGAGAAGCATGGCTAATAATTGCCAAATCAGACCAAGATAAGTTTATACGTAACTCATTATTATTATTATTATTATTATTATTATTATTATTATTATTATTATTATTATTATTATTATTATTATTATTATTATTATTATTAATAACAACAATAACAACAACAACAATAATAATAATATTATTATTATTAATAATAATAATAATAATAATAATAATAATAATAATAATAATAATAATAATAATAATATTATTATTATTTTTTTTTTTAAAGCACTCAAAGTCTTTTTTGCCAAGTTTTTTTTTGTTTATTTTGTGAGGTTTTGACCATTCTGTTTTATGGCAACAGAATCCGCACTCAAAGAGGAGTTCCCCATTAAAAATTTATTATTTTTTCTTTCATGAATACTTTAAGGCACGTTGTTTTTGCCGGTCTGATAAACCTCCGTGTATGGGGTTTTGTGTGTGTTTGGTCAGGTACGTAGGCTACATGTGTAGCATGGTTTCCGAGAAGCCCACATTGCCCCACTCTAAACCACTAGTAATCAAAGCTGTCACGATGAATCCCATACCCTGCTTCAACAAACAGCGCAGTGGCTGTCGACCTTTTTGTGATGTCCTGAACGGCGAGACAAAGATCTTCTCCACAGCACAGGAGTACGAGAGGATGAGGTACACCAGATAACACACTGCCTCCTGCAAATCCTTTCTTTCATACATACTGCAGCTGCATTTAAATAGAATCTGTAATTTAAAACTTAAAATAGTCAGTTTGATGTGAATTCATGATCTCTTCCATCCAGGGAGTACAGGGTGCATGAGGGGAAGGTGGTCTTCAACCTGGGAGTGAGCGTTCAAGGCGATGTGGTGATCTCAGCCTTCCACATGCGCTCCCATGCGCTACAAGCTAAGGTGAGCACAGGACATTACATAAGGATTGAGGCATTATCCTGTGTTTTTAATTTAAAATACTAAGGAATTAGTGTCTATAATGAGTAAAATGTCTGTAATGACCTATTAGGTCCTCAGCAGCTCTTGGTTACACAATTCCTCTCGACTACACAATTCCTCTCGACTACAAACTGTTGCAGAAAGGAAATTATTTACATTGACATTATTTCCTGTCCAGTGTCACACAAATGAGGATGAGGTTCCTTTATGAGTCTGGTTTCTCTCTTTTTTCCTCATATCATCTCAGGGAGTTTTTCTTTCCACCGTTGCCTCATTATGGATAGATTTTAGAGATAAATTGTAACTTAATTTTAAAGCTTCTGTAAACGATGCTTCTGTAAATCTGCTTTGAGACGATATGAATTGTTAAAAGCGTTATACAAATAAATCGAATTGAATTCAAATACTGTAAAACACTGTGAGTAAGCACTGCTGTGGAATAACGTTTTTAGTAACATAATGACACTAATACTCCAGAAATTACAGTATGTTTGATTAAAATGCTTGTTTTGTTGCAGGTGACCAACACACAAATATTCCAGATTCAGTTCCATACAGGCTTCATTGCCCCTGGCACAACAGTCTTAAAGTTTTTGAAGTAAGCTTTATTAGCTCTCTGTCTGATTTAATAGAAAGATACACAAATTTAGTCCTTCCAGGATTTCACAGAAATTAACACAAACTCTACAATATACAATACAAAGGTGCTTGTAATTTTTCAAAATTACAGCACATTTTCAGCAGATTTGGACCAGTACCTAAAAAAACCAAACAAACGAAAACCTATCATATTTGGCTGCAATAGTAAAGCAAGCTTTTTGAAATTCTGCAAGGACTCAAATAATGAAGCTAAAATGCTTCTCGATCTCAGTCATCAAAGTGCTTGTGTTTTTTGTGTGTTCTCCAGTCAGGCACCATACAGTATAATCTCCATTTTCATGTATTCATTTCGCAGACAATTTGATCCCAAGTGACTTACATTTAATACAAGACACAATCCAATCATATGCTGAGAACCCAAACCCCCGAGCCACCACTCTTACACTCTTAAATGCTTCACTGTGGCTTTATCCAAAACATATTACATTCTCTCTCTGTACTTGATTTTAAAATACTCACACGTGTGTTCAGGCCCGAGCTGGATGCTTGTGATTCTCCAGACAAGTATCCTCAGCTGTTCCAAGTTCTGCTGGAGATTGAGGTGGAGGACACAGAGAAACAGAAAGATCTCACACCACCCTGGGAACAGTTCCCCACCAAAGACCTGAGCCCAAATGTGCTGTTCTCCAGCCACCAGGAACACAAGGATGCTCTTGCTGTCACAGGTGAAATACAGCAACAAAATGCATAGTTACAGAATACTGTACAATCATTTAAGCATTCTTTCATTCACACGGACAAGTCTGTCTTCAGAACAGTACTGAGTCTGTTAAACAATTCTCAAGCCCTTAAATCTGGAGATCAAACCCACATTTTAGAGCATTATACTGTAGCTATTTCTGAATCATTCTGAGTTCAAATTTATTGGTTGTGTTGTTTAGATCCAGCACAGGCCCAAGGGGCCCAGGGGGGCCGGGTGGGCCCAAATGAGGAGAGCGAGCCCTCAGATGATGACATGCTATCACTCTCCAGCCAGCAGAGCAGCGGCAGTGGCGAGAAAGCCAAAGGGGCCAGTAAAGCCGAGGCTCCACCCACTGCCGCCCCTCCGCTTGCTGAGGATGTTGACCTCCTGGGGCTGGACGGAGGTAACATTCCACCTCCTCCAACTTCCCCACAGCCTTCAAACACCACAAACACTACCACTGACCTGCTGGGAGATTTGTTTGGAGCTCCAGGCTCTCAGATATCCAGTGGCACTGCTTCTGCCCAGTCTACTCCTAAAAGGACGACCTCCTCGACCTCACCTTGCCCCTCACCTAGACCCTCAGACAGTAAGCACACTTTCATTTACAGGGTAAACTTTTACTGGAGTTTGATCGTTATGGTAAGTAAAAGAAACCTGAAAATAATGTTGATTGAATCTGTTTTAGGGAATATTTTGATAGGTTAAAATAGTTTGTACCTGCAGGTAATGGATCAGTCCAGACCAAAGTTTGCCTCTTTAGTTTTGCTCCTCAGTTACAAAGTTAATGTAGCTATTCTAGCAAGTAATGCAAGTCAGTCTCACCCAAAATGTAAACTCTAGTTATCTAACGTCATTCTCTGTACACAGATGGTAACACAGATGAGTACAGTATGTTGATAAATGTTTGTCACTCAAATTATTACCATCTGTGTTCACAGCACAACTGGTTTACTTAGCGATACCCACAAAACCCCATAAAAGGCAAAGTTCACAGAGGAATCGAAAAACAACAAAATGATAACTAAATAAGGGGCACCCATAATGAACAATCAGGATTATTTGGTATTTATGTAGCCATACAAGGAGTTTGTTATGTATTACTTATATTGTAGCTCTTGGATTAAGGAAGCAAAAAATGGGCAAGATAAAAGATTTGATTGTGTGACTCAATTGGGATACATTGATTTGTCAGAATCGCACTCTGGCATCATCTAGTAGAAGATGTTCTGTTTAGCTGCATATTGTCTACAGTTAAAATAAACTAAACTAAACATTTACCACCAACTTCCTTCTAAAAACTACATCTGAGGTCGTTTTCACACTTTTCTTACTCTTTGCAGGTTTTGACCTGTTCGGGTCGGCTCCATCTGCTGCAAAGCCTCAAGACTTTATGGGGTCCTTCCTAGGAGCAGGTAATGTGAGACAGTCAGAGCCCTTTCTGCATGCAGCACACTCTCCATCTCCCACTATGCAGAGCATGGTCTTGGGTAAGGCATGCACCTATGCCAGCAGTGTGTATAGCAGCGGTGTGTGGATCAGAAGTGTGTGTATTAGCCTTGTGTATAACAGCAGTGTGTGTATGTAGTGTGTGTATTAGCCATATCAGCAGTGTGTGGAACAGTAGTGTGTGTATCAGCAGTGTGTGTATGTAGTGTGTGTATTAATCTTGTGTATAACAGCAGTGTGTGTATGTAGTGTGTGTATTAGCCATATCAGCAGTGTGTGGAACAGTAGTGTGTGTATCAGCAGTGTGTGTATGTAGTGTGTGTATTAATCTTGTGTATAACAGCAGTGTGTGTATGTAGTGTGTGTATTAGCCATATCAGCAGTGTGTGGAACAGTAGTGTGTGTATCAGCAGTGTGTGTATGTAGTGTGTGTATTAATCTTGTGTATAACAGCAGTGTGTGTATGTAGTGTGTGTATTAGCCATATCAGCAGTGTGTGGAACAGTAGTGTGTGTATCAGCAGTGTGTGTATGTGTGTGTGTGTATTAATCTTGTGTATAACAGCAGTGTGTGTATGTAGTGTGTGTATTAGCCATATCAGCAGTGTGTGTATGTAGTGTGTGTATCAGCAGTGTGCTTGTGTGTGTGTGTGTGTGTGTGTGTGTGTGTGTGTGTGTGTGTGTGTGTGTGTGTGTGTGTGTGTGTGTGTGTGTATGTGTGTGTATGTGTGTGTGTGTGTGTGTGTGTGTGTGTGTGTGTGTGTGTGTGTGTGTGTGTGTGTGTGTGTGTGTGTGTGTGTGTGTGTGTGTGAGGCAGCTTGTTTCCACCACATGTTCAGTGATTGTAGCTCAGTCTTGTGGCTGCATTATACTGGTTTGGGGAACAGAGAAGAGTGTTATTTGTCTTTCAGACTGCAGTATGGGATTTTCTTTGTAGTTTACTGTATGCACTTGAGAACTCTTATACAAAACGGCCTCTTACCATTATATAATGACAAGGATATTTTCCAGAGTGTGCATTAGATTTAAATGATAAATCGACCATGAATAACATGATGTTTAGAATTATTTTTGTAATCAGTGTCTGAGTATACCTTTTTAGTTTCACTTCCTTTTATTAGCTTGTTGATATGTTTTCACTTCATATTTGTTCCGGTTACATTGCCCATAATAGATCATATTTTAGCAGAACTTTATTTCTTTAGTCTGTCCAACTTTATGTCCAGATCTTTTGCCTATTCTTTTCTGAAGAGAAGTTTGCTGTGTGGAGTTTTCCCTTAACAGAGTTAATAGTCATTTTTAAAATATCTGCACATTTGCACAAACCCAGTTCAAAGCAAACCTCCAGAGACCATTTTGTTACCTCAGTATAAAATGGCCGGAGCTGAACGAGGTCTAACTTGTGCCGATCTCTGCCAGGCCGCAGCTCACCCGTGCCCCCCGCTACACCCACTGTAAACATCCAGCAGAGCACTATGGGAGGAGGATGGGACTGGAACAGAGCAGCTCCACCTGGCAAGTGAAATTCAATACCACAAACACAGTAGCAGGACATCTGCTGGAGAATTTCTGAATTACACATACATATAACCTCATACATCACCTGCTTCATCGTTTTACTTTAAAGTACAAGCTAGAAGAAGAAATGCCATCAGCTAACTAGCTAACTAACATGCTAGTTAAGCAGGTTAATGATTTTCATAACAACATATGATAGTTGAATTAGTCTTCTCTAGCTTTCAAGCTCTTTATTCAACTAGACGATTCTATACAGAATCAGATTCTACAAAGAACAGAGTACACTTTAAAGTATATCAGCAGTTCAGTCTGTTACTTAAACTAATACATTTAACAAATGGAAAAAAAAAACATATGCAATATAGTAAAGAATATGCTACTAGTCTGGGAAAGTGGCACCAGCTTGTATAATATTAGCTGGCTGTGTTAACAAATTTGCTCAACCACTTGTCAAATATCTGCTACTGGAAGCACAGCAACAGTGAAAGTAGTCAGCTGACTAATTGTAGTTACCCCAGCTAATGTTTCTAACTCATAGTTATACATCTGAGCTGAAGTTTTTATCTAGATGTTAATAGACTCAGACATTTATTCAGACACTAGTTTCTATTTTCAGACAACAGACAATAAATTAGACTATTTGTTCATTTATAGAATAACAATAACATTTTGCGCTCTCTCTCTCTCTCTCTCTCTCTCTCTCTCTCTCTCTCTCTCTCTCTCTCTCACACACACACACACACACACACACACACACACACACACACACACACACACACGCACACATAAACAATACGCAAAACTCCTTAAATGAATATTCCTGGATTGTATTTATATGTTTATTTACTTTAAATATGCACATGTATTAAAATTATAGTATTATTTGGAAGACAATATGAAAAAGGTTTTCTGAGGTCATAAGGTTTATTTGATAAGTCTTTGTGTTGGCAGGTGGTGGATTTAATGTAGGCAGTAAATCAGCTGGTACAAGCCCTACTGGCTCTGCACACAACACTCCTACTCACCAGGCCAAGCCGAACACCCTGGACCCTTTCGCTGACATCGGCAACCTGGGAGCCAGTCTGGGAGGTAAAGTGGAAAAAATGATAAGATGTAATTAGTAAAGGTGTGAGAACAACAGGTATGGAATAATAAGGTTATTCTCTAGTATTATAAATGATCACCACTGCTTCAGTTTCAAATCAAAGGCAACGTTGTCTATACATTGTTTTGTTATACTCCTTTCAGTACCGCTATCAAGAAAGCTATTGTGGTAGATTAGTGGTTAAGGCGTTGGATCACTGATCATAACAAATCCAAAGTCCACCAAGTGTCCACTTCTGGGCCATTGAGCAAGGCCCTTAACCCTCAATTGCTCACTTGTATTAAAATAAAAATACAAAATTAGATAAACTATAAGTCGCTCTGGATAAAGATGTCTGCCAAATGCTGGTCTGGTCCAACTCTACCCACTAAGGCTGGATATGATAGTACATTTCCAGTACTGATCCCAAGAATAGGTAAATAGTGTAGGGTTGCATTAGGATGGGCATCCAGCAAAAAAAAAAACCTGTGCCAAATCAAATAAATAGGTCAATGTTCCACTGTGGTGAGTGCCATAAAATAAGAATTCTGAACCTTATCCTGTTTTTTTTCCTACAGGTGGATCAGGATTCTCCAGTAAGCCCACCACACCAACTGGAACAGGAGGAGGATTTCCACCCATGAGTTCCCCTCAGAGACCTTCTCCCTCTCCCCAACACACCACAGCAGGCTGGCAGTCCAGCACAGCTTTCCCCTCATGGCAGCCCGGAGGTGCAGGTCAGTGGCCTCCACAGGCCCAGGCCAAAGCTCCAGGACCATCCATGACACACAGCTCTCCTCAGAACAGACCCAACTACAACGTAAGCTTCTCCGGCATAGGTGGAGCTATACCCGCAGGAAAAGTACAACCCAACATAGGTCAGTGACAGTGATTGTATTTTCTGGCTGTAAAGTTAACTGAAAAAAAAAAATAGAATTAAAAAAGTGGCTGATAAGGGAATGACTGTTAATAGCTATGATAATGTGAGAAATAATAGCAACTGTTTTCTTGTGCATGTTCCACTAGATTACATGTAACTATAAAAGTGATTTTAAAAAAAAGTGTGACATCTGTCATGACATGGGGCTGAAGGCGGATAAAAATGCAAACTACCACCAGGAACTGAGAACAAAGACAAAAACAAATACCACCATACAGAAATTCTCACAAACTAGATCAGAACAAAAAAAAAAACAAAAAACACACACACAGGTTACAAACAGAAGGTAGACAAAGACAGGGTGAAAAACTTAACACTGAAGGTGGTGAGCACAATGCACAAGGGAAATGAAACATATTATTAAAGAAGACTTGATCTCAATCGTTCCCGCCTCCGCCTTGTGTGTGTGGAGTTTGCATGTTCTCCCCGTGCCTCGGGGGTTTCCTCCGGGTACTCCGGTTTCCTCCCCGGTCCAAAGACATGAATGGTAGGTTGATTGGCATCTCTGGAAAATTGTCCGTAGTGTGTGATTGCGTGAGTGAATGAGAGTGTGCGTGTGCCCTGTGATGGGTTGGCACTCCATCCAGGGTGTATCCTGCCTTGATGCCCGATGACGCCTGAGATAGGCACAGGCTCCCCGTGACCCGAGAAGTTCGGATAAGCGGTAGAAAATGAGTGAGTGAGCGTGATCTCAATCGTGCAGAGGTTCCCTCTGGTGGTCTTGCAGGGAAGTGTCCTAACACCATGGTTCTCTAATAAAATAAAAACATATTTATCTTTATCTCGGTTATAAGAAATGCAGAGAAAAGTGATGACATTCCTGAAATACTCCTGATCCTCCTGATGTGTGTGTGAGCATTACATATTTTTTTTTATCATTGTACTGTTTTAGTTTTAGTAAAAATACTTAACATGGATAAAAGTAAGGTTGTAAGAGTAACTTTATAAAAACTGTAGCACACTCGGTAACACACTAATAATATTTTTTATGATTAGAGAAAATACATTGTTGGCTCCTTCAATGTAGAGAGCAGATGTTCTAGCTGATCTTCAGCTAGTACAAATTATTCTGCGACTACTTCTTTTATACTGAGGGCGAAGAAGGAGAGCTTGGGCGTGCTCTGCTAGTGCCTGCGTGAGTTAATGTACTGTATGTGAACACAGCATTTCTTCCATTTTACTCAGGTACCAAACCAAAGGCTACTGCTAATTTTGATGACCTGCTGTCAGGACAAGGCTTTACAGGTGGAAAGGAAAAGAAAGGTCCAAAAACTATAGCAGAGATGAGAAAAGAAGAGATGGCAAAAGAGATGGACCCAGAAAAGCTCAAGGTGAGAAAAAAAAATACTGATTGTGTATTTTTTGTGTATGGGAATAGGGAATATTTAGTTTGCATCCAACTTAATTATCAGTAGTGCCTGGTATTATAATGTTATACCTCACAAAATCTTTGTAATCCTGTAATCCTCAAACCAATATTATACATACAAGTCTGTTTGGATCAGAATTTCATGTTAACGATTTCATTTTAATCAAGGATTAGTCATAATTCCTTCCCAGACTGTAACTGCAGTCTTTAGCACATAAGCCCAGGTGTTTAATCACAGCAGATTTGCCCATCAGACAGCTCCTGTGTTGTGTGTTTACTGCAGATCCTGGACTGGATCGAGGGAAAGGAGCGCAACATCCGTGCTTTACTCTCCACCATGCATACAGTGCTGTGGGAAGGAGAGAACCGCTGGAAATCTGTGGGAATGGCTGACCTTGTCACACCTGAACAGGTGAAGAAGGTCTACCGCAAGGCTGTGCTGGTCGTCCACCCTGACAAGGTGAGAAAGTCAATATATAAAATATACACTACATAGCAAAAGCTTGTGAACACCTGACCTGAACATCATACCTGCTGTATATGTGCTTGTTAAACATCCTATTACACATTTAGTCCCTAGATAGATAGGTAGATAAATAGATGGACGAACAACGTTGTACTCCAAGGAAACAAAAACATGATGCAGAAGATCCCGGAGACTGATTTTTTTTATTATTTTATTTATTTTTTATTTATTTTTATTTATTTGTTTTTGAAATCTTTTCCAATATTGCAAACTTAATATTCAATCGTTTTGTCACATTTTTGAGAAAATCCTTTTTTGAACAACCTATGTGAGAAAAGGCAAGTAGTTTCTCATGCTGAATAAAAAAAATTGCATTTTATACATACATTTTTGCCTACTCGTTTTAAAACTGGAAATAATATAGATAAAATTTGTTCTCTCTCCAGGCCACAGGACAGCCCTATGAACAATATGCCAAGATGATTTTTATGGAACTAAACGATGCGTGGTCAGAGTTTGAAAGCCAAGGACAAAAAGCTCTTTACTGAGACAAATATCCCACCCAGCTGCTGTTTACGACACAATCGTTCAACCACTCCTCCTCAGAACAGCATGAGACGATGACGATGAGGTTCGTCAGAACCCCTTTCACTGTTCTCCTCTGTCAACTACTGTACGTCCTGCTCCGTACACTGCACACACTAATGCATTCGTCTGCATAGTGTGACTGTGTGTGTCAGTGTGCAACGACTTTGTCTTCTAAATCAGCTGATGAGCGAGCTACTACATGAGCTTAGACATGGTCATGAGTTCTCCCCAGATCTACATCTTACATATCTTTCTTTTCACAAATACAGTATTTCTTCTGTTTTTTTTGTTGTTTTTTTTGTAGTTAACTAGATCAGATCCTAAACAACCTGCCACACATTAAACTGATCTTAATTACATATAGTGGTGTAAGTGGTGTAGAGAATGTGCAGGTCGGTGATGACACTGAAGCGGGGTCTTATTGATACTTAGCACCGAGAGATAAGAGCAAAGCTCAAAGGTTAGCGTGAGGAAACAGTGTCAGCATACAGTGAAGAAAAATCTTGCTCTTCTACACCGTGTGGAGTGATATAAGGCCGTTGGAGTTCACGTGTGGGCATGAAAAGCACAGAAATAACGATCGAGTAGACAAGTTTTGTACACTCAGCTAGCTATAGTGATATAATTAACAGAATCTGTGAAATGCAAAAGACTAGGAGGTGACGTCTTTCATTGACTACTGATGTATCCGTGTGTATGAAATTGTATTTGTTTACAAAAATAGACATAAGACAAATTGATTACTTACAGCACAGAGAGTCCAAAACAACAAAACACAAGTGGCTAATAATAATAATCATACTGAAAAAAACGTATCGTGGCGTGCGCTTAATTCATCGTGTACTAAAAACTTAACTGTGAAAGAATGACAATGCACGTTTATTAAAATAGCAAAATCGAACGGGATGCGTGAAGGAAAATCATTTTGAAGTTACAAAATAATCGCTGAATACTTATATAAAATTGATTTGGAATGAGAACGAATTGATAAATATATTAAAAAAAATTGTCGTTCAGATTTTTTGGATGCCTTTCAGTGAACCGTTATAATTTGTTCTAATTATCCTTATCAATGGATGAAAAAAAAAAAAAGTTTCATCTAGACATGAAAATAAAATACAGGTCATATGGTTCAATAAAAAGGTTTAAATATTTATCCATGACATCCATTTGATGTTCAATTTGTTTTTTCCAAGTCTACACTTTTTATGCAAATGTTTGTAAATCGTATGGAAAAATATCAGATATCTAATTAGATCACTTAGAATTCATATTGTGATAATAATGTACCAGGATTTGGTCACCTCTCTCAAGATTCTTCTAAATCTGAATATTCTGAGTGAATTAAGATGTATATTTGGCTTGAATATGCTTGAATGTGTAAGTGTGTATATGTGTGAATTGATGTCTAGAATTCTCCCAGTTTTTCCACTAGCACTGACTCGTTAGCTCTCTTGGGTTTTTCCCATAGAGATGTTTTAATTAATTTGATTTCACATCATGAAACAAAGACCTCAATATTGTTCACTGAACTTCAAGTCAACTTCTGCAATATTTGGATAGTTTCAAGTCATGTGTAGGCATATAAAGTGGTACACAGCCCAAATGTAATGACTCTTTGCCACAAAACTAATCTGCCCTTTCTCAATTGGTATATTTGCACTGGAATGGCACTCGTTATCCATAATATACAATAGATATGTGCGTTATCACATGGTACCTACTTACCTATTGCTCACAATTTCTAAAAACTGGATCCTGCTGTTGACGTTTAGGGCTCTTCTGAATCTTTCAGTCAACTGCCTCTCCCTATCTGCAAAAGACTTACCTCAATGTCTTCTGAAAATATCAAGCATCGGTCCATTAATGGATGGACCGTCGTATTCAACCTTTGCTCTTTCCTCAGCTCTTCTGGACTAGATTATCTTTCACCTTAAGGCTGTCCTATTGTTCTGAAGCTAATCTTTGTATACAGTAGTGAACGTGTGGTGTTACCAATAATACTATACTATGTATGAAGGTGGTTTGGATGCAGTTCTGTGTTTGCCTGTCTGCTGTATCGCCATTACTGAAATTTTATTTTACGTGTTCCCTCTCTCAGTTTTACCCGTATAAAAGTGAGCTGCACAAATAAATGGGCAAGAGAGTATGTGATATGTAAAATCAACTTTGTTTTTTTTCCCCTGTAAATGTTGAATTTATTTCATGGCTCTGGACAAAAAGGATGAAAACACAGATAGGGAAAATCTGAGACTAATAACCCACAACTTCTAATATGCTCTGCTTATACAAAAGCCTAAAAAAACACAGCGTTTTTCAAAATAAATTAGAGAGGAGTAAAGTGCAACAGGTGAAGTGTGAGAACACCAGTAAAACACCAGAGAAAACCCTCACCAAAGTACTGATTATTGTTGTATGGGTTATGGGAACATGCTATCTGGCTTTACTTCCGGTTGCGCGATTATATAAACGAAGCTCAAGTTAACATGAAATATCGGTAACTGTTGCGTACCAAGCCGTTTCTTTTGCTTTTAATTTTTGACAAGTTTGTGTATGACCCTGTATTCCATTTGTACTGACCACGCCTTTAACCTAGCCCTTGCCAGTTTTGTTCCCTTAGCCCTTTGCGACACTACCTTTGCCTGTTTTCTATGTTTGCCTGACATTTTTGGACATTTCTGCCTTGGATCTATTAAAACTGTGTTCATTCCTGCACATGGATTCCAGGCCTCTTCGTTACAGGAACCAGCCACCAGTGAATTCAGCAGACCTAGCACAGCTTCAAGCCTTAGTTGGTCATCAGGGAGAACAGTTAGCGGCCTACCCGGTGCAGCTCACTGTGCTGCAAAACACCATTGCACACCTGCTCCGAGCACTGCACAATCCTTCCACATCCAGGGTCAGGCTCATTACGCATATCTTTGCTGGAAAATTTTGATGGCTCAGCAAATCACTACTACGGTGCGACATAGTTTTTAATCACCAACCAGAGGTCTACAAGGATGCGTGTTGATACTAAATGCTCGTTTTTCATGACTCTTCTTATGGGAAGTGCCCTGAACGGCTGCGGCAACCTGGGACACAAACACCCTGGTACTGTATGTACCTCCTATGCAAATTTTACACAACAAATCTGCAAGATGTTTGAGTATTCAGAATATCCAGCTCTGTCAAGGCACTGACTTCTCGGCGGATTACACGGTACAATTTTGTACACTCGCTGCTCAGAGCAGACAAAATGATGGCACTTTAAATGCCATGTTCCAAGAAGGCTTCAACACCAACCTCCGGGGAGAACTCGCCTGTCGGGATGAGGACCTCTCGATAACCCAGTACATCACGCTGGCATCCGCCTGGACAACTTAATCAGGAACAAGCAACCACAAGCTCAACTGCATCCTGATCTTCCCTGTGAGGAGTTTCTGGAGCCCATGAAAATTGGCCAAACTGTGTGCCAGCTTGCCTCCTCCTCCAATTATGCTTCTATTGAGGACACGCTGGACATCGCTGCGTGGTCTGCCCAGAGAAACCCACCCCTCATGCTACAAATCGGACTCTTTCACACAGAAAACATAATCAGCTAATCAAGTCATCCTGGGCTTCCCACCAGCTAATCAAGTCATATTGAGGACTGAATGCCATAACAGACAGGTACACCATTCCCCTACCCCTAGTCCTTCTCACCATAAAACAACTTAGGGAAGCACAGATTTTCACCAAACTAGGCTTAAGAAGTGCTTACAATCTGGTTCACATATGAGAGGGAAACAAATGGAAGACCGCATTTCCCACCTCTAGGGACACTGAGTTTTGCCAGCCTAACTCGCCAATCGTCATCCAGAAATCCTCAGAGACTTCCTGAACCAGAATAATTGTCTACATAGACGACATTTTGATCTACTCATCCACCATTGAATCCCACATCACGCAGGTATTCAAAGTCCTACCACGACTCCTATATCATCGTGAAAGCAAAAAAGTGAATTTCACAAAGACTTGTTCTTGAGGTACGTAATAAACGGCCACTTAGTGAAGATGGACCCACACAGTAACAGAGTGACCTACCCCAGCCAACATCATGGAACTACAGAGATTTCTTGGCTTTGCTAACATTTATTGGAGGTTCTTTAGAAATTTCAGTTCCGTGGCCACTCCATTAACATCATTACTAAAAGAAAAACCACCATCCTGAAACCCACTGACCCCAGTCTGCCATTCATTGTGGAAGTTGATGCTTCTAGTAGTGGAATAGGGGCTCTACTCTCCCAAGGCCACAGGTCTCCACTACACCTCCACCCATTTGCCTTTTTTTTTTCTCCAAAAAATGTAATTTAGTCAAAGCCAAATATTATGTGGGGAAATCAGGATTGGCTCTCTATCAAGAATTTAGCCACCGCTTTATTAAATGAAGGCTAATTACCTAATACATAAGCTAATTGTTACATACAGTATATATTTATCTCATTTGGTCAATGCTTTTATTTAGTAAGACATGATACAACTTTTATATAATGAGACCAGAAAAGCTACGACTGAACAGTGGAGGCTTGTCACAACGGTAACTTCGGTAGCTCCAGGCTGCAAACACTGGACTACCACTGCTTGGAACTTACTGGACACTAACTGGTGTTGTTTTTGAGCAATATATGACTTAATCTACCAGGAAAAAGCTTGCCCATTAGAAGTGAGTATGAAAAACAGCAGATACCACAGTCACCAGAGTGAAGACTCTGAATACGTTCCACAAGTCTTTAGGTGCCATATTGAAACATAGTCTTCCTGGGATCTCAGTTTATAAGTCTTCTCCAGTAAGAATATTAAAAACAATTTGATAAATGAGTGTTTAACTTTATCTTATATATATATATATATATATATATATATATATATATATATATATATATATATATATATATATATATATATATATATATATATAAGCCCTAACCATAACCCTAACATGTCCTTGATGGAGCAGAAACACCTGGCTTCACCCTGCTTGTGGTCTGGCAGGGAAAATTTCCAGAAGTTGCTGACACATGGCTGGATCGTGAAGCTGGCACAACATTACAAAACATTAGTGAGCACATCAAACACTACAGTGCTGCCAAAGTGGGAGCTAAAGTTGTGAGAGATGACTATATGTGTTTACAAAGAAATGACAATAGACATTCTCACTAAGCAGCCGTTCAGAAATGCGTAAATGCATAAATTATATTTAGATGCCGAATGACTAATCCAGTGGCAGGAGAATAAGAATAAGAATAAGAAGAACGGGCATGGAAGCCTTTATTATCGCCACATATACTTTACAGTGTACATTCTTTTCTTCATATACCCCAGCTGAGGAGGTTGGGGTCAGAGTGCAGGGGCAGCTATGATACAACACCCCTGGAGCAGGGAGGGTTGAGGACCTTGCTCAAGGGCCCAGCAGTGGCAGCTTGGCTGTGCTGGGCCTTGAACCCCGATCCTCCAATCAACAACCTAGAGCCTTAACCAGTTAAGGCCACCACTGCCCTAAGGAAAGTGTTATTGTTTATGAGAAATCTTACTGTGCATTCCAGATAGAATATGTGATTTCAGATATTACACACAAGATGGCAGCAAAAAGTGATATTGTGGGTTTGGTTATGGGAATCAAATCACAGAAACACATACAGTAGGAAAGTATAATAAAATATGTTTTCTTACAAACTATGATTTTTAGCGCTGCTGTCTTTTGTTCCCTAAAAGGATTTCCCCCACACTATCTGAGCTGTCTGACATCTTTACTAATGCTGTTCTCATTATCTGCTTATCAGACACAGCTGAGACTCCGTCCTTAAATGCTCTCTGTTTGTAAGAGTGTCTACAGTGTGTGTGTGTGTGTGTGTGTGTGTGTGTGTGTGTGTGTGTGTGTGTGTGCCTGTGTGTGTGCCTGTGTGTGTTGTGGTGAGTCATCCAGTGGTCATCCATCAAACCTAACCTACGTAACCTAAGTGAGGTCTGCTGATTTAATGTGATTATACATCTTAAGGCTTGCACCGATGATGCTGCAAAACGTCTGTTGAGGGTCTATGAGGTAAAAACAGACCTTTATCTCATTTTTAAATCACATTATTCAATGACAATTTAATTGTTTTAATTTTAATTTGAGAGTTTATATTGCTTTGGTATTCACCTGTTACTATTTACATTATATGTACATTATAAAAAAAAGTCAGGTATAGTGCTGATTATTTTTTTTTAATACCAGCAGGCTGAGTTATAGGGTAATATGGGGTTATAGGGTTATAGGCTGAGGTATATGTTAATGCACTCATTCTAATATGTTATTTTTCTAAAGTAACAGCTAATTCATAGTGACTAATGGTGGACGCTCCACCTCTCCATTTATTTCTAATGCCACATGTTTTTTAATTATACATAAAAGCATTTGGAGCTGACTTGTTATGGTTCTATGCCAGTGTCTGGATAGCTGGAGGTTTTCCGGACTGCTGTTCTGTCTCACTTGAAAAATGCCTAAATGGTCTGCAAGGTAAATAAACACAAACATAAATATTAACATAGCCCTGAAGTTAATCCTTCTCGTGGCTGTTCCATAACTTCATTGTATAAAACATTCATTTTCTACCGCTTATCCAAACTTCTCGGGTCACGGGGAGCCTGTGCCTATCTCAGGCGTCGCCGGGCATCAAGGCAGGATACACCCTGGACGGAGTGCCAACCCATCGCAGGGCACACACACACTCTCATTCATTCACGCAATCACACACTATGGACAATTTTCCAGAGATGCCAATCAACCTACCATGCATGTCTTTGGACCGGGGAGGAAACCGGAGTACCCAGAGGAAACCCCCGAGGCAACGGGAAGAACATGCAAACTCCACACACACAAGGCGGAGGCGGGAATTGAACCCCCAACCCTGGAGGTGTGAGGCAAACATGCCCCCCGTATAAAACATGTACTTAGCAATTGTCCCTTTTTTGTTTTTAACTGTAAGTTCCCAATATGGAAACGTCACACACATCCAGACTACTGCTCCATCTCTTCACCAGCTTCCTGTTCTGTATTCAAAATTTTAACGCTTGTTTACAAAGTGAAATAATGGAACTGCCTGCTACTTTGATGATGGCAATAGTTATATAATAGAATGGTAGAAATAGTAATATAAAATGAATGAATTATTCAGAAGGAACGGCTATAAACATGAGTGTGAATATTCATTTTTCTTTTTATTGTCAGTGTTTTGCTCCATCTACAGTATTTATCTGGTTTACACAGGGGATCAAGGAGCTTATTCCAGGGAATTCAGTATACAGGATGGGACACACTGAATAGGCAGCTAACTCATTGCAGAGCTCAATCACACACACACACACACACACACACACACACACACACACACACACACACACACACAGTATGAAGACTTTTTACTGTACCGATCCAAATCCAAGTATTGGAATGAATCTTTTGTGTATTGTCTTGTATTTTTTGTTTGCACTGTCTTGTCCTGCACTGTCTTGTTTGTCTTGTCCTGCACTGTTTGCACCAGGTTACACAGTTGCACTTTATGTATCTCGGACTAACTTACTTAAGTCCTTATAGCTCTGTCTTTGTTTTATGTAGCTTCATGGTCCTGGAGAAACGTTGTCTCATTTCACTATGTACTGCAACAGCTATATATGTTTGAAATGACAATAAAAGCTTATTGACTTGACTTGACTTGAATGTCACCTGGATAAATAAACAGTTGAATCCTCTGCAGTTTTTGGTGCTATAAGTTTATTAACATGCTAATTTTTAGCCCTGGCTTCAATGATGATACATAGAAACACAGAAATAAGCATTTTACATAATAAACACTAGCTAAAGGTTAGTTAGGTTAGGTTTTTGGTATCTCTAGCTAAAGGGTGTAAAACAATGTTGTGTAAATGTACGTTTCAAGTCATAATATTGTACTTCTTTCTGGTCTTGTGATGTGGACTGAAAAATGATGTATCATTTAGTTTGGAGATTTAGCTGTTTTTATGCTGTGTTATGTCATTATTGACACGTTTTTGTAGACCAAACTGCCAAGCTTTGTCATGCAGTGCAGACATGCGGCATAGTGGTGTATTCATGCAGTGCAGACATGCGGCATAGTGGTGTATTCATGCAGTGCAGACATGCGGCATAGTGGTGTAGTCATGCAGTGCAGACATGCGGCATAGTGGTGTATTCATGCAGTGCAGACATGCGGCATAGTGGTGTATTCATGCAGTGCAGACATGCGGCATAGTGGTGTAGTCATGCAGTGCAGACATGCGGCATAGTGGTGTATTCATGCAGTGCAGACATGCGGCATAGTGGTGTATTCATGCAGTGCAGACATGCGGCATAGTGGTGTAGTCATGCAGTGCAGACATGCGGCATAATGGTGTAGTCATGCAGTGCAGACATGCGGCATAGTGGTGTAGTCATGCACTGGTGAGGAATTTGAAGGCTAAGCTTAATTTTGCAAAAAACTGTCTACGAAACATGTTTCCAGGGTACAGGTAATGAAAGTTGATGTGAAGGTCACTGATCTGTTTGTCCTGTCTGCAAGCTGTAAAGGAGGCAAGCCGAAGCCACACACAGGGCAAAATGGTTTCATTGGGTTCGTAAGTTCAATGGATCTTTTAGCATGTGAGGAACAATGTTTTGTCCTCTTTGGGAACCATGACAGTAATAAAAGATTTAAAGTGTCATGAACAGTTCACCAGGTCAGGAATTGTTGAATAGCAGAGAATTTAAAGCTTGTTAGGGTGGAGCGGTTTTAGCATCTTTAGGCTATTTATGAATCCTTGTGATATATAGTTGTGCCACATGAAAGCATTTTAGTTATCATACACCCTGGGATGTTTTCTGAAAGATATTCATATGAATGTATAGGACTAATATTTCATTTGAATGTACGCAATTTTATTTCATTTTTGTTTTTAATACATTAAGTCCATGCACTTGTACTACATTACTTTGGGTAGGAATATTTTATTGTGTGTTTTTACTCAAGGAGACTAGCTACACATGCTACTTACTGTGGTTTAACCCTTGTATGTTGTTCGTATATTTGTTACTCAGTCAGTGTCTGTGGGTCTGGTGGACCTGCTGCATTTTTAGGTTTATAATTCAACACAATCAAAAATTTTATGTTAAAATACTCTACAGATGTTTACTTACTTCATCCCAATTATAAGCAATATAAACAGCATATATGGTTAATATTTGCCCTTTACCTTTATTACATCACATTTTTTTTAATTAAAGTGCTCTTGTTTTTTGATGTTTTTTAATAAAATGTAATAAAAAAAAAGAAAATTTAATCAAGTTATGAGTGGGGAAAAAATCAACACATTTACAAGGAAGCAAAGTTTTTCAAAACTATTGATGTTAATGAATATGGGTCCCACAGACCTGAACAACATACAAGGGTTAAATGAACCCAAAACATTGTTTTGAACAATGATTAGAACAGATGTACTGTAACTGGGTCTGACATTATATATAAACTACATTACAGATACAAATAAAATGACTCTCAGAAGATAATGAGATCAGTTTGTGACATTGCCAGAGAGCCACAGCTGTATCCTTAAGCAAAGAATTTTTCAATTTCTCAGTTTTTATACAGTATATAGGTTTTATACACACATCTGTTCATGTGGAACATACATTCGTGTGGTAATAATTACCCCGGAGGTGGTTCATGCCATCAACCCAGATGCTGTGTAATATTGATTTGGAGAGATAATATAACCATGTCATTTTTAGAAAGACTAAATCATCCTCCCATTTTTATTTTTTTTTTATTAATGGAGATCTTCCCATCACCTCCGATATTTAGCTGCACTATCGACCAAGTGTGAATGAGGCATTTTGTCACTGACCGGACAAAGACAGAGACAATGTTCAGAGGCTGTATAATTGATCTGTGAAACTAAGGGTCTTTCCACTGTAAAAATCTATTTTAGAATTCAAACCCCAATTTGTTGATCTTCAGTGATTACTGCAAACTGGCATTTCATCTGAAGCCTATCCCAGAACAATGGAGATGAGGTAGGAATACACACTGGATGGGATTTCACTCAGGCCTGGCTGGAGATTACACTGTATACCAACCTGCAAAGACTAATCCTGCACTTTTCATGGAGCTTCTTTTGTAGAAAAAAGCCACCTGTTAATGTCATCCAGGCAGGCTAAAGATAGGTCTCTTTAAAGCCACTCTTACTGTTAAACTGCAGCTGCCATGGTGCAAAACAATTATAGCTGAATGTACAATATATAAATATATTGAGAGACGTTTACAGGCCTTGTAACTGCTTTTCCAACACCGGTATGTGATCTGCTCTGAACAGGTGTTGGCAACAGTGTTTAAAGTTTCTACAAATGCTCGGACGTAGATCGGTGAATTCTGTGCAGTGAATTTATAGATTAGTATCTAGAGGAAGATCTTGAGTGGTGGGTGTTGCAGGGTATGTTGCAATATGTTTTAATTGTGTCCTGTTTTGATACTCATTTTTCAGCTTTTACATGTGACATTTACAGCCATCATAGACGTTATTGTATTGTATTTTAAGCAAAACACTGGTTTCAAAATTATGTGCACCTTCTCAGTGAATACCCAGTGAAGCTTCTTTTGGCTCTAAGTACCTTCCTGTAACGATTAACAACATTAAAGACACAAGACAATGGAATTTGAAACTTGTCCAAACTATCCACCTCCACCCCTCTTCAGGGATAACAAGAACTTTGCTAGCAAAATAATGTGGCCTAATAATGCCACTCTAAACATAGGAAGCAAATAAACAACTAAATAATAACATTTATGACCAAGACATATGAACTGTAACACTCTGGCAGATGCAACCAGGTTCTAGGTAAAAAACGTTTGTTATGTCTTGACATTAAAATAATACCATCAACACACCTGCACTGGCATTAAATGCTAACTAAAGCTATGGCAAACACTTTAAAATAAATTCATAAGGAAGTTACCCAAAGTTTGTTGTTTTGAGGAAATTAGATCAGTGTCTGAATGACTGTATTTGTTAAAATATGCCCTAAATGCACTTAGTTAGACACACAACCATATCCACACATTAACATATTCACACACACACACACACATGAAATCCTGTAATTAATGGAATTCAATACGTGTTGGTGTTGCCACACCAAGAACATTGGGCTTTTGTCCATCTTTATGTAGGTACTCTGTTTGTCTTTCAAACTTACACAAACACTTAAATCACTGTAATGGCTGGAATTCAATATCTAGTGCTGTTACTATGTCAAGATCTATGAGAACTATGGTATACTGTCAAAACCAGAGACCCTCTATGTCTTTTTCACACACACACACACACACACACACACACACACACACACACACACACACACACACACACACACACACACACACACACACACACACACACACACACACACACACTCTAGTGCTATAGTTAACTGACGATTGGTGTGTATTTCTGGCCTTTGCTCTCTCTCTGCCTGGAGACCAGCGTGTAACACCGGGTCTGGGTCTACATAACCAGGGAATCCGAGCAAACTGCCTGAACTCCTCACAACTTTGACCATGCTGCTGTTCAGCCACTCTTCACACTTCCAAACATGAATAACTTGAAGAAGGTGAGTCTCTCTGATTATTAGAACAAACAGCAATAACACTTTAACCCCTATGTTTTTTTACCACCTGCCTTCATCAAAGAAATCTCAGATTTTAAAAGCATTATATGATTAGTTAAGTATCATATCAAATACAGAGACTGCATAATAAATGTTCAAAAAGAAAGGCATTAGAAACATTAATAAGCATCTCTGAGTAAGATAATAAAAAAAATACCATATATACAAAATGGGTGCTATGTTTGAAGTAAAGCTGAACTAATAAACCTTAACAACAAACTGTTGCCATTCTTTGCCTTCAGTCACCATTTTGGTTGCATGAAGATAAAATAAATATCTGTTTAATCTAGTATATTGTCAGCATTTGGTCTTTATTGGGAATAAAATGATGCATTGAAGCTAGAGTCAATTACACATACTCAAGGATGGGGAAATCAAACTAAATTCAGCAAAGTAAATAGAGTATAAACTACTACTTTAGTGTAGATTAAGCTACAGTAGTTTAAGTGTACAGTATACTGCCATCCTGTTCTGAAAAAACAAGCTCTGAGCATCAAACCATTGTTCGTTAATACATATTGAAATTAAACTGGGATTTATTTGGGTCTAGCTGTGGACCTCTACAACTGTCACATTCAGTTCCTGCTGCATCTGCAGTTTTTATAATTCATGGATTCTTAGAACATGGCTTCATCAAACTTTTTAGATAATTTTTAGTTATGTCTGGAAACAACTAAACAAGTTTTAAATGTTATTCAAATCCCCATGATAACACTTGCTTACCTGAATTTAGAGAAATACAGTATACAGTTGCATGCTGAACCTGAAAGCAGCCTGTCAGAGGATCTGTACTTTTCTCTTGGGAAATTTATTACAGCCAGTGGAAATTTCCAAGCACCTTTAACTTGTTATCGAGGAGTAATAATGCACAAATCCTGTCAAACAGACCTACGGATAGTGTAGCAAATGAAACGGCTTCCATTTTTTATGTTTATTGCCGCATTCTAGTCAAACTTATAGTGCATACAGCATACGAGCAGACCAAAACACTAGAGACGTAGGATTGTAGGAGACAAGCTATGGCATAAACTCTCTCCAATAAAGTAACCAATTTACTACCAATCTGGGGTTTCTGTGTGTGTTCTTGATGGCCACTTGAATCTTGTCTCACATTCTTGATCTTGCCTGACTGGAGTGGAACCTGTTGTGGTCTTCTGGTATTGTAGAACATCTCAAGGTTTGGTCTGTTGGGTATTCTGAGATGCTTTCTGCTCACTGTGGTTGCAAAGACTAGTCATCCTGTCAACCAAGAACAAGAACAAACCCCAAACTGTACAATTAATAACTGGAAAATAACTGGGTGATTTTTCTTCCCTAATCTCCAGTTTTGAGGAGTCTACCTTCATGATAGCTTCCGATTCTTGTTCTTGGCTGACGGGACTGGAAGCTCATCCACTATAATGTTTGAGGTTTTGTGCATGCTGAAATGCATTTCTGCTCACTATGTCAATCACATCAAGTCAATTAGCTTTTATTGTCATTTCAACCATATATAGCTGACGTAGTACTTAGTAAAATAAAACAACATTTCTCCAGGACTACAGGGTAGAACAAAACAGAGCTACAGAAAACAACACAGAGCCAAGGACTTAAAGTAAGCAGTTCTAGCCACATAAAGTGAAGTGAAGAGTGTGTGTGAGGGGTGTGTGGGGTCAATGCTGTTGGCTTTTTGGATGCAGCATGTGATGTAAATGTCGATGATAGAGGGAGGAGAGGCTCCAATGATCTTCTCATCTGTCTTAACTATCCACTGCAGGGTCTTGCTATCCAAGATGTTTCAATTTCCAAACCAGACAGTGTTGCAGCTGGATGCTCTCAGTATGGTTATAAATTGATTATATGAGCTACTATATCCTACCTGGACTTTTTCTCAAACTGTTCTTATCAGCAAGATGTTTTGACCCACCGAACTGTTGCTAGCTCAGTGTTTTTTGTTTTTTGCATCATTCTGTGTAAACTCTAGAGACTGTTTTCGAACCAGTCCTGTTACCAACATCCATGCCGCAAAGTCCCAGAAATTACACTTTGTCTTAATTCAGATGTTTGATGTGAATATTAATTGAAGCTCTTTACCTGTATCTGCTCGAGGTTTTGCATTGTGCTGCTGCCACCTGATTGGCTGAATAGGTAACTGGATGAAATTTGATTATGTGATAAAATACTTACATATAAATTATTATAATATAAATATAAATAAATTATTACAATAAAATTACAATAAAAATCTGATGCAATATCTGGTATGACACATCGAGTGGGAGTTTAAAGGCACTTTTCCCTTTTAAAGTAAGAATGAAAATACAAGCCTAATTCATTTAACTCATCTTAGATTGACTAAAATCTCAACTTGATGTGTCAGCAATACCAGATATCCCTTGAGGAGAGAAGGATGTAATGATCTTCAAACCCATTTCCACACTCTATTTCCTCACTTTCCACTACAAAAACTAATTTCTGTTCTCTCCCATTCAGTTCCTTAATGATGCTCATTAGGCCAAACTTAAACGTATTATTATTAAGATCTGAAAATCATCCAAAAACATTCCCAGAGTGCATGTGTTTCTCTTCCAGTAATGGGACAGAGTGCTGAGACAGATGACACTGTAAATGTTTCCTCTCTGTTAACAGTCAAACAGGATATTCATAATTTGGTTCTATTACAAGGTGGTCAAAAGCAGATCAGATTGTTTACCTGGACGTGTGGACATGCTGTCAAACAATGATCAATGATCAATGATGTACAAACAACACAAATACTGTACTATGAATATTCACTGGCTAATTTGGTGTAAGTTACCGGGATCCTCAGCACAAAATATAATAAATATATCATGATTTGTGGGAAAAGGCCAAATGTGAGGATAATATCTAGATAAATAGTAGATTATTATGCTTGCAAATTAAACATTTATGCTCTTTTTACTGTATTAACAAGTTTTTTTTATGTAATAATAATTGTCACCCATGTCCAGGGGGCATTGGGGCTTAGTGGTTAGCATGTTTGCCTCACACCTCCAGAGTTGGGGGTTCGATTCCTGCCTCCGCCTTGTGTGTGTGGAGTTTGCATGTTCCGTTTTCCTCCCCCGGTCCAAAGACATGCATGGTAGGTTGACTGGCATCTCTGGAAAATTGTCCGTAGTGCGTGAGTGAATGAGAGTGTGTTTGTGCCCTACGATGGGTTGGCACTCCGTCCAGGGTGTATCCTGCCTTAATGCCCGATGACGCCTGAAATAGGCACAGGCTCCCCGTGACCCAAGAAGTTCGGATAAGCGGTAGAAAATGAGTGAGAGTGAGTGACCCATGTCTGGTGAAATGATCCAGGAATTTGTTTCTTCTGGAAATATTGTGTTATAGATGCTGTCCAAAGACATGTGCTGTAGGATGACTGGATTCTCTAAATTGTCTGCAGTGTGTGAATGGGTGTGTGATTGTACCCTGTGATGTGTTGTCCCCTACCTTGTGCACCGAGTCCCCTGGGGTAGGCTCCAGCCTCCCTGTGCCCCTGTGTAAGATGCATGGTATAGTTGATGAATAGATGTATGGATAGATGTTACAGTACATAAACAGTGTAAAGATATAAAAGCACACAATATGCACCTTTTTCATGTGAATGTCTAAACCTATACTTAAACATATAGAATGCTTAATTCCAAAAGAGCTCAGATGACAATTTTAGTGTTAAGATGATGTAACACCTTAGTCGATTGGCATAGTTCTTTGTTTTTATAATTCGTTATGAAAATGTTATGACAGTTTCAGGACTGTCCTACATTAGAACATCATGTCAATGGACTTTGTATCTTAGTGTGTTGTTGATATAAGGAAGCCATTATGATGTGGAACATCAACTGTTCACTTAATTTATCCATTTAGCAATACCAGGAAGATTGAACGGCCCATTTTCATGTTATTCAGGCAATGATTGTATAAGTTATTGTCACTACAGTGTGAGAGCGCTGTCATACACAGGAAACTTCGAGGACAAACATTTAGAAGAACCATTACATCTGCACAAAATACAAAGAAGCTGATTCCTATTGACAGAAAATAAGGACAATGTTTCTGAAAATATGCAGAATTTGGAGCTGGGACTAGTAACAAGGAAGCAGTAATTATGGCATAAAGTATTGGCTGCAAATCTAGACCTGAAATCTCTTTCTAATGCATATTATTATTTTTTAGAACACACACTTGTCACCCAATTTATTTCTTGTTATTATGTTAACGAGTCAGGTCTATTAGGTAATACATTGTGTATGGAATGGTCATGCCCAGATGCTCAGGTCATGGTCATGGACAGATGACCATGCTTTCCGATGTCCACTGTTTACTCTCCAGTTTAAGTTACATGATTTAAGATGATCAAAGTCTTAAGCACAAGTCACCATGATAGATTAGAGCTTGAACAAATATTCCAGATGAAACACAAGACTTATTTTAATCTAAAGTTATTACTTGATCTAAAATCATATATAGGGTTAAATGCAACATTTTATGTATAACACTGCAGAAACTTATCTTTCTGTTTATTTATCTGTTTTAATAGATTTAACTTTATATCTGTGTCCTTCTGTTGTCTTTAGTACATTTCTGCGCCTCTTTCGCCCCAATTTGTTCACCTGCTAATTCCAATTCACAATACAACTTGTTCATATAATATAACGGCCACTAACCAGGCAGAATGAAGTCTTAATAAACTCAGAGACCGAGAAAACCACTAAATCAAACGGGGCAGTGTAACACAGTCGAAGAAAAGCTCTATCTACCATCTTCTACATACATGTAGCTCACATATCTACAATAAGAGTTATTTTAATGGTCCAATAATGCTCAGTGTGATTCAAGTTAAGTGGTCTTCAGTGTATATGTGATATGGTTAAGTTTTATATTTTAGTTTGTGCCTGAGAGAATGTATGATTCATTCATTCCTTTATTTTAAAACAACTACTTTGTCCTGGTCAATATTACAATGTCTTCAGACATTTCAGAGAATGCTAGGCACAGTAAATGCATATCTTAAACAAGTCAGTCAAAAAGCTCTATTGTCTCTTATGTACTGTTGCAGTGAACGAAACAACATTTTTCCAGGACCTTAGTGCTACAGAGGTACAAGGGACAGCTCAGAATTAAGTACACTACACAGTATTACATCAAGTGTTTGTGTGCAAACAGTATAATAATATCAGCATAAATAAGTATAATAATATAATAATACAAAAGGACCAGTGCGGCACTGACCAATACACAGTTTTGTAATGAATAAAATGCAGTAGTAAAATTCTTTACTTAAATCATTATTTGATTTTCAGTAAATACATAACCTGATACTCTTCAGATTTAGTGTAGCCAATACAACATGCAACTCTTGTTTTTGGAAGGAAACCAGAGAACCCGAAGGAAACCCTCATGGACATGGGTAGAACATGTGAAAGCCCATAGAGACAGCATCCTGAGTTCAGGTTCAATCCAGAGACCCTGGAGCTGTGACCTACAATATATGTAATACATAAACATACGCTATCAGGTCTTGATGAGTGTCATACATTTTGCATATTTATAGCAAAAAATAAGAATTGCATAAGCCCCAGTAAGACTCACAGAGTGACGTTATAGCTCGTTATGAGAATTATCAGCTGTACAGCTGCTTATTATCCCCTAAGCTGAAGGAATCCAAGGGCACTTATGATTCATTCACACAATGCTCTCATCCAAAACAAGTGCTCAGCCAACTTTTAAGCCTCCAATCCCACTTCATTCAAATATACTCAAGACTTTAATTATTCCAGACTTATGCTAATGCCCTAGAGTAAACCAGAGGGATGAGTTTTGATCTCAAAATGGGATTTAAATATTCCAACCCTTTTACGTCTACTCTTTGTAAAAATGAATGTTTTTTGGACAAATTTCATTACTCTTAATATTAATAGTATTGATACTTGTACTTTGAAAATTTGACCTTTTTTTAGTCCCTGAATTAATTAATTTGCGTTCTTAATATAATTTTGCTTCCTGTTATTGATTTTATGTTACTTTTGGAGATAAAACGAGCAGTGAAGCGCAGCCAACATTTATCACAGTCACACAAGCAGTGCTTTATCAAGCCCTTCTAATTACATTTTCATTTCACTGACTGTTTGTGTATGCGCACTGTATTAATTTGTTGAAACAAACGAGTCCCTTTATTATTTGTATTTAGGTATGGACATGTTTCATGAAGATGGTAATAGTAATCCAAGTGTGCAAGTGATAGAGAGAGAAAGAGAGATAGAGAGAGATAGAGAGAGACAGAGAGAGAGAGAGAGAGAGAGAGAGAGAGAGAGAGAGAGAGATTTTAAATATCTCCAATCTTGCAAACCTTTATCACAGCTGTTGGTGCAAAGCTTTTGGTGACAGAAGGGCTGTTAGTGATTCAAGCCTGTTTGTTTTTTCGTCTTTGCCAAGAGTGTCTTTTGTCATTACCTTTATGGTTCATCACTGCTGAAACAATACAATAAAACCGAATGACGCACTATGCCTGGTGGTTATGCGTTTGTGTGTCTGGCGGGGGCTTCTGGATTGCACTGAGATTTCTCGAGGAACATTAGAGAGATGACTCTCTGCTTTTTGGGCAGGACAAATAAATGTGAATCAATGTATGACTCTTCAATGAAAAAAAGAATAGTTCCGATTTTCTTGTCTATGAAAATGTTTGTGTGGGTGAAATTATGACAAAGATTCAAAGAGAGCATAGTGCACGATTCTTCTTAGTCTTCCTTCATATGAAGTGCCACCATTAACTGTGTAGTTACATGAACTGCAGATGTACAACAAAGTTCGGCGAAAACAATTAAACTCAATTAAACTCTTATTCAGAGGAACATTACAGAAAATAAAAAGCAAACACTTACAAGGATATAAGGAAACTCAAATAAATTGCTGGGTTAGCAACTAAAGATTCTTTTTTTGTTCTCTCTCAAACTGAGAACCTCCATTATCATGTAGCGAACAGCAACAAACTGAAAACATTTCCCTCCCTGAGTCTAATTGGATGACAACTCCTCCCACTCTAACTCCAACCAATTAGCAATGACGCTTTCCTCCACAAGGGTGGAAATATTCATTTATTTTACCTATTACAATTTACTGAACAAACTTGTTGGTTAAAATCAATGTTCACAAGTACGCAACCAACAAATTTAAACAAATCCTTCTTTTGAAAGTCTAACTATGATAAAATTCCTACAATAGTTGTATTTATCTTAAGTAACTGATTCATCCAAGCCTTTTTTTTTTCAAATACCTTGTGGAGAATGTGAGCACATGCAGAACTCAGACTTAAGCTTGACCCAAGGACTCTATCAACAATAACAGCCTTCTTTATAAGGTGTAAGTTTTTAGAGACAACTTCTTGTCAAGCTTTGTCTTTAGTGCATGATTTGTCATTTATTCATTCATTCATTTATTTATTTTTTGTTACCACTTTATCCCGGTCAGTCTAACAGTTGGATCTGACGTCCGGATGTTGCAGTACGCAATACTCATTCACACCTAGGGGCAACTTTCACCTGTTATGTCTTTGGGAGGTGTTCGAAAGCCATAGAACCTGACAGTAACCCATTTGGACATGAGAAACACATGCTCAGTAATGCCACACAGGCAGGTCCCAAGCTCAGGATCAAACCTTGGTCTCAAGAGCTGTGAAGCTGAAATGTCACCCATGAACAATTATTTATTAATTTCTGAAGCATTGATACAGAAAATAAGCTCTTTTCCCCCTTCATACATTTGAGGCTACTTTTCTACTCTTCTAATATACACTTAAGCACGCAAAGTGAATTTAAGCTCATTGACACAAATTACAAATGGCAATTAACCTTTAGGCAGGAGGTAATTTTAAGATGACATTACTTTATTCTCATTTGCTTAGAGAAAAATTACACTCCTTAGATCAGGTTACACAGGTATTTACCAGATTTAATATCCCAGATCAGACCAGCTGCGTCTAAGGCAAATTTAATTTTGGATAAAATCAGAATATAATTCATCATAGCAAACATAATATTTTTTACAATAAATAATCAATCATACTGTATTGTATTTATTGCATTGTATTTATTCAGAAATGCACCTAACAAGGTTTAAAATTAGAGCATAAAACAAATACATTGGTGAAAAGACAAATTTAAAATCTGTGTAATGATTAGTGTATGAGATCTGTATTAGGGTATATAGCATGTTGTTTATAGGGTTCTGTATGCTGTCATTATAATGATCTTATTTCAGGAGAGATGATTACTGGAATGCTAATGTAGTTTTTACTAACTTCTGTCTTACTGGGTATTTATTGAGGTTTTCTAATATAAATATGAAAGTGGTTGTTGTTACATGTATAACTGGTACTTAGACACTGGTCCATTCATCCAGTAACAGCAGACCAACTAAAATGAGGCAGAAAGTTAAATGAAAACCTTTCATAAACACATAGAGAAGCTTTTCAGTTTGATTTCTGGAAAAAAATTGTGGCTGTTTTTTATATTTAAGTTTATTGACAGTAGTGACAGTAGCAACTGCTCTCACAAGTGGGAGTAGTGATGCTCATTTTGCACATGCTCAGTAATGGCCTCTGCCTCCATGCAAACTAACAACAACAACCTAATCACAGCTGTGAACAAATCATAGCTTAAAGCATAAACATTCAAAATAGTATATTTTATTAAATGCTAAAAATAAAGTGTGATTTATTGAATGCATATATAATTGACTATAAAATTGCATGAGCAGTTGTTTACAACGCTAAGCTGGTTAGCTAGCATATCAGATCTCACAGGCAATGGAGGCAAGCATTCTCATCTGGGTGACACCAAATAGTGTAATTATAAGCAATAAGTGTGTATAACTCTGTACAATATCATCAAGTGCAATTATGTATCCATGGAATTTATTCTTGTTTTAGCAGAAAGTTGCTAACTGCTCTAATTACAGTCCAAATCCATCATTATGGTTTTTAAGTGGTACTATCCATGGTAATCTCATGTATCTGTAGGCTGATCTCAGAATTGATTTCAGACCTCTAGTCTCAAATAGATGTTTTGTGAACTTTTATTGTAAGTTAAAAAAAAGAAATACTATTCGTACCTGTATTCACATTTGTTTAGAAAGCATTATCTGTTCATTCTGAATTATTTGTTCATATTTGGGCACACCCCTAAACTGTATGTGTCGTGTCAAATGAGTCTTTTACTCATAAGGTTTACAAAAAAATAGTCAAATAATTCAATTCAATTCAATTCAATTCAATTCAGAAGTATTTGTATAGCGCAATTGGCAATGGACATGGTCTCAAAGCAGCTTTACAGAACATAAGAAACATAATACAAAAAATAGTATTCTATGAAGACTAATATATTACAAAAATTAATATTAGACTTTATTTTAATGCGTTTGTATTTATCCCCAATGAACAAGTCTGAGGTGACTGAGGCGACTGTGGTCAGGAAAGACTCCCTTAGATGGCAAAGGAAGAAACCTTGAGAGGAACCAGACACAAAAGGGAACCTCATTCTCATTTGGGTGACACTGGAGGGTGTGATTATAAATATACAGTCTGACAATAGTGTATTGATGAGGATGTTGTTGTTCCCAAAGACCACATGGAGTTGGCATCTCAGAATGTTCGATTACTTCTTGAAGTAGAACTTACCTGACTCTCCCCTATGGCAGTGCTGAAAATCGGGAAAGTGGAAGTAGTTTTCTTTGATTAGACACATTTAAATGTTATACTGTAAGTGATACTTACATCTAAACCAATACACACTCTTTTTAATAGGTTCATGTCTAGTCTGCATTTTGTCTGCAAGTTTTGTATGTATTACATCATGTATCTACAGTGGCCGAGAAGTGCAAAACAAATGAACAAGTCCGAAAACACATTAACAAATCCGAACTGGTTATCGGACAAGGCACCTGTCATTCACCTGTATATCTTGAGTGACAGGTGTCTTGTCCAATGATCGGTATGTTTCCATTCAAAAACAATACCTACCATTTCCAGGTTGTCTGAATTGTCGTTGTGTTTTCGGATTTGTTAATTTGTTTTCAGATTTGTGTTTTCGGATTTGTTAACGTGTTTTCGCATGTGTTGATGTGTTTTCGGATTTGTTAATTTGTTTTCAGATTTGTGTTTTTGGATTTGTTAACGTGTTTTCGCATGTGTTGATGTGTTTTCGGATTTGTTAATTTGTTTTCAGATTTGTGTTTTTGGATTTGTTAACGTGTTTTCGCATGTGTTGATGTGTTTTCGGATTTGTTAATTTGTTTTCGGATTTGTTAATGTGTTTTTGGATTTGTTGATGTGTTTTCGGATTTGTTAATATGTTTTGGATTTGTTCATGTGTTTTCGGATTTGTTGATGTGTTTTCGGATTTGTTCATGTGTTTTCGGATTTGTTCATGTGTTTTCGGATTTGTTAATGTGTTTTTGGATTTCACTTCTCGGCCACCGTACATATTATATGATACCTACCAGACCATAAGGTCTATAAGACTGCATAATCAGACACTAAATACTGTACACTGTATTTGCAGAAAAATGTCAGTTTAGTGCATTAGGGTTCTGTTGATTCCGAGTAGATTGTGTGAAATTCTGTATGTAAATGAAAAAAAAAATACTACATGCAAATTCTGCTCAATTCTACTCGTATTTGGCCAGACTTCAGTCAGTCTCTATGGTGACAGCATGTGTGCCTGCAGTGATGCACACTGTTTTTGCCACTAGACAGAGTAGCCAAGGGCATTAATTGGAAAGTTGTCTTTGTTAGACCTCTAAGTGTCAGAGCACTACGGTAGGCAATGGCCTTATTTAAAAAATTAGGGATCTAAATCTATTTCCTGGCCTTTTCCTAGCTGGGGTATTGTTGATAGGACAAACTGGTGTCAGAATGAGGTCAGAATGGTTTAACATAGATATCGAAATTAAATTGCCTAGATAATGCCAAGGTAACTTCAACGTCAACACTGATATTATATTACGTGTACTCACACAATTATGTCACACCCTTGCTCATCTTGTGATGTTAACTTGTGAATAAATACATACTGGATATGGCATATTCTTTTACACTAATGTTACTGCAGCCTCTGGTTAATAGTAAGGTGAAATAATGGGGCCTTTATATAGAATTTTTTAGCACTATAAGTAGCCTCTGCAGAGTAACTTTACTTCCATAACAACAACAACAACAACAACAACAACAACAACAACAACAACAACAACAACAACAACAACAATGCAATAAATGGAAAATTGTTTATTAGAAGTGTTACAGCAAAATAAAATCAAAGAAAAATATCTGAAAAATCAGAACAGGTAGAGTTACTTAACTCTTAACTTAGAGTTAACTTATTGCATAAAAAAATAAATAGCAACTGCAGTGTGTAGAGATGGTTCACTATATGACTGAAGCTAATCTGACCAACTGTCAAGGGAACGTGTCTGTCAGTCTTCTTTCCTTTTAACTGACTGCAAACATCTCATTATTAAACAACCTGCATGTCATTGAACAAATAAAATCACTCATCATTAACGTGTTAGCTCTCGGTTGACTAGAAATACAGATAGCTAATTTTTATTACCTTTCACAAATCCACAATTATAGTCCTTCTTATAAATTAGTGGAAACACTGTAAGTACTGTTAGAAATAATAAATATACAAACAGTCAACTCAGGATAGTTTTTTTTTGTGTGTGATTTTTGTAGCCGAAAATGTTTTTCATTCATTCATCCATTCATTTTCTACCCCTTATCCGAACTACCTCTGGTCACGGGGAGCCTGTGCCTATCTCAGGCATCATCGGGCATCAAGGCAGGATACACCCTGGACGGAGTGCCAACCCATCACAGGGCACACACACACTCTCATTCACTCACGCAATCACACACTACGGACAATTTTCCAGAGATGCCAATCAACCTACCATTCATGTCTTTGGACCGGGGAGGAAACCGGAGTACCCGGAGGAAACCCCTGAGGCACGGGGAGAACATGCAAACTCCACACACACAATGCGGAGGCGGGAATCGAACCCCCAACCCTGGAGGTGTGAGGCAAACGCGCTAACCTCTAAGCCACCATGCCTCCCTCCAAAAATGTTTTTGAAAAAAGATTTGGTTAAACATTTTGCAGAATATTTTATGCATTTTTGTGGAAAATAATTAATTGCACGCGCAAATTATTTTAAGCTACTAGAAGTGAAGAATTACTCTCTATTAGAGCTTATTTAAATATTGTGTAGTTTGCTTGATTTTGCATTTGAATTTCTATTTCTGTTCACGTGATATATGCATTTGGCTGTAGGGTTTCTCAGAAATTATTTTATATTGCGTTTTCCAGTCTTCCGTCCCAACTCTGAATCATCTCTAGAATAACGTTTCCTGATCAGCACAGAATAGGTGCTTCAAAATGTGATCTACAATCTGTCTGGCTGCCAGGAAAATTGCTTGTTGTAAAAACCTTGAGTCTACATATTATCTTCTGTGTCCTGGAAAAATCTTTCCTTGGCCTTTTCTCCTATTTTTTTATTTTTTTATTTCTACCAGAAATAATAAATCCTAGAGAAGGTCCATGTTATTTTATTAGGTAATTAAAGAGTCTAGCTTCACTGGTGACTTGTAGATCACATGGATGAAGGTGTCGATATTTCAATACACGTTTCTCTTTATTCTGAAATAATGTACAAGCCTAAGGTCTAGCAGGAAGTGTTGGAATATTTCATCAGCACAGCACTACTGCTTTCCCTCAAGGCCATGACATACTCAGGGAATGAGGTCACCTTTAAGGTGGTGGTGATATTGCGAGGCAACGTCATCTGTTAGCTGCTGAGTGAAGGGTTGCACTGCCTCCTGCAACATTTTCTCTTCTCTTTCTCTCTATACTACTTAATCCAATCAGTTCAGTGCTACATTACATTTGTACATAACCGATTACTTATCACAAACACACACCAAACGTATTAATCTCTCACACCTCTCTCTTTCTCACACCTCTCTCATTTCCTAAAATGCATGAAACTCAATCCACTGAAACTTTGAATCTGTTGTAAATCTTTTTGACAGATCAAATTGATTTAAAGGTGAATCACTCTACTCAGGGCTTTCCAGCTAAAAGATCACATGATCTGTATTGACCTGTGAAGGTTCAGACTTGGCAGCTGACACATTGTTGGCATTTACACCAGAACTCTGTTAGACTAAAAGAGACTTTAACCCTTTTTTGACTTATCAGATATTTTCAACCAGTATAAAAAAATAATATAAAATTATTCAGGACACTGTTGGCTTTTATCCTTGTTTCTTTCTTCCTTTCATGTAACGTAAGTCGGATAGTTTTTGCTGCTTAAAACCATAACCGAGAGCGTTTCTTATTAGCGATCACTATCCAATGATATAATAATATGACGTCTAGCTATGAGATGTGTTGCTATATGATGCTGTTGATCTACAACGAATTATGGCACAGATCTCACATGACTAGATGGTTATTTATGAGTTGACAAGCATGATGGTGTTGACAGCATTATTAGCATGAAGGTTTAAGCTTTGGAAGCTGATTAGTTTGGGCATAGTGTACAGACAAGAAAGTGAAGGAGTTGGACAGACTTAAGGATTAATGATTCGCTGCATCACTGTCTGGCAGTAGAAAATATATGTAATGGCACCACTATCAATGCTTGTCATCATAAAAGTTGGTGGTAGTAAAACCACAAATAAATAAATAAATAAATAAATAAATAAATAAATAAATAAATAAATAAATAAATAAAATTTTAGAAGCTGCTGGATTTTTTTAGGAAAGCTTTTTTTAACCATGAATACTCTAATAAGTAAATTGATCCTAATTGGTTTATTTATTCATTTATTTACAGTATGTTTATTTTTCAGTATATTGTTTATGTAGTGTGATAACAGAAAGGCACCTTTGAGCTTTGGTGACTCATTTGACATATCATTGTCTTACACCCTCTCAGCACACACACATATGGTATTCATGAGCAATCTCAGAAATCACATTACCCCAGGGAAGGGTAGAACACAGGGAAAGAGAGAATAAAGAGGGGAAGGAAGGGGAGGGGGACAGAGAGCAGAATTATTATATAATACTGCATTCAGCTATCAGTTCCACCCCTCTCTCTCTCTCTCTCTCTCTCTCTCTCTCTCTCTCTCTCTCTCTCTCTTTCTCTCTGTCTCTCTCACACACACACACACACACACACACACACACACACACACACACACACACACACACACACACACACACACACACACACACACACACACACACACACACACACAGGGCAGAACACCTAAGCCCATCCTGGCTTTGTTATCAAGTACCCTAAAAATGTATTTGTGCTTGCTGTCACTGGGAGTATACAAGTTTTTCAAGGAATTTTGGCCCTTCTCGCACCTCTCTTTAATTTTTTTGTATGAGACCAACTACTAGAACATTTCTATTCCATGTGCTTCTTTAAAGATGCATGCATATACTGTATCTTCGTCTCTTATTTTTTTTTTAGCATTTGTTTATCTGATATTTTGTTAGACATGGAGAAAGGAGGAGGAGGAGAACAACATATACTTTGATCTCTGCCAGGGAGTTTTGGACCTGTTTCTATGGCAATGGAATTTAATAGCTTTGATAAACATGAGGTGCATCCTAAATATGTCCCAGTGGTGTTGCCCAGTGCTCTGCTCTGTTCAGGAGATAAACTGTGGTCAGATGAGATGTGGGTACGAGATGTTTGCACATGCCATGCATTTCAATGCGGACTATGTTTGCTTTGACTGTGATACCACTGCTGGTTTGTGAATGTGTTTAAGGCTGATAAACGCTGGACCACTGTATTTCTGTTGTAGTGTTTTCTTTATGCAGCACCAAAGCTGTAAGTACTGCTGCTAGACTTCCAGGAAATGAAAACAATAGTGTGTCTGCACTTAAAAAAAGTGAATCATTTATGGACGCTGGGTAAACTGTTGGATGATATGACAGGAGACATTAAATTCTCCTTAAAGTTGTGCATCAATACTGTGACACTTCAGGTGGTCAGAACCAGAAGACATTCTGGCATTGCTGGAATAAAGGCAGACTTATAAAGGCAGAATTGATAAAATGGGGCGTGGCCTACTGGTTTAGGCCATGCCCAAATTTATTCAAAACTGAATACAAATAAAAGTACGAGTGTTTGGAACAGTCAACAGATACAGATATTAGCATTCTGTTGCATTACTAATGTAATTACTCATAATGTGGCATCTGTGTGCGTATAAATAATTAATGAGCATTTCATGTATGTGAGAAACACTGTTTATAAGACTAGGCATGTGGAACCACTTCTTTTACTGGATGTGTTAATGCAGAAGTAACAATATATTATTTGGGTACTGTGAAGAGTAAGTAGATATCAATTTGAAAGTGTTAGATAGATAGATTCTTTATTGTAATTGCCCAGGGTACAATGGGAAAAAGGATACACATAAATATAAAAGAGTATAAACGTTAATATAAGTGATCTGATATAATACTATTTAGTTGAAGTAGTAAACAGCTGAAATATTGAACTTAACATATTACACGCGCTTCCATTGACTTACAGATTGTTAAATCACAGTTTTTTTTTAGTATTTGTAATAGAAACATGCTGTAAGTATTCACTGAAAATGTGTAAATATTGCTCAGGGCTTCCGTTCTTGCTCACAGCATACATTTAAGAACTGCTTAAAGTCCTTAGAGACCTGCACTCCACCATGGGGTGTTTCCTCACAATCAGGTCATGAGATGATATCATCCTGCTGACCTCAGACAGATGATGCAATGCTGCTACAGCAACCGTTTCTATTTTTATTTTCTATTTTCTAAAGTTTGCTTGTATAACATTGATTAGGAAAAACGTTACATTATCCCACTACCATATTTTACTATTAAATATTAAATATATTATATACCACATATTAACCACTACCATCATTTACCTGTCTTTTGTTGTTTTGGCTCTCGAAGTTCATAGTTAATGATGGCATTGTAATATTCCCTCATTAGCTCTGAAATCATTCCTGCCTCCCGTATAAATCAATTCATTATTAATCCACAGATTCTTTAATTTCATGAAATAAGTGACTTAACTGAGGGGGGGCACAGTGGCTTAGTGGTTAGCACATTTGCCTCACACCTCCAGGGTTGGGGGTTTGATTCCCGCCTCCGCCTTGTGTGTGCAAAGTTTGCATGTTCTCCCCGTGCCTCGGGGGTTTCCTCCGGGTACTCCGGTTTCCTCCCCCGGTCCAAAGACATGCATGGTAGGTTAATTGGCATCTCTGGAAAAATTGTCCGTAGTGCGTGATTGCGTGACTGAATGAGAGTGTATGTGTGCCCTGCGATGGGTTGGCACTTTGTCCAGGGTGTATCCTGCCTTGATTTATCTGGCTGTATTCTCATAATAAAGTTCTATCTATCTAAAGTTTTATTAATATTCCTGCAATAGCACAGATACCACTCCCAATATTTTGCCTAAAAGTGTTTGGCAGAAAGCTATTTTTCAATCTAGAGAATTAAGGCTAGAGATCATAATCTCAAAAAGCAGCTGTGCTCCTGAGCTCTTCAAACTACTGCACAAACTCCTTCAACTTGAATGTAATCTTTTTTTTTAAATTCTTTTTTATTTCTTGCTAACAAGAAGTTTAATAGGACTCATTCTTTAAAGAAAGGCATGATGCAAAAAGTCTTCTGTTCTCTGTTGTAGGGAACACACTGACCTTTACAAATCACTGACAATAGAGACATAAATGTTACACATACACTTAATGAAAATGTCTCTGTTTTAACAATTTGCTAAATAGTAAAACACGTCATATTAGACTTAGATTATGTAGAACATCCTTGTACATGTCCCTGCAGTAATGAATAAGAATGAGTGCATTAATAGACATTTACAGCAGACACCCTTAACCGGAGCAACTTACATTTTATCTAATGTTTATACAGCTGAGGGTTAAGGGCCTTGCTCAGGAGCCCAGAACTGGCAGCTTGATGGATGTAGGAATCGAACTCACAACTTCCGATTAGTAGCCCAACACCTTTACCACTAAGCTACCAATAAGCACGAGGTTTTATTTACAGTCGCCACTATAATTTAACCCTTCTTGCTAATTAGCATGGAGAATTAAACAGTCCAATACTGAATATATCACACTTTGTATAAAATGTAATGAACTTGTTTTTCACTGTATATTGTATTCACAACAGTATATCTGTAGCATCTGTTTATACATCATTTCTATATGTTTTTCCTTGCAATTTAAAAAATTCACTTATATTATATATTTTAACCCCTGCACAAACTGTGTTTACTGTGATTTGAATATTACTAAGATTATACACTACATGTATTCCAGGCTATTGAAGATAAGCTTAGTGGGCGGGGCAATGAAGGGGAATCAGTAGGAGAGTCGTTTTAAACTGAACCGACTCACAGGCTGTTCGAGCATCATTTCCGACACTGATACACAGACAGGGCGATTTGCGGGACAGAGTGGAAGCGCTAAAGACACGGGCATTCAGCACAGAAACAGCACGTCTGATTTTTGTTGTCTGTACGCGACATGAACGTGTTTGTAGGAACTCATGAGTAAAGTTCTTGTTTTATTTCCGCGGATTGTTTTCTGACCTGTAACAAGAGGAGTTTACTGTCTCGTCCTAACTCCGGTTAAGAAGAAGTCTTCATGGAGGTGTGACATTCAGAGTGAGAGAGAGAGAGAGAGAGAGAGAGAGACAGAGAGAGACAGAGAGAGTGAGAGACAGACAGAGAGAGACAGACACACACACAGACTGAGAGAAAGACAGAGAGTGAGAAAAGAAGAGAGGGAGAGAAAGGGGGGAGAAAGAGAGAGAGAAAGAAAGAGCGAGGGAGAGAAAGAGAGAGACATAGAGAGGGAGAGAGAGACACAGAAATAGAGAGGGAGAAAGAGAGAAAGAAAGAGAGGGAGAAAAGGAGAGAGAGAGCGCGCGCGCGAGAGAGGGGGGAGTTTGAAGAAAGAGGTAAGTTTGTTGAAATGGAACATCCTTTATTAGCCCATTATGAGCTATTCGTGCTCCTTTCACAACATGTATGCTTCTTGTAAACATAATGATAAGTGATATATAACATGATAAGTGACATATATACCGTGTGTGTATGTGTGTATATATATATGTATGTATATATATATATATATATATATATATATATATATATATATATATATATATACATATATTAGATATATTATATTATATATACAATATATATATATATTAGGAACGAATAAGTAAAGTTCTTGTGATGATAGGTGATAAACAACATAATGATAAGTGACATCACTGTACCATTTAAGAAGAGCTGCAGAGTTGTAAGGTTTAGCTACTTTGAATTAGGAGGTGGAGGACAGAGACATCCTTGTTCCCTCTGAGTGTGTCTATAGTTTGCAGATGGAAATAGTGGGAAACTCTAAACGTTCTGTCTCCACGATGAACATTAGCTGCAGTGTTGGGAGAGATGAGTCACCTGCTTCTCTGCTGACTGGATCAATTCCCCAATGTTATTCAGGCTGGATCACTTTCCCCCAAAATTAAATCCTTACATTGGTCCAATCCCACAAGAATACTAAAAGGGACTCAATTATGCACTCAGACTGAGGGAAATCCCCATTAACGTAACACTCAGACTGGCTTAGTAATTATTATCAGTTCTCATCCTGGAAAATTGAAAGCTCAGGCTGGCAGATTAATACTCAAACCAGATACTTTATTGAAATATCAGATATTTAGAATCAGACACACAGACTGCCCCATAACACTAAACCTAAGTCCTTTTCCAGAACATAAAATACCACGACTGCAAAGATCATACCAGATTCTTCCTTACATCAAATTCTCAGAGTACTTCAGTAATACTAAAACTGTCCTTTTCCTGGAAAAATTTAACACTCTTCTCCCAAAATGTAAGAATTAAACTCAAACAGATCTTTCCCCCAAAAGTAAATATTCAGACTTACCCAATAACGCTCAGATATGTAATACTGTAAAAAATTTCCAAATTGAATGAACTTATCCAGCCTGTCTGATTCCTCAGTGATAGAGAAACTGGGTCTCTTCACTTGTAAACTTTAGACTGGATCAAATGCATACACACAGATTTCACCCAATTTCACACTAATACCCAGAGAAGGTTCATTCACCAATAACTAAACACCTGAGGTTTTAACAAACATTTGGACTGGGACAATTACGTCCAAAGATATGAACTTGGACAAGCTGATCAGGTTCCCAAAAGTTAAATGCTAATATACTGAGCCAAATTTCAAACTGGATTATTTTTCTTGGATCAGACTTGGATCAAATGCTTAATTCAGTGGATTGCAGTAGTTATCCACTAACACTGACTCAATTCCAAAGCTCTCCATTATGGGTGTTAAATTATACAGCTTGAAGCAGGTAATTACTGTACAAGTACTACAGGCATAACTCCGTAGTTATAAGAAAGGTCCTGAAAGTTCAAGGGGTTGAACTTTCATTTTAAGATATATCAAATGTAGCTGAAAAAGCTGTGCTTGTTAAGTGATCATATCTCTTATCTCCTGACCTCGCCACAGACCAACGTTTTTAGCGTATTCTAAAAGGTGCCGCTAAACGTATTCTCTTCAGAGTAACAAAATGTTCACCCATTGAACATCGAACATAATGTTCGAACCAGCGGTAATCTTGTTTTGGACATCAAGTAAGCTCCATTAACATTCATAAAGAATATAAAGCCGCAGGTTTAATTCCATCAAGAAGAGATGACTTCACACTTGTTTTGATGTGTAATAGACATGAATATTGAGAACGAGCATGTTGTTTTGTTCTGCTGGAGTGTGTGGCTACTTCGTTCATAATGTTCATTTTAATTATTTAATGCTACACCGCTCTTGGCAGAATGTGACAGATGGAGAGGGGTTCTTTAGGCATTAGTATTTTAATTTTTTTTTTTTACATAGAAATGAATTCATACAGTATATGAACAGGGTGTAATCTTCATTGGAATTCATCCTCTTAGTCATTTGTTTGGTTTAAGTTTGGGTTGCAGCTGAAGTCCCAACAGGTTTCACCTTGCACAACCACGTGTAGGACGAACTAGAAAGAAGTTTGAGTTTGCTGTTCTTATGCACACCTGCCTGAAGGCTTGGCAAAACAAACATGGATGGATTTCTTTTGAGTAAATATCACCACGTACTTAGTTTAAAGGAACAAGGTTCTTCATTCACTGAATTAAACTCTTTCTTCGGTTTCTACTCATGCCTCAAATAATGCACTGCTGATTTTTCTGTCCTTCTCCTGCAGATATACTCCATTTACTGAAGACAGAAGTGATGCTAGTCTGAGCGTGACATCATGTACGTATTCAGTACGATTTAGTAGACTTCCTGAAATTCCAGTGTGTCTATTGTAAAAAGCATTATGAACAGGTTACGGCCTGTCTACACAAACGCAACACTGAAAGTGTCTCTTCTAGCTTTCATGTTACAAATCAGGTATGAGAAAGTAGATCAATTAAATACAAGCCACTGTTTAGTAATTACTAATTACTTCTGATAGAACTGCTGACTAGCATGTAAAGGATCAGAAAGGATCTATTTAAAATAAAAAAAGATAAATTATTGATTAAAAAAAAAATGTACAGTTGGTCCACACTTTTGGGTGTTGACGTGTGAAGAACAAAAACCTCCGTCTATTTTGGCTCTTCCTCGCTGATTCATTGACATATTCTTGTTAGTAATTAATCAATGTCAATGAAAGAAAGAGAAAGAGGGAAACGGAAATGGCACACATGCACAGGCACAGAATCCTTAACAAAGGGTAAATGGATATAAGATCATATTTATTTATTTTACGCAGGTTTCCTGTGTAAGTATTCACTGCCTTAACCTTTTCACAAATTTTTAGTGTTGAGACCTGAAATTGAATTTTTAACGTTTGATGGAACTAAAAAATAAAAACGGACATTTTCTTGGTCGTATCAGTATTTATGCTAACCCTAACCCTTAAGTCTGCAAACCCCTGCATGTCGCAGTGTGTCTTTCAGCTTTGAATATCTGGATCCTGAACTTTTTTGGCCATTCTGCTTGGCAAAATTGCTGATGCTGTTAGTTAAGCCAAGCCAAGTCAAGTCAATAATCTTTCATGTCATTTCAAACATATATAGCTGGTACAGTAAAACACAGTGATACAGTGAAATAAAACTCTTCCTCCAGGACCCCGGTGTTACATAAAACAACACAGAACTACATGAGACTACATAGAACAAAACTACAAATTATATGCAAATGTGTGCAAATAATTTTAATAATTACTTAAATGGGACTACAGGCACAGTACAGTGCAGCAGTACTGACCAGTACACAGTTCTAGTGAGAAATAAAGTGCAGCAAGATATTTAAATATAACAATAAATTCTGTAGATGTTAACATAACATGATAATAGACTGCAAAACTTAAAGGCAGGGTCTCCGATTTTTGAGAAATGCTTCAGAAAACTGATTCGGACCAAATAATAAAAAAAATCAAAAACAAAATTCAAAACAAACGTGTAGCTCAGGAGTTATTGACTCGGGAAATTCAACTTTACTTAAGATCCCGAGGCGCTTTTTTCCTTCTCAATAGGTGAGTAACCTTGGTTTTGCTTTGTTTCACAGAAATAATATATGCCGTCCTTTGCATGATTATGCTTGTGTGTCATTTTTGCTTGTTTGTCTATCTGCAATCGTATTGTTCTTCCCTTCAGCTATGATAGACACATTGCTTTCCATTATTTGCCTGGGTTATGTATGTATGTGTGGGCGGAGCTATAAATACAGGGGTGGGACCCATTTGGGTTAGGGGCGTGTTTGTTTTGGTGATTTTATATGTCAACATTGGCTTTCAAAAATCAGAGACCCTGCTTTTAAGGTCGTTTATACAGTATTTTGTTTAAGGAGCATTTTGGGTCCAGACTGAGCTGTTGTTGTCTTAATGTTTTGGATGTTAGACTTTATGGAGACACAACATTGGAAGATGAATCTCAGCCCCTTCTGAAGACTAGAAAAGGTTCTCTTCCTCGATTGCTCGGTATTTGGTCAACAATCTCCTCTAGGAGTTACAATTGTGGCATATTCTTACCATTTTGGAATAATGTCTTTTTAAATTTTAAAATATTTTTCCAGCACTTTTTTTTCCTGATAACTCCTTGGTCTTGATGATTTTTTTGGTCATGATATGCATGTTTATGTGCTCTTACGGACTTAAGGCCTAGAAGCAGGTCTGCTTATATAATTAACTCAATTGAATTGCTCACAGCTTGACCCCATTTAAGTAACGATGTGACTTCTGGTGGCTACCAGTTGCACAAGACCTAATTTAAGGGTTGTTTACTTATCCAATGCCTTACAGAGACAAAGTCCTGAGTAAATCACTATATAAAAATATTCTGAAATCTCACCAGTCATGCTTCTCTGACTTTACTAGAAATAAACTATAATAAACACAGACTATAATATGTATACTAGCCATGAAGCAATACACCGATACACTACTACACCATTTTTATATCATGATCGTTGCCTAACTTAGACTTTGTACTATGTTTGTAAAAGCATATTTATATATTTACTAGTAATTGCTAAGTTTGGATAGTTTTACCCAAAACAACCTTGGCAAGCATCTCAAATAGCATCTCAATATGTTAATTCTCATATTCTGTGCATGTGATATTTGATGCTTTTTTGTAGCATACAACACTTTTAGGGTTATCTCTCATACTAATGGGTGACCTGGATGTCAAGTAACATTTTCTAGCAAAATATATCCTTGAAATTGATCTTCATACATCATGCAACCATCAACATGTGCAGCATATACAGTGTCGCTTGAAAGTTTGTGAACCCTTTAGAAATTCCTATATTTCTGCATAAATATGACCCAAATCATCATCAGATTTTCACACAAGTCCTAAAAGTAAACAAAGTGAACACTATCAAACAAATGAGCCAACAATATTATACCTCTTCATTTAATTATTGAGAAAAATGATCCAGCTTTACATATCTATGACTTGCAAAAGTATGTGAACCTTATCTTTGTTCCTCTTTAATCATTCTTTGGTAGACAGACTTGGGTGCTAGTGTCTTGGTGTATGACCCATTTTTTCTTAAAATTCAGTTCATGGACAGATGTATTATCATTTCTACAAAAAGTTTTATTTTGATCTCATTCCTCCACTAATTATTTTTCCAATAGTCCTAAGGTTTGTCCACTTGATCTTCATGGGCAGCAATGTTCTTTTTGGAGAGTAATGGCTTTCTCCTTGCAACTCTGCCTTGCAAACCGAGGTTTGATGACAGACTCGTGAACATTAACATAAGCTAAAGTAAAAGAGGCCTTTAGTTGCTTAGAATTTACCCTGTATTCCTTTCTGACCCAACAGACTATTACCTGACTGGCTTTTGGAGTGATCTTTCTTCCCACTTCTGGGAATGTACCTCAGAATGAAGTCCTCAGAAATCTCCATTTTTTTTCTGTTTTTTGCAATGATCCCCTAACACAAACACACATCATAAACATCAGACTTTGATGTATCTCTGTTCATTAAATAAAACAGAACACTTATGGAGACCTGATTGCCATATCGATGACTAAAACTATAATGGACTATACAGGCCCAAAGCATATTATAATGGACTATAATTTGACCTTGAAATTAAGTACTAAACCTAGAGGTTCACATACTTTTGCCTCTCACAGATATATAATATTCGAATATTTTCCTGAATAAAAAAATTACCAAGTATAATATAATTGTCTGATTTGTTTGATTGAGTTCACTTCGTTTACTTTTAGGACTTGAGCATTACCTTGCAACCACCACGCTACAAACAGATAATGAAAACAAGTCAATATGGGCATTAGGTAGATTATTAAACTAGTGAACATAATACAAAAAAAATTATTAAGATTAATTCAATTAAAAAAACACAATTAGACATATATTTAAATGTGTTTGTATTTATCCCTTATGAAAAACCCTGAGGTGATTGAGGCGACTGTTGTGAGGAAAAACTCCATTAGTTGGAAGAGGAAGAAACCTTGAGAGGAACCAGACTCATTCTCATTTTGGTGACACTGGAGGGTGTGATAATAAATATACATTCTTAAAATTGTGTATTTATGAGTAGATTGTTGTCCTCAAAGACCACATGGAGTTGGCATCTCTTAGAATGTCCGTATCTAATTATAAGAATATTATTTATTCTTCACAGTAAGCAAATTTTTAACTAAATCTGACTGGACTACATATACTATTGCAGCATTTTCATATATTTTACTTCTGTTTGAATTGAGACTTGATAACATGCTTGGCAAATAAATTCATCTGGTAGATTCATGTACTGTAGTTTGTTTTTCCCATTGATAATGTATGCACTGGATTGTTAGTGTCTACTTTTTTTTTTGGCTTTTCATGATTTTAACTCAGCCAAAGTAAAAGGATGTAAATAATCATGTGAAGTGATTCCGCCATTTCTGGAGGTTTAGAATTTTTCTTCTCATCCTGTCAATAGTACATGGGGCAATGATGACATGTCAAAGTAAACACAATAGCAATATTATATGTAGTAAGTATCACAGCACATGCATGTAATACAAAAATGAAAAAACTAATCTTTTCCTTCATTAGTTTTCTTCATTCGAATATTTTTTTCAGAATGTTCAGAGAATCAAATAAAATTAAATCATGAAGCCAGTATTGGGAATCAAATACATTTGTGAATGGAGTTTATCCTCATACCTAAATTTACATATAATTTTGTGAAATAGCTTTATTCATTATTAGGCTAAGAGTGTGTAGTGTTTGCCCAGCATACAAATATCTTTGAACGAAATGTCATCATAGAAACAATAACATATCAGGAGAAACAAATTAATCTAAATGACACTTTCTGACCAATCAGATTCAAGAATTCAACAGCACTGTATAAGTCCAGTACATGTAAGCGGGAAAAAGTGTTGTAATGTTCTAAAATAGGGTGTAAAGTGGCAACAGCACATTATAAAAGCACTTATAAAAGCCTTATCCTTTTTCATGAAGGGAAATTATTACTAATGTAATGTGTCAGATTTATTATTTTAATAAAATTGATGTGTGAACTGAGAGGTTTAGTCCTATTTTACTGCCTGGGGATGAAAGTAGTGTAGCAGAGGCGTATTAATGTGGCAGCATACTACCATGTGTTTAGTCATCATTAGTGCATCTGGAAGACTGTAGTTTAACTTTGCAGTAGGCATTGGCTTAAGGGACGAACACTGCTCTATAGCAGTAAGGATTAATGGACCGTTTGAACTTTGCAGCCTTGTGAGTGACTAAAGCAGTGACAGAACCCAGCCATTATGTGCACACTCCAGTGCTTTATACCCCCACCATTAAAGAGGTTGACTCATGCCTCAGGTCGTTTAACAGATGCTTCCTCCTTTCCAGGTTTTTCTTCATGAGGCTATTTGTCATCGTGAACGTCTTCACTGCTTCACGTGGTGAGTGTTTGGCCCGTCTTCAAGTTTTACTCACATAGCACCGAGATTATTCATCAACTTTCTGTTTTTTTCTACCGTAAACTGAGGTGAGGTCGAACATTCTTGTGTTAGGAAAATGACTTCATGATGCTAAAGCAAAAAAAACAAATCAGACACTTTTAAGATTTACAATGAATTTTATTAAAACTTTGGTTGATTAAAATGATTTATTTAAAACGTGATTTGTACACCATTTGAAAGATTCGGCACAATATTGTAACATAAATAATAAAATACTCATAAATAATTAAAAAAAAATGCTCTTTATCACAATATAAAAATTTAATTTATATATTATATATATTTCCTGTACCTCATGTCATTATGCTTTGTTTTGTCTTGTGTTGTGTTGCGTTGTGGTGGTGCAAGCATAAAAACAACAGTTCTTTCCCATTATATGTTGAATTGAATGAGAGAAAGAAAAAAGTTGGTACCCTGTGCAGGGTGTCTCCTATCTTGTGTCCCGAGTAAACCTGGGATAGACTCCATGCTTCTCATGACCCTGTGTAGGAGAACCGCTACAGAAAATGGATGGCTTAAAAAAAAGAAAGAAATAAAAGAAAGAATAAATATTTAAATAATAAATAAATATAAATATAAATAAATATTTGAAGAAATGAACAGACAAAATTGCTAAATTGGACAGCTGATGTTTGGACGGGAAAAAAAGAACACCAGGCCACATTTTTTTCAAACTTTAACTGTTCAGTTTTGGTGAGCGTCTGCTGTGGCTCAACTCTATTGTCCTATGTGATCAGTGAGGCATTTATGTCTGCAGAACCCTCACATCGTCGCTGTCAGGCGGAATCCTCATATTTTTCAGGAAATTAAAAAACGGCATATTTTTTTGAGTATTTATTAAACATTGTATCGTTAAAGTTGTTATTATACCTTATATTGCTATCATATACTGTTGTGTACCAACATTAACACAACATTTTCCCAGTCACGTTTTATTGGAGATACAAGCTTTATGACTTGGGAGCAGGCAGATACAAGATTATGCTGTCATTGATAAGAACGGTACGGACACAGACGTCGCTGCTGCCAGCAGTGTTCAATAAAGTCTGTGGTCACGTTGAGCCTTTTGAGAGAAGGCTTCAATGTAGTTAAGAGATTTGCGCTCAAGCCATTCTCAAGACTTTGGTTAATAACTTAATAACTGGTTAATAACAGACCCACGTGGGGACTGAGCAATAGCATCGTTATGTGAAAAAATATGAAATTGACAAAATTTGGACATATGAGATTGCGTGAGTTAATGAGAGTGTGTGTGTGCCCTGTGATGGGTTGGCACTCCGTCCAGGGTGTATCCTGCCTTGATGCCCGATGACGCCTGAGATAAGCACAGGCTCCCCGTGACCCGAGGTAGTTCGGATAAGCTGTAGAAATTGAATGAATGAATGAATGAATGGACATACGATGTTTCCACCTGACATCGACGACATGCTGGATTTCAATTGTTTTATGCACCATTTTTGTATAAACTATTGAGACTGTCGTGTGTGAAAATCCCAGGAGATAAGCCATCTTTTTTTTTAAATATTTAAACCAGTTCATCTGGAATCAACAAACACCAATGCCACAAGTCACAGGGATTTTTTCTTCATTCTGAATATTATCCGAAGCTGTATCAGCATGGATTTTAATTGGCATTGTGCTGCCACATTGACTCAATGACTGCCTGACTAGTCTTATACTATCCACAATATATGTATATAAACGTGTGATAATTGTTCAATAAATGTGTCTGTTTCAGCTGCAGTTGACGTGAGACCTTTAAATGGCTGGCCTGGTGTGTATCATGATCTGCAGTGGAGAGTTCAGCTGTGCTGTGCACTGACTTCCAATGGAAAAGCCAATCAGAGCCTTAGTCACATCAACAGCCCTCACCAGTATCAGTGCCACATCCAAAACTCCACAAACACCACAGATGATTCCAGTGTATCTCAAGTTGTCTCTGGTACTTACTTACTCACTTACTGCATGTTATCTGTAAAAGTCTTTTTTTAGCCCAATTAAAAATGTAAGGCTGCCGGATGTTTGACCGCTCATCAGTTCAGCAGCCTCGCAAACAGTGGAATTAATGAACTATCGAAGACAAGAAACAAGACTAGCTCTTACTGCTTAGATGTACTTATTTTACAGCACATATTACATTGGTACTAGTATTATATGTTACTGGATGTAAAAGGTAGGCAGGTGTCATGCAATCTTTAGCACTGGGATTACAGTTATGTATTCTTACATGAGCAGACACAATCGTCTGTTAAAGGTCTTGAAAATCGTATTTGTTCGGACGATGCTTCCCACAGCCAAGATATTAAAGCTGCAAATTAGGTTTAATCATCAAATCAATGTTCGTGATAATCATTGCTTCTCCACACAATTCTTGACTTTAAGACTTCAGAGATTATAGAAAGATTATATGAGGAGATTAGATGTATAGATTGTATAGACTTTGTTTTAAAAGATAAAGCTCTGCATCTACAATGGGGCAAGGAATACAGGATCAGTGTAATGGAATCTATTGGGGAAAAAACCCAACATGAAATCCAAAAGCAGTACACAAGAACAGAAATGCAGTACACATTTGAAAATAACTCAGATGAATGGGTCTAAAAAAAGGAAAAAGTCCCTTGTGTGATCCTTTGAAATTCACGGGGATGCCTTTCACATTGACTGGTTCTGAGCAGAATATTAAGCGTAAATGAAAATGTTCTTGATTCATGTCTAGCCTGTATGTGTACACACTGTGATGAAGCTTTGTTTTGACTCGTTCTGGTGAACGCGTGACTAATTAGCTTGAGCTGTCTAACTCAATGTATTTAAGAAACGAACATATCGACTGTATGTCTTTCCAGAAAACATCCGTTTGGACATCTCTTGCCGGCTCGAAGATGAACAAGCGAATGTAATTTGCCTTCTAAAACATCAAAGAACATCAGCTACAGACGCCAGTCACCTGATTGTTAGCTTGTGGCGAGTAACGTGAGTCTTATGTTTGTCTATATTTCCTCTGACTGTTAAACCTGTTTTATTTGTGATTGTAAGACATAGCTCAGACACGGAACAAGTTGACAGACCTACTTCATAAGCACTCATGAACTTTGGGGTGACACGCGGTGTTTATTGTTTGGCTTTTTTTTTTTGAATGTAGACACTTATTCCTCTGTGATAAATACTGTATCCTTGTCCATAGTTCTTACACCCACATGGCAGTTTAGTGAAATTGGAAGGAAGGAAGTGAAAACACACACCAAATGTAGGCATTATAGACTGTAATACATAGTACCCGTGAAGAACGAGAGTTTTATAAAGGTTATTTGTTAAAAAGCAGATTTTATTTATTGTCTGCTTTTCTGTTTCTTTCAGACTGGAGTCGGACCCACTGACGAATGAAACGAACATCACTACTCAGGTGCAGTGTCCTGGTGAAGACGAGATCACGTGCTTCTTTGTCCTCCAACCCAACGATGTCTCTGTCTCGTTGTCTGTTAGTGGCTTTCTCGGCGGTCGTCCTTTACAGACACCCGAGATGCGCATCAGCACTGACCTTCTGCGTAAGTTTCACTACAATAATGTTACTGTACTCAACTTTACTCTAAGTTCTGTACTAATCATTTCACTTTATATAAAATATAATTAAAGTAATGCATGGCACATATTTACAAATTCTTCTTTCGCCACTTGCTTTTGTTTTTGCTCTTGTTCTAGTTTTGTCTAGTCTTCTGTCCTGTCACTGGATTGTTACTTGATTGTGTTGTTAATTACGGTTTGATTTATTTGACTTTGTGTACCCTACCATTTTGCTGGGTCATTCACGAGTGTGTGTCAGTGTTAAAGGGAAAGACAAGCATAATGTGTGATGTATGATAAGATGCTACAAAGCAGCAGCATGGTATATTCAATCAGACATACTAAACAAGGAGTAACATAGAACTGGTCTGTCGGTGAGATGTAAATCAGACAAGAACTTGTCTAAACTGATTGGTTTATTCAAATGTATTTATTTTTTACTAGTTTATATTGTACACACATTAATAGACTGTGACATTTAGCAGGTTCAGCAAAAAGCTGTTTCCTGCCCTGTTCTTCCTGTTTGTGACATTTTCCACAGGCTTTTGTAACAGCAGTTTTTGATATTTGTAAGTAATTTCGAGTTTTTATGAGATAACAACAGGAAATGTTGACTTTTTTAAATTTAAGTTGGTAAAAGTGAATGTTCATGATGACTGGTCAAACATGATGAGCTTATTGTATTTGGTCAGGTGTGTGGTGCTGGAGATATCAGGGATGTTTGTGAAACCAAAAGCGGGAGTCTATGCTCAAATCAATGGTCTTTACACCACAGCCAGATGACAAATGTACAGAAAGCCATTTTCCACTGCAACAGTTTACTGCGGTATAGATTAACAAAGCGTGACTGATAAGATGAGATGGATGAGATGCGATTTACAGTCAAACCACACGTGATGGCCTGAAGCCTGTAAAAACCTAGCAGTATGAAGAATTAAACCGATCTGAGATGACCACGATAAAAGCAGCTGTGTGCCCACTTTAGTTATGTAGAAGCAAAAAAAAAAAAAAAAGGTTTTTATTAGCTCTTGAATTTCTTTACTGTAAGTTTCAGCCTGGTTTTATTTATTTATTTGTTTGTTTGTTTGTTTGTTTGTTTATTATGAATTAATGGAGACCCATTTATTCCATAAATGAGGTACTTTGATTAACAGTAATATAGAAGACAGCTTTGGTGTTTTGGTTATTATTACCAATGATATTGTGGGATCCAGCTAAGGAGTAGGATTCTTTTTATATATTTCTGAAATTACACCATAAACTTGGCAAATATGCAGGACATTGGATAAAAAATAAAGAAATTGTATCTACAGCTAAAGCAAGAACATACAATCATTCAAGAAGAAATTTCCTTTTGAGACAAAGATATATGATATTTTATTATAAGAAAAAGTTATATTAATTATAATATTTGTTCTAAGCTGTAAGGCAGGTATCAATTTACCGCCAGCTCAAAGTAGTCAAGCTGGATTCTCCTTCCTTGTCATATTTCCTGGATGATTTCTCTTCACAGGGAAGCCAGAAGCACCATTTTATCTACGTTATAATGTAACTACTGAGGGTGAAGTGATGATCGCCTGGAATGACTCACAAAATAATAAACTCCCACTTTACTATGAGCTCCGTTATTCACCCAACACTTCCCTCACACACTGGGAGGTGAGTAAACCCGGCAACAACTGTGACGATGTAGATACAGCCATTTCAGTTTAGTAGTATTGTATGAAAACAACACGATCTGATTTGTTTCCCTACATCTGATGTTTGTTCTTTGTGGTGATAAATTTGTATAAAATATATTTGGAATATTTCACATACTGATTTTAATGACTGAAACCTGTGTTGTGATTCACATCTAATGTATGCATAACTAACGTGTGTGTTTATCTGTGTTAGGTGCTTAATGTCCAGCATCCGTGGGTGTCTTTGAGTGAGCTCACTTCCGGAGTCAGATATACGGTTCAGGTACGCTGCAAGAGCCTCCATCACCTTCACAACTGGAGCGAGTGGAGCAACTGGAGTCAGCCTTTCTTCCTCACGCTTGACGGTACGGATGCTGTGACACAGTAACCTTCTTACTGTAATTTGAGTTTTTTCTTTTCATTCATTTAGTCAAGACAATTCCTGGCTGTCTATTCACTGACAGTGTTTGGTGATATGTAGTCTACTGTATATGCACAGCTGTAGCGATGACTAGTAAAATGTATGTCTGAAGTATAGATACTACATTAAAAATCGTATTTTTATACGGTTAATATGTTCAAGGTTAATCATCAGTCTACCACGATAATGTATTTTGCTATCATATACAGTATAATCCTGCCTCTGTTGTTCCACCTTGTACTTCTTAACAATATAATGGCAGTGAGAAGTTTAAAAAAAACCTGAGATTCAAAAGGCACTGCATACAAGATATGGCCCAAGTAATAGTTAATAATATCTATTAGTGGTGATTTAATGTGTATATTTATGATTGAAGCATTAATAATTTACCATTAAGAGCTTAAAATGATTAAATTGTAACACAGAGGTTAAATAATAAAGTAACTAAACAGCACTTCCTTCCTTCCCTTTCCATCATGAATGTTCCTGTGTTCTTTCTCCTTCCTTCCTTCCTTCCTTCCTTCCTTCCTTCCTTCCTTCCTTCCTTCCTTCCTTCCTTCCTTCCTTCCTTCCTTCCTTCCTTCCTTCCTTCCTTCCTTCCCTTTCCATCATGAATGTTCCTGTGTTCTTTCTCCTTCCTTCCTTCCTTCCTTCATTCCTTCCTTCCTTCCTTCCTTCCTTCCTTCCTTCCTTCCTTCCTTCCTTCCTTCCTACCTTCCTTCCTTCCCTTTCCATCATGAATGTTCCTGTGTTCTTCTCCTTCCTTCCTTCCTTCCTTCCTTCCTTCTTCTTCTTCTTCTTCTTCTTCTCCTTCCTTCCTTCCTTCCTTCCTTCCTTCCTTCCTTCCTTCCTTCCCTTTCCTTAATGAATGTTCCTGTGTTCTTTCTCCTTCCTTCCTAACTTACTTCCTTCCTTCCTTCCTTCCTTCCTTCCTTCCTTCCTTCCTTCCTTCCTTCCTTCCTTCCTTCCTTCCTTCCCTCTCCATCATGAATGTTCCTTCCTTCCTTCCTTCCTTCCTTCCTTCCTTCCTTCCTTCCTTCCTTCCTTCCTTCCTTCCTTCCTTCCTTCCTTCCTTCCTTAATTTCCTCTCCATCATGAATGTTTCTTCTTTCCTTTATTCCTTCCTACCTTCCTTCCTGTTTTGTGCCATTTTAAACTTTTGTCTGTGTTTAATAAGTGAAGGAGAGAGGTTTTACTGCGTTTTAGCTCTTTAACCATAGACCATAGAGTCCTTGTTGCTTTGTAACCATTTATTATACTGAGTAGCTAAAAATGATTAGTGATGCACCTTTTTTCTTATGTGGCCACTTTTAGGTTCACCAATTATATTTGTCATTATTTTGCCATGAAAGCTCTTATTCATTTTACACTGAACATTGAATGGTAATATCACAGAGGATACATATTTGAATGTCTCACCACTGGGACCAGATGATAACAATGAGTCAGCCCAATGGCTACTGTGTGTGTGTGCGCGCGTGTGAAATCTGTTTTGAATTCTCTGCAGTATTTGTGGGTGTAAAAAGATACAGCATAATATCTTCATGAGTATAGGGTAGGGCTATTCAATTAGTTTCTCATGTGGGCCAGTTCATGAAAAGCATCCCAATGAGGGGCCGAAGAGATCTGGCTTGCAATATGAGTGATATTTTTTAGTATACTACTGTATTTATACTACAACAGCCATATCAATAATAGTCTCTAAGTTTTGGTTGCCTTCTAATGAGAGAAATGAATGTTTTTATATATCACAAGAGCAGTGAAATCGGGTGTATATGTTGTCAGCCCTATACACATACAGTGATGCAGGTCCTGGGCTGTGAGGGATGTGTGATTACTCGTTTTAATGTCATTTATGTGTGAGAATGATGATTTGCACTTGTAAGTAGACCTAGGGTATAGTGTAGGGTTAATGCTGTTTCTCTTTTGTGAAAAAAACTAAAGGACAAAATATACATAAGAAATGCAATCATAGGGAAGTATGTTTATTACAATAATTAAGTTTATTATGTTTATTACAGGCATAATAATGTTTATTATGCTTTTGTGTTTCTCAATGAAATAATCAATTAAAATTCTACTTACAATTAAATCAGTCAAGATAAAATGTGTATTACCTTGCGTGCATGTCTGCTTATAACCAAACAACGTGTTTATTTATGTTTGTATATGATATAGTTTATATAAATTTCCCTATATTGCCAAATAATTCCCATAAATTCCTGTAAATTCCCGTAAATTTCCATAAATTCCCGTAAAGTTTCCAATTTGGAATATTTCCAAAATTCCCCAGATTAAGTTCCCGTGGAAAGTTTCTGGAAATTTACCGGAAACTTTCCGCCCCTTTGCAATCATGTACTTTAGTTTTATTGCACAGGCTGATGCTGGTATAATTTATGACATCAGTGTGTATTCATATTTTCCATTTGGGTGTGCCTTCACTACACCATAGCTTTTTCATGTGTTGCCCATACAGTACTGTATAGGACAGGACAGACAGACAGACAGACAAATAGAAATAAATAAATAAATTAGTATTCATATCAGTATTAGCGGTTGTATGACTGTAGCTATTTTAATAGTCAACAAGTAAATCAGAAAAGAACTTGACTTGTGATATGCTTTTTTTGTTTGCTCATTTAAACGAAGATTTAACGGTAGAATAGTTTATTAGAGCAAAAATTATACCGTAATAAAAATCTACTGCTGCCTTGTAAAGTGGCAGGGAACGTAATGTGCGTACTTTTTTAAAACAGAGAGGTAATAGAGAGGTAATAGAATTAAATTCATAGTAACAATGCAATGGTGATATGCAGTTATTACTAAAAGGAAGGCTTATAATTAGTGGTGTTTTGCTGGTGTATTTCAGTGGATTATGAGATTGAAAGCTTTGTGTGTGTGGAGGTGGAGTATGTCGTTTCAGTGAGTTGGTCTGATTCATTAAGATGATGGCCTTTGGGAATAAACCGCTACACATTGCATAAGCAGATGTTCTTGATCCACCTTCTAGATGGCAGGAGAACAAACAAATGATGACAGGGTCAAGTGGGAGTCCTGTAGATATGTGTTGCTTTGTTGTAAGCAGTATGGTCTGGGATCTGGATCCTGACGACTTTCTGAGTGCTGCCGATAACCTGTTGCAGAGCTATTTTATCTGGAGGTGTGTAAACTTAGTAATTAAAGGTGAACTGAATAGAAAGTGACCTCTATCATTTACAAGATGAGCTACAAACAATTATCCTCACCTTTTATCCATTCCTATGTAAATGCAGTCCCATCTCCAAGAACCTATGGTGGTTAATATGTTCCCTGGCAGTGGTGCCTCAATGGTTATGCCTCTGTCAATGCCAGCCTGCTGATCAGAAGGTCGGCATTATGGCCCAGTGGCTACGGTTGGATCTTTGAGAAAGGCCTTTAGCCAGGGGAGCTGTATCCTATCTTTCTGTGAGTAGTTATGATGGAATTTTATACACGCAAAATAGTGATGCAGTTATTATTCTGGAGTGTTTATTATTTCTAACACAAGCCACTGCATAGTACCCATCCAGGAGAAAGGTAGCTAATTGGTGTCCATCTTGTTCTCCATCTTGGAAAAACAGCTGCCCAATGTGCACTTCTTTAATCTTGTTACATTTATTTATTTATTTATTTATTTATTTATTTATTTATTTATTTATTTATTTATCTATTTATTTATTTATTTATTTATTTTTGCAGCTTATAATTTTGTCATTTTTCCTATAGCAATATTACCTGGCAAGGCAGTACTGCTCATTTAACACCACGTATCTGTATGAATTACTGAGTAGTGAAGATAAAAGCTGCAACATGACTCACAACATGGCCAACACTCTTCTCAGTATATGCTTAATTTAAAAATGTCATTTGTCCCATTGGCTCATTGTTTTTAATGATATAGATAATAAAAAGACAGTTGAGAGTTTGCTAGTGAAAACTGCAGTACGGTGCTTCTGTACAGTTCTATAATTATCTTCATGGTGCTGTTGACCCTCAAAATGTCAGTACAAAATGATCATCATTTCACTTCCACTGGACCATAAATACTCATGGCACCAAGCACACGGATGATTTGGTGTGCTTTAAATCATCGTGAGCACCATTCACACTTTCCTCTTTCAATCAGATCATTTTTTTTTATTAGAAGTCTATAAGGTTTGGTCCCAGAAGTCTACCAAAACAGGTTTGGAAAGCTGGGATGCATGTGCAAGATTTTAGCAAGAGGTTAATTAAAGAATACTGAATCAGAAAGCAGAGCAAAAGCAGCAGTCCAGAGAATTGTGGAGCATAAGGACACGGCTCATAAAGTGAGCCTGGCGAGGAGGAGGAGGAGGAGGAGGATGGGGAAGAGCGACAATAGGTGTGATATCTGCAGGGTCTTTGTAGACATTTTTATATGGTTTGGTGCTGGATTGTCATGAAGATTGTCATCCTCATTTTCCTATTTATTGTCTTTTCACATGATCCTCTTCATGATAAAAATATTTTTCTGCTTGCTTGTCTTTCAATTTCTCCTGTCAGTCATGTCCTTAGCTTTACTGCCATTAGCTTTACAGTCTTATGGTAAACAAATATTTTTGCCAGATACTATTATTGCTGACGAAAAATAATTCAATCTCCTAGAAAAAAAAGTGTAAGGAAATAAAATAAGAATAAATCCCGTCGCTGCTTTTCCAACATGACGACTTGACATCTGAAGTCTTTCCGTGTTCACATTCATCTGGGTTCTTCTCTGGATCCTCTTGTTCCTCTCAAGGTTTCTTCCTCAAATCGTCTCAGGGAGTTTTTCCTTACCACCATTGCCTCTGGCTTGCTCATTAGAAATACATTTTTAAATGTATCCTACATTTTATATTTCTGTAAAGCTGTTTCGTGACAATGTCCATTGTATATTGCACTTTATTAAGCTGCAATAATCAACTCCTATCTTTCCACAAAAAAAAAACAAAAAAAAAACCATAAAACATATGCACGCTTGTCTTGTGAGTTTTTTTTTTTTTTTAAGTTTGTTTTAGTTCTTTCACTTGCAGCATGATAGGAGCAGGATTATAGTGCATTTGTCAAACACTTGTTAGGCTTAGTCGCCATAGTAACCTACATCGAAAGGTTCAATGTGCTTGATGAGATGATGATAGAAATTGAAGATGGATGATCAGCTGCTGACAGGAAGCTTCTGAGACAAATAAGCCAAACCATACCATGCAAAACATGAGCTTTCTTTCTGGATTGTCTACCTGCTTAAACAGCTTTAAATTACACTTCAATCTTTAGTTGAACTTATTCCCTGGAAATGTTTGGTTGTGTTTGATGTACTTGGTTTGCATAACCTCTGAAGAAACCACAGATTAGAAGATGGATATCAGAAAATTATATGTAGCATTTCACATAAATAAAATAAAACGACAGGGACGATATTATAAATATCACTGATTGCATCAGGAGAAGCAATGGGCCTTATTCCGAAGTTCCTTGTTTTCCTATAACGACTTACATAATGTTTTTATAAAATTAAATAAAAAAAAAGGTATTTTATTATTTGACCCATTTCTGTCCATTTATCTATATAAGTGTTGTAGAATGTCTGTGAACATCTGTAAAATCCTTTTAACCGTTCCTGATATCACTTGTGTTATAACAGCTGTGAACATTTGTTTCCTGAGAAAATTCACCATATTAACAATTTCTCAAGATTTATTTATTTTTTTTACGTGGAGCATCAGCAAGATACTGTATTAACTAACTCCATGTGCATGTTGTTTGTTATTATAACTTTCTGGACATTTCCCTGGAGTGCCTGCAAAACGACTGTAGAGCTCTCCACATCACAAATATATAACATAATACACTAGCCGTATGATACATCTTGTCACGTTCTTTACTTGCAAGTTATTCTGTATACCTTTTATACCTCTGATTTATTCTTGGCTCTGTTTTTTTTTCTTCTTCACAACAGTGAGTTACATCCCTGCTGAAGTGTTCACCAGGCCTGGAGCAGAAGTAACAGTGTATGGTGTGGTTCACAACCACAGCCGGACAGCCAGTAAGGCTGTTTGGATGCTGAATGGCCTGGTGCTTCCAGAAAGCCAGTACCAGACGATTAACGAAAGAGTCAGCGCAGTCACTATCAGGTCGAAAGAGCCTGGCTTTGATACGCTTCTGTGCTGTTACCCGTTTGAACAGAGCTATAAGTGCAGCATTGCCTACACCAAGGTCTATGTAGAAGGTGAGACAAATTGCAAGCTCTGATTCTTTTCTCATTGACACAAGATGTCAATTAGTAGAGAATTACTATACATTCAACTGCAGTTTCTGAAGGTCAAGTTACATAAAATGTCTTGCTTTCGAGGGCCAGATAAGCAACATGTCACAGATTGGCAGCAACAGTTCCCTTTTAATGCTTAACCATTAACGATTAGTTTAAGGTCATAGAAATTTGAAGTGGTTGTGTTTTGAATCGTGTTGTTGCATGAAACAAGTGGGAAGTGGTTGTTCACAATTTACGGCATTGACTTACTTCTCACATCGTTGTGAGTTCAAATCCCAAGCTGCCACCTACTGTATGGGCCCTTGATTAAGGAATTTAACCCTCAACACCTCCGTTGTATAAATATTAGATAAGGGTGTCTACCACATTCTGTAACTATTGACTGTTGAACTGACTGATCTTTAAAGATGTTTCTGAACGTCACTATCATTATACCAAGGGATTAATCAAGTGGAATATTAATCAATTTATATGCCCAACCCAAATATCAGTTTGTCCCCATAAGTATTTATTTATTTATTTATTTTTATGAGTAATGAAATTTCCCTATGTGCAGTTATTTATAATGCCTTCATTTTCAGGATTCTTTGATGCAAATATAACCTGTACAACCGAGCAGCATTCCAGTGTCGATACAATGACCTGTAAATGGAATAAGAGTGCGTGGGCTGTGATACGCTTCCTGTACAGGTATGCAGATTCACACACCCTTCTTTTTAGATCTTTTTGATTATGATGTTATATTATTAAGGATTCTTTCACTCTAGTGTAGAAATAAATGCTGGCTGGAACATCGGCTTTGCTGATATGAAAATCAGTAGGAGTCCTACTGGCGATCTTGCTGACATAGATAGCTAAAATAGATTTATTATTATTAACAAGGAACCGTTCGTTTATTCAGATGTGAGTCAACAGCAGGGCAACCTACACACATTGACACATGTGGTAACTTGGAGGAAATATGAGAACCTTGCAGTCACAGAGAAAACATGAGAACCAAAGAGAACCAGGGACCCTGAAGCTGTGAGGCAACGTTACCGGCTGCACCTTGTCCCTCATTAAATAATATAGATTACTTTCATTTTCCTTAACATTTATACAAAACTCTAAACAGCATTTATTTGGCTGTTTAGCTCTATTTAGCTGCATTTGGCATGCAATTAACTCCCGTTACATTTACTAGTAAAGCTCCTTACTAGCAAGACTACTATTCCATCAGGACCCTGTCCTCCATCTTTGTCTATTTTGTTTGACCTCTTAGATAGATAGATAGATAGATAGATAGATAGATAGATAGATAGATAGATAGATAGATAGATAGATAGATAGATAGATAGATAGATAGATAGATAGATAGATAGATAGATAGATAGATAGATAGATAGATAGATAGGACTGCATTCCATAGTATGGCATGTAAGCTGTTAGCTTCTAGTCTCATAACACCCTTATGTTCTCTATGTCCTTTCTTTTGGATTTTTTTAGACGTTATCGGCGAACGTGTGACGAGATACAATATGAAGAAGGTACCCTGACTCAAGCACAAGGAGATCCCATGGTTGATGTGGAGGAATGCACAGCTGGAGCTGGAGATTATTATCAGTGCACCCTGCAAGACCTAAGCCTGATCTCCTGCTATAAGCTATGGCTAGTGGTAGAGGACGGATATAACAAAGTGAGGTCACTTCCTGTCTTTGTGTCACCTATAGACTGTGGTGAGTTTTTGAGAAGTACCTTTTTTTTTTTACACAGTTGTACACAGTGATTTCAGGGAAACATCTTTCCATGAGAAGGGAAATGACAATAGTGACACACAGTTATATTTCTGTTCTCCAGTGAAACCGTCTCCACCCTCAGAACTGAAAGCAGTCACTTTACCCAACAAGACACTAAGTGCAACCTGGAAGCGTCCTTACCTGCCTGCTTATGATCTGCAATATGAGCTACGCTATGTATCTATGCATGGCATGGTAGATTTAAAGTGGAAGGTAAGGAAAGATTTGAGTTTCCGTAATCGTGTGACGTTAGAGACAGGAGTGAGGCGTAATCGCAAGGGCAATCAGACATCCTAGTTGACATCCATAGCTGGGAAAATAACTAGGAAGGTAACGTCAAGGTATAAAAATAAAATCTGATTCCATGCTCCAAGGGATAACAATATACAGTACCAAGATAACCAGATACTAAGAGAAAACAAGTTCAGTAATGCTTGAGATCACCCAAAACGTGGTATAAGGGCAGACAAACCAAGCTAGTATCAAGGCTAAACACAAACAAAGGCACATGGCCATAACATCAACAAAAGCTTACAGTCAGAGAGGATGAATTTGTCAGATAGACAATATTTTGCTTGAGCTAAGGTGGTATGTGGTAAAGCAGATTGTGTTTACAAGAATTTATATAGCTGCATATTTAAAAATTGACCAATGTGGCCTCTTCCGACTGGTTCACATGGCATATGAGTTTGAATGCTAGCAGCTAGATAAATTCTTGTAATTCTTACTCTATGCTATTGAGTGGAGTAAATTTAAGCTGTTTAATGGGATTTTCTGTTTACAATTCATAGAGAGGCAAACCTTTTGATGACGTGTATTTTTTTGTTGTGCAGTAATTACATTTCATTTACATTTCCAGCACTTATCCAGAGCGACTTACATTTTATCTCGTTTTATACAACTGAGCAATTTAGGGTTAAGGGCTTTGCTCAGGGGCCAAGCAGTGGCAGCCTGGTGGACCTGGGAATCAAACTTACAACCTTCTGATTGGTAGTCCAACACCTTAACCCCTAGGATACCACATAATTACTGATTCACATTTGTGTCCTTCACAGGTGTTTGGCTCTCTCCTAGAGTCACGGGCAACATTTACGGTACTGGATCCGTGCATACAGTACCAGGTTCAGGTGCGTTGCCGAAGACTTAACGGCCCGGGTTACTGGAGCGACTGGAGTTATACTCATGCGTCCTCGGTTTATAACGTTAAAGGTGAGCCTCTTATATATTATTTACCACAAAGCATAACACTTATTAAGTAATTAACAGATGGTAGTTGAAAGTGTTTCTGAAGTTGACTTGCACTGAGAAACGTCTGTTCAATCCATGACTAAAATAAGTCCAAATAACATGCCAGCATGTTACTAAATAATGATGGCTTACTGAAATCTGGAGTCTAAGTTTAAATAATCGAACTTTCTTCAGCCTTACTTGTTAATCTTTCTACTAATCATCCATTACCATGTTCATTAATGTGTTGTCCATGTTGGTCTTTGTGGGCTTCATTTTTCGTACCGATATTAGATTATTTGGCTTATTTGTTTTATTATTAAAATTAATGCTACAGTTAATTTAAATATCTAAATAAATGTTAAATGTCTAAATAAGATGAGTGATACACATGTTTGTGGGGATTATTAAAAGTGTTTTCCAACACGGCCCCTAGTCTTGCTGAATAATAATAACATTGAGGAAAAGTTATATTTTTTGATCATGTTTTTTAATATTTGAAAAAAAGAAAGGAGAAAATCATTTGACATTCATTTGAATTTATAATTATATAAATTCTGGAGACAGACACATTTAACTAAGCCTCTAAATATGGCTTCTTTTTACTATAATATTTGTCTGCTGTTTCAGCTCTAGTCCATATAGCTCCTTAGATGTTTTTGCACTTTTATAACATACCTGAATTACACGGTTAGTGTATTTCATTTCTTGGGCCTTGTACGAGAGCAAAGAACCTGAGTGAGCTCTTAGATGTGTTTGGAAAACACAATGTCACATAGATATTAAAGGTATGGTCTCTTGTTTGAAAGCAAATGTTGGCATTTGAAATCACCAAAACAAACACGCCCCTAACCCAAATGGGTCCCACCCCTGTATTGATAGCTCCGCCCACACATACATACGTAACCCAGGCAAATAATGGAAAGAAATGTGTCTTTATCATAGCTGAAGGGGAGAACAATACGATTGCAGATGCAAAAATGACACACAAGCATAATCATGCAAAGTTCTATGAAACAAAGCAAAACCAACGTTAATCTTCTACCGAGAAGGAAATAAAGCGCCTCGGCGTCTTAAGTAAAGTTGGCCGCATATTCACAGATTGGAGTTTCCCGAGTTAATAACTCCTGAGCTAAACGCTGTTACTAGCAAAACGCGGTTGTAGCTGCCTCTCTACATTACTATGATAGAAAAGAGGTGTTATTTGTGTAGTAACAGCGTTTAGCTCAGGAGTTATTGACTCAGGAAACTCCAACCTGTGAATATGTGGCCAACTTCCTGCTCCTTCAGTTCTCTCCAGCGCTGGAAAGATTAACACGTCCTACTTCTTGCCTTATCGTAAGCCTTTCTTCACTTTCTTTCTTTGTTTTTATCCTCCATGTCAGTGTTAAAACCACTTTCTGCTAATGTCACACATATGCGCACTGAACACTCTCTCCGGCCACATATTGACAAGACCCGCCCCTTTCTGCTCATTGGCTACACATTTGTTTTGTTTTTGTTTAGTTTCGCGGCCCAACACAGTTTTCTAAAGCATTTCTCAAACAAAGGAGACCCTACCTTTAATACTTCATGATGTGCTGGTTATTATGGCACTCTGCTTGTTTGATTTCAGCACCAGAGATGGGGCCAGACTTCTGGCGAATTATACAAGAGACTCCTGAACCTTACACAAATGTTACTCTGCTTTTTAAGGTAATACAGACTTTATCCTGGGTTTTTGCACTTGATTTGCATCAACTGTGTCATTAATAAGTGGCAATGAGTCAAGTCAAGAAGCTTTTATTGTCATTTCATCCATAAATAGTTGATAAAGTATATAGTGAAATTAAATAATGATTCTCCAGGACCATGGTGCTACATAAAATGGCATGAAGCTACATAAAACAACACAGTGCTAAAGACTTCAGTTGTCCTAGCCACATAAAGTGAATTGTGTTCAACCTTGAGACAAAAACTGTGCAAACAAACAGTAAAAACACTACAGGACAAACACGAAATACAAAATAGCACTGACCAGTGTGCTTACTGTATATAATACTGTACAGTGTGCAAAAAAATCTAAGATTCTCACAATGCAGTAAAATAAATTGTAAACATATATAGACTTAAGTATAAAAGTACATAAAATGTATGAAAGGGAATGAATCATTCCTTTTTATTTTCCTATATTATGCTTCCTTCTTTAGTTAGTTGAAAGTGTAAAGTCCTGTTGGGAAATTGCATCAACATTCAGTATCATTAGTAAATCAGTATAAAAAATACTTGAAATTAAATATTAATTGCTATCGCTGCATCCATACTTGCAAGATCAAGTATGGATGCAGCAATTACAAATTTGTAATTATTCAGATCAATAAAAAAAAACATTTTTTATAAAATAATTTCTCATTATTTTCACTTCTGTTGTCTCACAGCCACTTCCAGAAGTGGAAGCAGCCATCTGTGTGCAGGGACTCGTAGTTGTGCACCAGACTTCAGGGGGCAACGTGTGGTCAGATGACATCATTGCCCCAAGCTCATTTTACACATTCCAATGGAGAGAGGAAGTCCATAGCATCACAGTCATGTCTCGTAATTCTTTAGGTTCCTCAGCCGAGAATAGTAACATGACTCTGGTGCGTCAGCCAAAACGTGAGTTAATAAACTGTTAATGTAGCAGTCATAACCCTGCACACTGACACCGACCAGGGAGCTTTAGAGAAGCTCGTCTTCTGTACTGCATGTCAGAATTTTTTTTTTAAATCATGCTCTTGCTTATCATCATGTTTGTGTGTTCTTCTATTTTAGCTCACCCATTAAGCATTTAGGCTAATTGCTTTAGTAAAAGAGCTGTTTGTTGTTTAGACACAGAGTCCTGTCTATTTGCTTATAGAACGTTCCTGTGACAGGAAGGACAACGGCTGTTGTTGCAGTTATTATGCAGTTTTTTTTTTTTTGTAAACATGTACTCATGTTATCACGATGTTGGCGTCTCTTATAGTTCGGCTCCGGTAGCACTTTTCTTTCAAAATAACATTATGCTTCGTCTTGCTTTCTTTAATATGAAATCACTTTAAATATGTGAAAAAGCAATCTTTCATTTAGTAGAAGTAAAAACCCATCTAATCCATAATATTATGTAATTTATAATGGCGTCTTGTCATTTTATCACCATCTGTCTATTTTCACATTCACCTGCTGATAATGGTGCTGCTGGGATTTATTTTCTTTGTTCTTCATAACCCCATGATTATGTCATTTCCCTTCTCAGCATGTTCGACCTACGAAGTGGGGAAAAAACATGAGCATCACAAAATGTTTTGTTTTATATCAAAATTGAATGTATATAAAATGCTACTTGAAAACAGTGAGATTCTAATGCTAATCGGTGTTATGCTAAAATAATTAACTGCATTTTTTTTTTTTTACCATTTTATGGCTAATGAGAGTTAGCTTACTTAAAAGAATCAACTCAAGGAGTCGACTCATTGACAAACAACACATCACTGTCCGGGCTGTTGTTGAATACATGGCTTTTGTATATCCTGTTTTCAGGACAGTGTGTGCGTTGGTTCCACGTCACCGCTAATGCATCGTGTGTGTTCCTGTCCTGGAGCCTGTTGAGTGAGCAGCCGTCACTCCTTTCATTCGTCCTTGAGTGGCAGGAGCAGAGCGGTGTCTCTAGCCAGGGCTGGGCGTCAGATGGAAGAGTAGAGTGGCTCAGAGTCGCTTCAACCGCCAGGGACCTTCAGCTTTGCCGTAAGTTTGTAACTTTTGTGCTGAAATTTTAGTGGCAGAAATAACTTACAATAAATGTGTTTACTGCCTGCTGATGCACTGTGGTGGAGACTCTATCACACTCTCTTAGATATAGTGTTTATATTGGATATTTATTTGTCTTTTTTTGATGGAAATGAATTTTGTAGAGTGGAATTTAATTTGGTTTCTTTGGCATAATATCGATTCTAATAAAATATACGATGCACCATTCCTACCCAGCATATACGGTACCCTGTGTTAACTGTTTTATTAAGATTTACTAGCCATAGCTAAGTAAATAAAATAAGTCAGGCAGCTGTGTGCAATAAGTATTATGTTGAAATGGATGTACAGTTTTATTAAAAATAGGATGAAATGACTCAGGAAATGACTCAGGACATTCTGAGTAAGGGTAAAAGTGGTAAGGGAGGGTCTTTTTTCCCCTTTGTGTTTATTTCTGACAACAAAAATAGAATCTGATGCGAACAAGAACAAACAGCCTTACACCAAACAATAATTAATAATCTGATGCTATTCAAGGCATGTTACTGGTCATGTGCAGGAAGTGTGTGAGATTTAGCTCATTGGGATAAAAGATCATTAAAACATCTGTAAAAACTTGCAAAATCAAATAAATGAAAATATGTCATGTTTGTGGATATTAACACACTGTTTTTCACACAGGGCCTTTTTACGGCACAGAGGAGTTTAAACTGTACCCTGTGTTTGTGGATGGTGAAGGGGAGGCAGTGAGATGCACAGGTAACATACAGCTAATTCATAGTCTGGAATTGAATAAGAAATGTTCAGAGGTGCCAGCTTTAACAGAGAGAGAGAGAGAGAGAGAGAGAGAGAGAGAGAGAGAGAGAGAGAAAGTTGACCACGGAAATACCAGCATACCGTACGTTCATAGATAAAATGGCTATTTTTTCCAAAATGCACCAAATAACAATAAGAAAACAGTGAGGAGATAATCCAGTGTGAGTGCTGCTGGGAGAGATGCTGAGACTGGATGCAGGTTCAGGTAAAACATTTTAATAGACACTAGGCACAAGCAAGAGAAAAGAGAAAACCAACCTGAAGCAAAGTCAAAACCAGAAATTGACCAAAACGTTAAGGAAGTAGTGTGTGTGTGTGTGTGTGTGTGTGTGTGTGTGTGTGTGTGTGTGTGTGTGTGTGTGTGTGTGTGTGTGTGTGTGTGTGTGTGTTGGGGCAGCCATGCCTATAGGCATGTTAGAAAATGGAGATTGTTGCTTAGTGCTGAACTGACCATTAATAATCAGAAGAGCCTCCATCTTTTTTTTTCAGTTTTTCCCATCCACATGGTTTTTATTGGCTGACAGGTTTGTGATTCACGGGTCATAATTATCACTATTAGCATCAGCATCCAGTCCTCTTCAGTTAATTAGCTATTCTGCCAGGAGAATTTTTATCATGCCGAGTCTGACCATCTCTTCAGCTGAAAAACAGAAAAGCAAGGTGTCAAAAATCATAAAAATGCACAGTCTAAACTGTAGATGTTGCACCTATGAAAACTGCATTACAAAGTAGCACTACAGATTATACAGAACACTTGGCAAGGATTTTAAACCGTTCCTTATTTTTGCTATAGGGGAAGTAAAAGCGATCTATGTGCGACCTGGCAAAAGTGTTCTCCACCACATCTCTAGGTTTCTGAGGTAAATCTCAGCATGTCCTTTAATCCCTCTGAAAGCTGTGCTGTTGTTTTGCAGCTGTGCGAAGTGACCCTGCAGCCTACATGCTTCTCATGATCATCGCCTTCCTCTTTGTCGTCCTGTTTGTCACCTTGATCATCTCGCAAAACCAGTAAGTCATCATCTACCTCTGGAAAAACTTTGTATTTGTCAAAGAAGATTGTATCAAAGTTAAACAAAAAATTGGTCAGAACAAAAAAAAAAAAAGCATTTCTTAAACGTTATGTGAAAGAAGATTAGCGCTTTTAAATACTGATTGATCACTGATTCTGTCCGAACTCGTGTACTGAATGAAAGGACAGTGACAGGACTGCAGACATCCTTATGGTTCAGTGAACCTGAGAGCAGACGAGAGAAAAGGAGAAAAAAGTTTTCTGGAATATATAATGCACAGCATTGCTCGCTGTGCTGTGTTCAAGGGCACACTGGTTATAAAATTCACCTATTCTCTGCTAATGCATTTGATTACTGGCCTCATTATATCCATTAGTCAGATTAGTTTTACTTCACAAGCACCTTGCAGGAAAATTCCATGCATCATATGTTCTTATGTAGAGTTACAAATGACCTTCTTCCTGTTTACTTAGTAATGTATTGTACAGTTCACTAATATTCACAGGAAATGAGGATGGCCATTAACGAAGGAAAGAAAGTCGGATCTATCATATAAATATGGATGTGTGGCTCGGTTTTTGCAGAGTGAGCTGTTGGTCATTTATTTATAAAATTAGTTTAAAAGCAACAGATTTACATACACCTTGTTTGAGTTTTTGTGTATTTTATGTATTTTTATGTATTTTTAGATATTTTATAAAATTGCTTGTTTCTGTTTTCATTTGTGTGTGTGTGTGTGTGTGTGTGTGTGTGTGTGTGTGTGTGTGTGTGTGTGTGTGTGTGTGTGTACATTTGTGTACATTGCATTGATGTAAAGAACAGGGAAAAACATATACGTACCAATGACTTTAAATGGGAAAAATGATCTTGTGCCACAGGACATTAGGTTTTATGCTAATCCCTACCGTCAAAATCAAATCTGTGCATCTTTTAGAAAAATTATATCATTATGACAGTACAGAGAGGGGGCACGGTGGCTTAGTGGTTAGCATGTTTGCCTCACACCTCCAGGGTCGGGGGGTCGATTCCCGCCTCTGCCTTGTGTGTGTGGAGTTTGCATGTTCCCCCTGTGCCTCGGGGGTTTCCTCCGGGTACTCCAGTTTCCTCCCCTGGTCCAAAGACATGCATGGTAGGTTGATTGGCATCTCTGGAAAATTGTCCGGAGTGTGTACGTGAGTGAATGAGAGTGTGTGTGTGTGTGCCCTGCGATGGGTTGGCACTCCGTCCAGGGTGTATCCTGCCTTGATGCCCGATGATGCCTGCCAGGCTCCCCGTGACCCGATAAGTTCAGATAAGCGGTAGAAAATGAATGAATGAATGACAGTACAGTAACACTTTGTAGAATGTACAGTATGCAGAGGTACAATGTAGCTGTTCTGAATACATGTACTGTATATGATGTCATTGATCCTTCATGATTCCACTGATCTTACTGACGTTGTAGTTTGGTCACACTCCCTGTAGACTAGTTTAGGCATGAAATCTTATTTTCTCTCCCTCCTTTTTTCTGTATCCTCAAAAACCAATTCCATTTTCTTTTCAGATTGAAAAAGCTGATGTGGAGGGACGTCCCAAATCCAAACAACTGCTCTTGGGCCAAGGGGATAGATTTCAAAAAGGTCAGATTTTAAATGTATTGTTAATGAGAAATATTTTGTTCTTAGAAATGTTATTGCTAAGTGGGGCGTACATTTGATATACAGTCATTGGCCTAATAAAATGTTTGCCTCTGCTTTATAATTTGTGACGGACAGGTTGGTGTGTAGTAAAGCAGTCAGTAGTCAGGTTTAATACAGAATGCACTTAAATCTGAAATAAGAATTCGTCGATGTATGCAGCTGCTTGGGTGCTATCTCTCTCTCTCTCTCTCACAGAAAACAAGAGCTTATGATTAGTTTTTTTTTTAAATTAACCACACTTTGGTTTATGGTGAACTGGTGAAATGAACGAGAGAGACAACGAGAGAGAAAGTGAAAGCCTCGTCTAGCAGTGAAATAAAAACTTTATTCAACATGAGTAAATAAATGATGAAGATTTTTCTCTATCTCTTTGCAGTTGGATGGCAACCTATTCAGTCATCATGAAGGCCTCACTGCTTGTCCGCTTCTTCCGACTTCTGAAAATGTGTGTGAGGTGGAAATTGTTGAGAAACTGTTTGTTCTGGAAGATGACCAGGAAGAGAAGGCACTCCTTCACCGTTCAGTCGATACCGAAGCCAAAAGCAACAATCTCTCATCCATAGAAGGATCATTAGATCCTCTTTCTCTCGATACGTCCACCGTATCTGCAAGCCCTGACACGTCAGGTCAGTCCTCTGTAAGGTACTCCACTATCCTGGTGTTTGATCAGCCTGTCCTTCAGAGGAAGCAGCAGGAGAGTCTGAGCAGCTCCAGCGACGAAGGCAACTTCTCTGCCAATAACTCGGACATCTCCGGCTCCTTCCCTGGAGGCCTCTGCGAGCTGGAACGCCAATCCTCTTCTGATGCCATCAATCCACGTAACTCTTGCTCCTACAACTCAGTGGAGGAGTTTTCTGAAACGTCAGAACAAGAGGATGAAGCTTCAGAGAGCATACAAGTGTCCAAAGAGCTCTACTACATAGGAATGAATGAAGAGGAAGAAGAAGATGAGCTGGAGGAGAAGTTTAAGGAGGACGATGCAACAAAGGAGCAGATTTCAGATTCCGGTGATTCAAACGTTCCTCTCTATTTGCCCCAATTCCAGACTGCAGCCATTAAACTCCTGAGAGAGCCTGCAGGCAACAGCACCATCCAGCTGTGATCTGAAGTATCAGCTCTACCTTTAGGAAACTGGCGATATGGTGGGTACAGTTTCTGAAACAGAACCGGTGGTATGTCACGTTTCTGTGATGCATTCATGTTATTTCTCTTTTACCTTACAATAAGAGAAAGGAAAATGCTAGAATTGCTTTGGCATTGTGCCAAGATGAAACATTTCCTGTTATCAGAACACAGTCGACTGGTTAAATGTCATCCTGTTATCGCTACAACTTGCTGCTTTACATCCAAGTCACAGGGGGTGTTTGAGAAAGGAAATAAAATTTTGAAGTGCTTGCTGACGGGCTGCAAAAGGTTGTATATTGTGTTGGTGCATGAGAAAAACTTCACTTTGACAAATTTGGACATTTTTTATTTTATTTATATATATATATATATATATATATATATATATATATATATATATATATATATATATAAAGTATATAAATATAGGAATATATATATATATATAAAGTAAGTACGTATACTTATATTTATAAGTATATAAATATATATAAAGGAAACTACAGGCTAGTTCTATCATTTTTAAACAAATAGTCACAAAGTTAAAAAGGAGAAAATCGCATTTAAAAACTTCATTCCGACTCCAATGGAAGATGCTGCAGCTACCTCTGTATGGGACAAAACAACAATGTAGTAATATAATAAATTGGAGGAAAAAAACCCAGAAATGACTCAGTAATTTCTCAGCATCATCCGTCTCTGTCTCATTACCCGAGGTAAAAATCACTCGTAGCATTTAAACACAGGCACAAGGTCAAAATCACCCATGGCATTTATGAGCGTTATCTGCTGTCATCTGTATAGATCTGTTCTGATGATGATGTCAATGTCTCATCCGTTTTGAAAGCCAGTATCTGATTACAAACTGAATTAATTCAGCTGTCCAGCAATTCTGTTAAATCTTGAGAAAAGCACATCAAGGTTTTGGACATATTGAGGCAGATTAATTGCACTTTTTATTTTTCTTTATCCAAGATGTAAATATTTGCAGACAGATCACCGAGGCAATGTTTTAAAAGAAATAAAAATATCGTTCTGCTAAAACCGAACTTAATTCGAGGTAAAAGTATATTGACAAAACCTGATACATCAGACCAACACACCTATACAGTAGCATGAAGAAGAATGGATGTTAGTTCCTCAGGCATTAAGAGCACAAGACAGCGTTGTGGTTCAGCGGAAGTCTGCGTTTAAGGTGCTTTTGTGAAAACAAGTGCAATCGGTGCCGCTTAAATCTGTTCAGGATTTAAGCTGTGTGGTTAAATCCACCGAAACTGTAACAACATGTTAGATTTCATCTGCGTTTGATTGTGAATGTCTGTTTTGTCAACTGTGTTTACGTTCTTTAATTCTCAAGCATTAAATGTGAAATGTTCTGTCTATTTTCAGTTTCTGTAATTTTGTATCAAGTGTATATTGACCACCGAATGTGATGGAATTTTTTACATTGTTGATGTTTCTAAAGAATGTGTATACAGTATAGAAATATTTGATGTCTATTTTTCTGGTCTGAATAAACTATTTATTGAAGTCACTGCCAGTTGTTGTCTTGATGCAATATTCTTATTATTAGTTTCTCAACATCAGGATTTCATTCATTCATTCATTCATTTTCTACCGCTTATCCGAACTACCTCGGGTCACGGGGAGCCTGTGCCTATCTCAGGCGTCATCGGGCATCGAGGCAGGATACACCCTGGACGGAGTGCCAACCCATCGCAGGGCACACACACACACACACTCATTCACTCACACACTCACACACAACAGACAATTTTCCAGAGATGCCAATCAACCTACCATGCATGTCTTTGGACCGGGGGAGGAAACCGGAGTACCTGGAGGAAACCCCCGAGGCACGGGGAGAACATGCAAACTCCACACACACAAGGCGGAGGAGGGTCACAACCCTGGAGGTGTGAGGCGAACATGCTAACCACTAAGCGACCGTGCCCCCCAACATCAGGATTTCTTGTGCTTCGAGCCATTCATGTTGTTTTATGCTCTACGTGTTTGATTTAATGAGAAAAATAACATGCTGTTCACCCATTATGGTGTCTAATCTTATGCCTAATAAAAGTGTCCTTGTTAACCGATAAGCCTTGACTCAGTGCTGTACAAGACAGAGAAAAAACACCTTCACAAGCATCAACTGAAGAAAAAGGATTGATGGAAATCTGGCTTCTGAAGAACTGCAAGAAGAAAAGTCTTAACTTTAACTCTCAGGAGTCAAATGAAATCTGTTTTTAGGTTCTTATTTTACTTACTTATTATATATAAGTGTCTTATTACACTGTATAAGCACTACAATAATATGTGAGCAACATGTTTGTATTTTTGAGGACCCAAAAACATTCACATCAAGTTTAAACTTGGACATGGTTAGTAAGAATGTTTATAAGGGTGCTGATGGAGGGCCACAAAACAGCGTGTACCTGGTGCAGTGTAGCATACAGTAATTGTGAAAATGTGTTGTGATGGTGCGATGACAGAACATATCTTTACATTACATTACTCCTCAACCAAATAGCAATATACTGACGTTCTACAACTAAATTATGCCAACACCTGCATGAAAGTAGGTCCCTGAGGGTGACACATTTCATATTTTGTTTCAGCTACATCAAATCCAGCTTCATTACAGAACTGAAAAAACTGACACGTGTTTTAAACAAAGCCTCACCATTCTGAGTCCACAGGCGTGATGTCGATGCGGGGCGGCCTGATGAAGGGTAACGTGGTCGGACGACAGATTATCTCCTCATCAGGGGTCCGTGACCTCTCTGTCTGTCGCCATGACAGCGGGGGCAGCTGCAGGTTTCCTGAGAAACGACGTCGCCCACAGCGCAGGTCCACTCCGAGAGTACAAGCTGGAGATGTGAAGGACTCACTGAGAGTACAGTCTGGAGGGTCTTTACTGTCCTATAGAGACACACAGAGGCAGGGACTGAGTTAATACTATACCATGTGCAAGTTACTGCAGGATTTTCACCTGTAACGTTTGAGTGAACTGATAATATAATAACAAAATTGTTTGTGTTTTTGTGATTCCTGTTTATATTTTTCTCTTTTCGGTGTGGTCAGTGTGCCAATAATGCCGTCAGCTTAAGTTTATTTCAAAATGAACACAACAGGGAGGCTGTTAAGGGGGAAACACTTGCACCTACTGTACAATACAAACACCTTTACTGACAAAACAGTCATCAAAAACCTCAGCAGCTTTTCCTCAGAGACAATAAGTCTATCCCCTTGTGTTGTAACGGTAACTGGAGCCTGTCCCAGGAACATGTAGCCCAAGACAGGAATTTTAATGTAAACATTGTCATTTTTAATTTTATAATGTTTTTTTTTATTTTACTGAATGGATTGTTTACAAACTGGAGCAACTAAGAGTCATCACTCTATATTTTTGTGGATGGACGGACGGATAGATAGATAGATAGATAGATAGATAGATAGATAGATAGATAGATAGATAGATAGATAGATAGATAGATAGATAGATAGATAGATAGATAGAAAATGTTGGTCTAATAATAATAATAATAATAATAATAATAATCATACACATGCTAAAATAAATGTTTACAAACTGTCAAAACACTTTCTATGCACTGAACCTAAAGTCTCTAAAATGATTTGTGTTTTTTTTGGTCATTAATTGTACTGTTTACCAGATCAGTTCATATCAATTTAATTTTTGGAGTGGAAGCTTGTACTTAATGTATTATACTCCTCAGGTGTCATGTGACTGATCGATCAAGTGACCGCAAAAAAAAATGGAATTTCAGATTTCAATGACAGAACGTTAACAATGACTCACAAGAGCAGGCTCCTATAATTACATGACATTTTGTTCTGAAGATCTACACATTCAGTAGAGAAACCTTTTCAGACCAAAAATACTTAGTAAGAGAGCAACATTGCAGAGCGATTAGTAGAGATTTTATAGCCATTATCAGTTTATCATGTCAATAGCAGCACCCTGGAGTGAAAGAGAAGATGCTTTCTAAAAGATTCAGCCCTGCAGGACACATTCAATCTGTCCACATCAGCAGGGATAGAAAGATCGGCTACACTGTCTTGATGAAAGTTATTTGTCTTAGGATAAATACTTCTCTTACAGTTTATGCTCCAATCATTTTTTCTTGCTAATGTCCATCCTGAGAACGTAGATATTATTATAATTATTGGAATAATAATAATAATAATAATAATAATAATAATAATAATAATAATAATAATAATAATAATAATAATAATAATAATAATATAATAGACTATATTGTAATGTTAAGCATGTGTGTTTGTGTGTGTGTGTGTGTGTGTGTGTGTGTGTGTGTGTGTGTGTGTGTGTGTGTGTGTGTGTGTGTGTGTGTGTGCGTGTGTGTGTGTGTGTGTGGTGTCCACAGATGCCACAGATGTAGAAGGTAGAAAGATGCCTCAACAGCGTCTGTGTCTTTAGTTGTATACTGGACCCCGAGGTGTCCTCAAAGACATCTCGACAGATTTGACATTGTTCTCTGAGGCAGCTGTTTGAACAGCTTCAACAAATTCTTCTGTGGCAGCTGTCTCGATGGTTTTGACGGTGTCCTCTGAAGCAACTGAAAACTTGAGCAGTGCAATACATGTGATGCGGAAATGTATCTGAGGGTTTTAGAATATTGTTCACTGTGGAAAATATGGCTTTCATGCCTCCATCACCAGACTCGATTAGTTTTTTGTGCTGAGTAGATCTAGCTGCAGTCAGTGCATTCTCATATGAACTGTATGTTTTAATAAGATATCAGGTCAACAGGAATGGCTGAATGGTCAAGTCACAGAAGATTGTTGATTACAGTGTTCAAAGTGAAAGAATTAAAGTTTTTGGAAATTTCTGAAAGACATGAAATAATGAAACATTAGCAGTAAAGAACACTAATTTATGGTCTGAGATAGGTAGCTCAGTTAGGACACAGAAATGTAGTGTAATACCCAACAACCAAGGTCCAGAGTGTGGCCTTCTGAGTGAGTTGGAAAGTCAAATTGCTGTATTTAATACGTCGATTTAATAATTTATTAATCTATGCTTAATAGTCAAATTTATCCATTCATTTTTGCTTCTGAAATCGAAGAGTTGGTCGATGATGAAACATATTTTGAGAGCAGGAGTGTGTAGGAGCCAGATGTCTGTGTGTTTGTGTGAAACTCATAAGCCATCTGGATCTGGTCATCGACTGGCACATCGACTCTAGACATATTTTATAGGCAAGATATAAAACCCCTTGTCAATGTGTTATTGCCATAATTCACATTCAGTAGATCCACTGATTTGAAAAACTAACGATTCAAATGTAGTGTATGTGGACAGAGTCACTAGAGATGACTTTAAAGTCGTGTTGTAAAGTATCATGAGACAGTCTGAGTATATACTGTGCACTGATAGAAGCAGTGATAGACTATGGTAGTAGGGTGTATAGCTTGGCAACTAGAACTCAACTGGTAAGGGTGGGGGCACTGCAAGCACAACACAGAGGATATGCTGTAAAGCTATAAGTTGTTCTCCCATAAATGTCGAAGGAACAGGATATGGGCTAACGTAATCTGTTGTCCCTTCTCTGGCATTGCCTGCAATACCTCCCTGGAAGAAGAAGGATATTGAGGAAGTTCTTAGCAGACGCAGAGCTAGGCATAGTGATGGCGAAGTGAAGCTTTCTCGAACCAGAGAAGCTTTCAGCTCAATTGTATCAGAAGAAGGATCATTACTCTAAACCTTTCAAATCAGAGCTCGACAAGGACCTCTGCTGGTAAAAGTGAGAGAAAGTGCAGTGTCAAAATGTGTTTCATAATCGACCAACTCTTCGACGTATTAAATACGTGACAACAATATGTTCCATTGCTTAATCATCGTAACTGAAAACAAAAATATTAGAAAGATTTTTTAATAAACATATTGCATTGTGCATGTGGACATTTTTACTGTTTGTGAAAAAACACAACACACTCACACACACACACACACACACACACACACACACACACACACACACACACACACACACACACACACAAACACAAACACGTGCGCACATACACACTTTTACACAATTATAATAAATCTGTAGCCTGCAGACCGATGTACTGTATATGGGTAAGGCTTATGGGGGATTTGTGCATAATAATGTCTGCAAGAAGTGTTATTTCTAATGACTGGTGCTTGGGAAGAGGGTTGTGCTTAAAGTGTTTTGAACTGGGACCAGTGCAGTGCTTTGAAACAGTGGGAGTATGAATGAAAATAGATAGATAGATAGATAGATAGATAGATAGATAGATAGATAGATAGATAGATAGATAGATAGATAGATAGATAGATAGATAGATAGATAGATAGATAGATGAATGTAAAATATTATGCAGAATGTACAGTAAGGTATATATAGATTAGATACACACAGTGACACCGCTTAAAGAAATGCAGACACAATGGAAGCTCAGGGGAATTTTTATTGTAGTGATTGCTGATGCTTATGAGTAACTTTTGCAGTTAGATTTTATTTTTAATAAAAACTCTTCTGTGCCAGCAGCATGTATAAACTGGGGTAAATGAGCCTGTGCTGTGACCAAACCTGAAATGAATTATCAGAGCAGGGAATGCACTATCGAACAAGCTTAATAACTGAATATTAGGCTACCATTAATGATGCAAAGCGACATCCCAGTTGGCCATGGGTGCATTAGGTGTCTTAGCAGAATAATATGAAAGATGTTAATTGGAACAAAACAGTTGCATATCACATTGGTCACAATTCATTTCAGCAATCAGTAGTCTAGTGTACACTTAAACCAGAGCCTTTGTTTAGAGAGGTAAGCATACATGTATAATTGCCCAATGACAAGTTTTAAATATTGGGTCTCACAATAAACATATTAAATTAAATGAAAATGTTCCCACATTTCAGAACAGTTCCATTGGCAACAATAAGCTCTCCTATACTCGCAATACAACAGAGAAACATGAAACTGAGAAGTGTGATATATGTGGACAAGAATAAACAGTACAGCATGTATTCATTAAATGTGCTGCATATCAAGAGCAACACTAAATCTAACTCAAGCTTTAAGGTTACTGGGAATAAATAATCTGTCCTTTTAGGTCACACTCAGAGAAAGTTTCATTTTTTTTTGTATACAGCTGAAGGTTAAGGGCCTTGTTCAGGGGCCCAGCAGTGGCAGCTTGGTGGACCTGGGATTCAAATTTCACAATGCTCAAATTGGTAGTCGTACAACTTAACCACTAGGCTACCAACATTCCTATCACATCACATCCTTGTACTTGCATATAAGTGTGGCATTAAAAGAAATGGTTTGGGTTTTTTCCCCTCATGTTTTGTTTATCAGTAGTTCTTCACAGAAAGCAAGTGACAAAACTATTGTACAAAGAGCAGAACAAATGGTGGGTCATTATTATTGTTATTAAGGCTGGATCATTATCTCCCCACTGGTGAAAGACATTATTCATGACCATCTGCACTCCCTCTCATACAGCCTTTTTAAAACAAACGTTAGTGTATTGCTTTATGTGAATGAACGAACAGGATGGTCTCCACAACATGTAACAAAGCCTCTGGTCTACATATATTATATTATATATTATATTATATTATAATATATTAACCCCACCGACATGTCTTCCACTGAGGAAGCAGAGGCCGAGGACTCAGTTGTGGACTCGTCGATCCCCCAAGCTGGCTTGTCCCCTTCAGGTTGGTGGAAAGCTCCTGCCTCAAGTGGAGGAGTTTAAGTATCTTGGGGTCTCGTTTACGAGTGAGGGAAGGATGGAGCGGGAGATCGACAGGCGGATCGGTGTATCTTCTGCAGTGATGCGGTCGATATACCGGTCAGTTGTGGTGAAGAAAGAGCTGAGCCACAAGGCGAAGCTCTCTATTTACCAGTCGATCTACGTTCCTACCCTCACCTATGGTCATGAGCTTTGGGTCATGACCGAAAGGACAAGATCCCGGATACAGGCGGCCGCAATGAGTTGCCTCCGCAGGGTGGCTGGGCATCTTAAAGATAGGGTGTGGAGCTTGGTCACTCGGGAGGAGCTCAGAGTAGAGCCGCTGCTCCTCCTCATTGAGAGGAGTCAGCTGAGGTGGCTCGGGCATCTGTTCCGGATGCCTCCTGGACGCCTTCCTGGGGAGGTGTTCCGGGCATGTCCAACTGCTAGGAGACCCCAGGGAAGACCTAGGACACGTTGGAGGGACTATGTCTCTCGGCTGGCCTGGGAACGCCTCGGTATTCCCCCGGAAGAGCTGGAGGAAGTGTCTGGGGAGAGGGAACTCTGGGCATCCCTGCTTAGACGGCTGCCCCCGCGACCCGGCCCCAGATAAGCGGTACAAAATGGATGGATGGATATATTATATTATAACCAGGTTTAACTTAAAATAATCTATAGAATACTTTTATTTATTTCAATAAATCAATATAACATAGTCTCTTTTTGACATAATTCTGTTAAATCCTAAACACTTCGATCACTGCATGTGTTCTCTACATAGGGCATAGGGGGCTTTGTGCACCCTACGTAGTACACGACACGTCAAATTGGTGACAGAAAAAAGCAAAAGTCCATGTAAAAGTGTGTTTTGTCTTTACACAGTCCACTAGGACTGGAATTATGACCACCGTTGTGAAATCTAAGACAA
>NC_062522.1:10897889-10962889 GCF_022655615.1 Tachysurus fulvidraco
TGTGTGTGTGTGTGTGTTTGTGTGTGTGTGTGTGTGTGTGTGTGTGTGTGTGTGTGTGTGTGTGTGTGTGTGTGTGTGAGAGAGAGAGAGAGAGGGGGGGGGTGGATAGAGGAGGAGTAGGGTGAAACACTAAATATATTAACCTATAATATAACCTATTCTATGTAGAAGGAGTTTATCCTAGTGTTTGATCATGCTGTGTAACCATTGACTGTGCTAATAAGGTGAATTTAATGAAAAGGCTTTGGGTTGTAATAACTGTAAAGAAATGAAAATATTTTTTATAACCTAATATTTTATATTTTACCAAGTGAATCAGTAGCTTAAATAGACAGACCAAAAGAACATTTCTGGCTGTGTAGTGCTCGTTTTACTGTATTTCACAAGCTAGCAAATGTTGTCCTTGTACTATTACTGTAGCTAATGTTACTGTGAATAGAGAAAAGGTCTAAGAAAAACCTTTAGAATTTAACTCAACAGGAAGTATGGCTAAAGTTATGTACCGTTAGTTATTTGATTTTGACTTTCCTTTTCTATAAAGTTTTTCTCCTTCACATGAAACACGCTGAGATCTTTCTCCCACCAGCACTTAAGTAAAAACATGGCACAAGGCCACTGGAGCTTAGTACAATAATCACAAGTTATGTCCAATATGAAGAACACCTGCTCTCACCAGTCTGCTTAATGGGTCAACAGATACATCATCATTGTTTCCCTCCACATTGTGCTGTCACTTAAAGCATCAGCTTAAGTTTGGTTAATACTGTATACACGCTCCATCCTGACTCTATACTCAAGAGCTCCATAAAGTGCTGTGCCCTGAACCTCCTTCTTTAATCCCACTACACTCATGATTGTGTCCTCGGTCAAGCTTTTAACACCATTATCACATTAGTAGATGATACAACAGGGTTTAAAGTCATTTCTCACAATAACGAGTCTACAGTTTTACAGTCTAACACCTTGCCATAGGGTGAGGTGACAATAACCTGATCCTCAACAGCAAGAAAACCAGCAAGTTCATTATAGCCTTTATGAAATCCAGGAGACAGGCCTGCACATCACTGCTAATAAAAGGAGAAGCTGTTGAGATCTTCAAGTGCAGTGGGATCGCCACCACTGAGGACCTGTCTTGGGGCATCGCCTTCCTAACTCGCTCATTGGCAGCCATTATACTATATGAGAAGGCTGAAAAAGTGCATGCCAACATTTTCCCCCTCTTCAGAAGACCACTGAAATTTTATTTAGATTGAAAGTTATTTATAAAATAGTCTTCTGTCTATCTTTCTTTTCCACCACCGCCTCTCGGTTACCAGTTTTAATTTTGGCTTTAGCCCCAGCTGTCGACATCATCCTGGACTCTTGTTCAGTAAGTCAATAATACACCAATGTCTCTTGTTAAAAATATATTGTGGGGTTAGTGAGAAAAAGCGTGACCAGGAATCATTGCTGAAACAATGATTGCTGATGTATTGGCAAACACACACTTGAACTGGGTCAAGAGAAACCCATTTGCCTTCCAATGAATGGTAAAAACAAACAAACTGAAAACAATATTAGATTATAATACACACAGGAGCAGACAATCAAAAAACACGCTCGTAAATTAGGAGCAGACTGTTCATCTAAAAAAACAAAGATAATACAATATAATTAAAATAGAAATTAAAACACCTCAATTGGCTGATCTGAAACCAGCTTTGTGCCATAAAGCGTGAATTTAGTAAACAATTTTAATCTCCTATAGTAGAGTAAACTGCTGCAGGACTAGAGTGTGTTTAACACATAAAGCAGGAGCGTGTTTAATACTCACAGTGTTTCTGCAGGTTGGATCTGTGCCTAGAAATGTGGGGGTAAGTGATATGCAGATCAGCTGGATATTTTTAGTGCTTGTATATATATATATATATATTTGCAAACATTCATGGGTAAATCTAAAACAAACTGAACTGTGAAAAATAAGCCTGTGGATAAGTGATTTCATGCATAATGTAACAAATAGCACTTATCAGAGTCTTTATGATTCCAGGATCTTTCTCTTGTCTTGCATTTTTTCCTTTTTTCCCCCTACTTCAGTCTCTGAAGTTTGATCTTCTTACACAAGATGGTGTACAATATGTACCATGCCACGGTGCATCAGATACATAAGTATTCTGTGTAGAAGACGGTATGTAATCTCTCGTTAACATTTTGTTATACAGTATAAGGAATAAAATCATGCTATTATAGGAAATTAATCCATGTTGCCCCTCTCACATACTGCATCATTTTGCCAACAACTTCAAATGTATTCATGTCATATTTCTATCCATTTATAGTTACATTAAATCCTTTGTAATGGACACTAGCAAGCAAGTGACTGTAAGTAAATGTAATCATTTGTGATAACATGTCTTGATATGAAACCATCTTGATGAAACCATTCTTTTTTCCTAAGCTTGACCTCTGAATGTTACAAAGCACTGACAATTGAGGCTCTTTCAAGAAATCTGTAATGAAATCTCTCCTTGCACAATGCATCAGCTTTTCAGTGATTGCATTTTGGATTATTTGTTAATAAGCGACAGTTTTAATGTTATGATCATGATTGTGTACAATATTAGCTTTATGTATATATAGAACCGTAGTTCTACTAGATAATGTATATGAATTAGAGCATTACTGTAAATCTGTGCTTTCTTTAGAGTTTCAGTTATAAAAATAAATCGGTTTTATTGATTTTTTTCCTATATGTTAATGTATTTTGCAGCTTAAACTAAACTTTCCATTTTTATGTACTTTATTTAAACTCTCTCTCTCTCTCTACTGCATTTTGTTTCCCCAAATCATTTTTGTTTGGATTTAAAGTGTAGACACAACTACACTATATGGCAAAAGTTTGTAGAAACCTGACTATCACACTACAATCTGTAGCTCCCTCATCTGTTATAATAAGCTCCAATCTCCTGGGAAGCCGTTCCACTAAATTTTGGAGTGTCGCTGTTGGGGATTTGTGAACATTCATCCACATGAGCATTAGTGAGGTCAGGTACTGGTGTTAGATAAGGATGCCTGGTGGTCAGCCATCATCCTAATTCATCCCAAAGGTGTTCACTGGGGTCGAGATCAGGGATCTGCAGAGGCCACTCGAGTTCCTACAGTATAATTTAAATCATATGTTTATGCTTTGCTTTATGCTCAGGTACCTTGTCACACTGGAACATGTTTGAGCCTCTTAGTTCCCTTGAACCGATATTGTAATGCATGCAAAGACATTTTAAACTGTTTGCTTCCACCTCAGTGGTAACAGTTTATTGATGTTCCACCCCTGGGGTGTCCACAGGTGTCCACATATTTTTGTTATATATTATACCTGGTTTATGCCTAGAAAATAGCAAGCAGTCGTATGGAACGATGAAGAAAAGGAGGTCAGTGATCAGACATTTCACACACCAGAAAGAAGAATATGGGGAGGGCATGCTGTAATTATGTTTGCAAGGATTTAGAAATTGGGATATTAAGAGAGAAACAGGACATGGGAACATGAGAAAATGAAAAGATGATAGACCAGTGGATTAAAATGAATAAGATAATTAAGAAGAATGTACCTGGATATCCTTAAATCTGCTTTCTGGGAAATGTCCATCATATTATATAAGCTTTTTTATTACAGAAGTAAATTTGTTTGCAGCACCACAGAGCTCGGATAGACTACTGTACAGAGCGAAAGAGACAGAAAATGGAGCAAGCTTGTTAGTTGGTAGTTTATTTGTATAAACCAGGCTGTGCTGTGTCACTGTAACCCCTGTCCAATCTGCCTGATACTCAGAAGCTGCTAGTCACTGACTCATTTTACTGTTTCTTTCTGGAGTTCATAAAACACTGGCCGGCTTCTGCTGAAGATATGAGACCTATTTTTCCCATTTATTATGGAGCAATTGGCTCTACAGAGTGGTTATTTTCTCCTTTCCACATGTGCCCCTTTTTGCTATATGATTTTGTTGGATATCACACATCCTTCATGAGTTATTATTTGTAGTCAAGATGATTCAGGGTTTTGATTCAGGGTTTCAGATGTTTGGATGAAATGCTATTCATAGATAATTAATAATATGATGCATCCAAAACACAGCAGTAGACACCACCATAATGTATTTTTCTAATGAAACTATCAAGTTTTGTGTGTTTGATGTTTAGCTTTATTTCAAGATGTTTCACAAAAATATTGCATTAGCTGTTTACCTAATAGGGGCGCACGGTGGCTTAGTGGTTAGCACGTTCGCCTCACACCTCCAGGGTTGGGGGTCGATTCCCGCCTGGTAGGTTGATTGGCATCTCTGGAAAATTGTCTGTAGTGTGTGATTGCGTGAGTGAATGAGAGTGTGTGTGTGTGTGCCCTGCGATGGGTTGGCACTCCATCCAGGGTGTATCCTGCCTTTATGCCCGATGATGCCTGAGATAGGCACAGGCCCCCAGTGACCCGAGGTAGTTCGGATAAGTGGTAGAAAATGAATGAATGAATGTTTACCTAATGATAGATTAGTGGTCAAAGGACAGGGTCAGCAGAGATGATAAAAGGTCTTGCTAAAGACCCCAACAGTGGCATTGTAGCAATGCTGGGGCTTTAACCCCCAACCTTCTGATCTGTAATCCAGAGAATTACCCTGTGAGCTGACACTGCCACCAGCTCTGCATGCATGACATAGTCCCTTCATCGTATAACCATCTTAGCACTAGAGCGCCTTTAGTTATACTTTATAAAAGATAATAATTTTTAAAACAGTGGGTGTCACTGTGGGGCAGGGAGTATTCCACGATCCCCAGTTCAATCTGCTGCTTGGCTTTTTGTATTTGTGGAGTTTTGATACTTTGTGTGTGTGTTTGTGTGTGTGTGTGTGTGTGTGTGTGTGTGTGTGTGTGTGTGTGTGTGTGTGTGTGTGTGTGTGTGTGTGTGTGTGTGTGTGTGTGTGTTCCCAAGAGACTACAGATCCACTGTGACCCTGACCAGGATAAAGGGCTTAGTGAAGATTACTGAAAAAGCTATGTATTCAAGAATTTTGAGATTTGGTTGAAAGCCACTCTTAAACCATTACATCAGCCCTGACAATAAAAACGTACTGTTTTCATTGCCTCCATCAAATGTTTTTGTGAATATCATTTTTCCTTTTTTCTTTTTTTTTAAAGGTGCCAACAATCATGCGGTTAACTGCATCTGCTCTTGTACAATAATATGTCTATGAATATGTTTTCTTTTTCTTCTGCTTCTTCTTCCCCTGTTTTATGAAAGCTTTTTAAATCTTTTTCTGAAAGCTCTTCTCTCATCACATCCACTATATGATTAGGTGCTGCTGCAGGCCTGAGTGCTACACCTGTGAGTTGACTAAAAATGCTCAGCTCAGCTGCTAAATGTGTCAGTAATGGAAACCACAAAGTCAATGAAAAGTGTGATGGAAAGATGGTGAGAGCCTGGAGAATGTGAGTAGAATAAAAAAAAGGTCTGGTATCAGAAGTACAAAGGCAGGATGCATTTGGTGATGGACAGTTTTGAGTAAAGGAGAGGAATGGCCAAAGGAAAAAATAAATAAATAAATCAGGGATAAAATACTTAAATGTACAAACTGTTGTTAAATGAATAGAAAGTTAGCTTTAGCCCCAGGGTTAATGAAGGAATTGATTTCATGGATTAAATAGAAACTAGGCAGATTTTCTCTCTTTATTCATAAATTTGGTCTTTTTAAAATTGTTGACTTCATTCAGTTGGGTTATGTATGTTTGTTGCTAAATAATACTTAGGTATATAGGCATTTAACCCCAACCTTAACATCCAGAAAGGTTTAGGTTTTGTTTTTGGTGTTTAGTCAAAAGAAAAAAGAAAAAAGAAAGATGATGCGAGCAGTTTTGTATGTTTGTAACGAGGAAAGCTCAATAAACACACACACACACACACACACACACACACACACACACACACACACACACACACACACACACACACACACACACACACACACACACACACACACACAGTACACACACACGCACACACACACAGTCATACTGTTTCTGCCACTGATCTTGCACTAGAGAGAGTGTCTGTCATGCTGCATGTGTTTGTGAGATAAATAAAATTAAAATTTAAAGGTCCTAGGGTTTTATATGGGAGCAGTGGGGCTGAGGTGTGACCCATGCTAATAGGATTATTCTGTTTACCAAACTGTGTTAATTATGAGATCTGCACTATGCTTGTGCCATTAATTAAATGAAGTACCGGGCTGAGACCTGACATCTCATGCCCAAACATGGCAAAATAGGCCTGAATTTCAATCTGTTTGTATCCGAGAACCCCCAAAACATTGTATATTTTGCATATGTTAAATCACTGTGACATTTTAAACATGTCTATGAAAAGGAAAGTGGTTTATAAAGACAAGAAAAACAACAGAATGCAAATTATGCAAGATGCAACCAAGACATATATTAGAGGATAAAATTAATTCCACTTCTTTCTCTTTTTCTACCCATCCCGAGGCATCCATTAATTGTGGCAGCTCCAGTTGTGTTTCTCTTCTTGAAGATCGCAACCTTTCAAAGAGGAGATGCAAACTTCATGTGGTCTCTAAGGATGACAACCACCTAATCAATACACAATTACTGGACTGTATATGAGTGTATAAAGGAAATTGTTCAAAATAAAACTCTCCGGTGTTTATATCAGTTTATAATCTTACCCTCCAGTGTCACCCGTATGAGGATGAGGTTCTCCTTTGAGTCTGGTTTCTTCCTCTTCCATCTAAGGAAGTTTTTCCTCACCACAATCACCTCAGGCTTCACATTGGGGATAAATGCAAACACATTTAAATATAAGTCTAATATTAATCTAAAAACTCTTTTTTATAAATCTTTGTATAATGTTAAAGTTTTTTTGCAATATTTCCTATGCTCTGTAAAGCTGCTTTGAGACAATGTCCATTGTTAAAAGCTCTATACAAATAAATTTCAATCGAATTGAATCAAATTAAATTGAATATAACTAATGTGTGTGCACAATTAAATAGTTTTATTTAAAATATTGTTTCCAATGAAATTTTTCCCAATTTCAAATCATATCAGCCTAAATAATCACAGGTGGAATAAAGTCTTAATAAAACCTACTTTGATAAGAAACATTCATTTTCATCTTCCATAACTTTTCCGTGATATTGTCCAGTTTGACTAATATGACAACAAACGGACTTTGTAGCACAATTTGCTTCTGTTATAAAATGCACACTTTTTGATTCATTTGTACTATTGTTGTTTAATGATGATGCTTTTATACTGTAATGTATATATAGAATTAGATATGTTTTTTCCTCTGAATATAATATGGATGGTATATTTGGTATATTCCACTGCACGCATTACTCTAACCTTACATAATTAAATGTAAAATAAAAAAGTGTCAAATCACACAACCCCTACGAAGCTGTATACATAAATAACACCCACTCTGTTTAAGTATAAGCTAGACTGAAATACAAAAATCCTGAGAAACAGAAATCATTCTCGATCGTCTGATTGGCCAGTCCCACCAGGTTTATAGCAAACTGTGATATTCAGAGGAGGTTCAATTTCTTAAAATTACAGCAGATATACCACGGATTTGGGCCGATGGGTACGATGTCATAACAACACTCAGCTCAACAACAAGTCATCTTTGAATCACTGCATCGAGCATGAGTACATATTTCATAGAAAATAATAACATGTGTCTCCACTGCTAAGAAATACAAAGAAGAATCCTATGCTTATTTTTACCAATCTAAGTGCTATGTGGTAGCTCAGTGGTTAAGGCATTCGACTACTGATCGGAAGGTCATTGGTTGGAATCCCAGGTCTACCAAGTTGCCACTGCAGGGCCCCTGAGCAAGGCCCTTAACCCTCAATTGCTCAGGTGTATAAACTGAAATAATAAAAATGTAAGTCACTCTGGATAAGAGTGTCTGCTAAATGATGTAAATGTAAATGTAGCTATTTAAAATAAAATCCAGCAAGTTGCCTTATTTGTACACATTTGACTGCTACTATTTGAGGTTGTGGCTCCTGCTAGTGTGTACTGTGTAGTCAGCCTTTATTTACTTTGGTGCATTGAGACAACTGATAACACAGTAATCATATTATTATGTATTTATTAATTTATTAATTCATTCATTTATTTATAAAAGTTTTATTAACAAAACCTTGTATGTGTTCTAGCTGTCAATTTAACAATAAATTGCATGATTAACTTATGACTGACATTATACTGAGTGATGGATGTTTGTTTTATTCGAGTCCTGTTTTAATGTTTGACATGTAGCATCATCATTATTATTAGACTCGACTTTGACATGGTGAAATACCCTGGTCTCAGTCGTCATGATTTTATTACAGTTTTGTCGAGAAAAATGTCTCGCGTGATTTATGTCAGCTTGACAAAGAGATAAATAATAAAAAAAAGAGATAAAAGTATAAAAGTGAGAGTAATGAATGTTGATGATAAGACTTTATACTTTTGGTGCAGTTGCCAGGATTTTTTTTATATAGCCAAAAAAATATCCATTTGATTTTTCTACTATGGAGAAGAAAAAAAAGCTAATAAAGCTATTACAGTAAATCTAAATACAAAAATGAGATCAATTAGTACTCAAAATTGTCACAATTAACCGAGGATGTGCTTTTTCTCAGCACAGCTGCCGGTTTGTTTTTTCCCCTCACCGACAGCTGCGTCTGAAGACAGCGAGCGTTATGTTTGGCTGGTGTTCATGTGCTATTGTGTGCATTTTGCATCTTATATTTAGCAGCATGGAAATTGTGTGTGGTGATGCATGCAGGGGGGTGTAAAGCACATGAAGCGGCTTATGCAATATGTTTACCAATGATGCTGTTTGCGGCTCATGCTTCCCAGATGGTTACTGCTCTTCTGATGGCTTATTGTTCTATCTGTGGTGGCCTTTCAGCATTTTCAGCTTTTAAATGCTTCTGTCACGAAAGAACACGAAATGCAGACCCTGCTTATTTACAATATAAAAAATGTCTAAAAATACAGATTAAAAACTGCCAGACTTGTGTATTCTTGTCAGTTTGGTCATTCACTCACACACACAGACAAGAATATGTAAATGTGAGCAGAATTCTAGCGGGGCCTACACGTGATGAATCATAGTAGATGGCTTCTGATTCAAGTGGGTGGATTTCAACACACCTCACGAGTTAGATGAGTAATATCCCCGACTCCAAATGAATCTCATGCTGACCAAGAGCATGTCTGCAGATGGGATACATCACTTCATCTAAAACCTTCCACGATCCTGTGATCCATGGGTGACATACAAATCATTAGAGACATAACCTGAAAGTTCTGTTGAAGTCCAAGATGGAGTCAGGGTGCATTTATGACTAATCCTTCCGTCTATAACAGTTAGTGAGCGGGAGTGTGTAGGAGGGAAATACAGAGCAGAGATCACTGGCAGCTATCACAGATATCCACGTTTAAGGTCAAACAGACTGAGGTCGGAAATAGAAATGAATAGAAATGATTCACTCGGCAGATGCTTTTTAAAAGAGGAATACAGATTAACGTAGGTCTGAGCTGCTGACGTTTAAAGGGAGGGGTCATCCACTGGTGGTCTGGATGCAGACCTAGAACTATATTTCAGTGGATTGAAAAATACTGTAGCAGAAGAAAGAAATGCCATAGTTCCCTGACTACATGGACCATTGCGTCTTCTGTAGCAGATCCTCTGTTGTGGCCGATCTCACGCTGCTCACTGAGAATGGAAAAAGTTAGCAGATTGTAATGTGATGTTTATTTTTTTTGTCTCTGGCCTGCTTAGTGAAGTGACAAAGAAAATGTGAAGTTCAGTGATAAAAAATAACCAGTTTGAAGTGATGGGTCTTTTTATAGTCATGAGTTCATCAGTAAGGTTTTGCTCTTTTTCCACAGAGCAAAAAATGAAATTTGTGTGTGTTTTGGTTGTGTCCATGTTCATCATTGGATTTTTGTGTCATGTCACACTGCACAGTGAGATGCCTCAAATGCCTCATCATAAGCATCTAAAATTTAAAGCTATTTTTATCCACTAATTTTCTGTGCAAGGTAAACCCAACAGAGGGAAAACCATCTCACCCTGAAAGCCAACAGTTCAATTTAGTTCAATTCAATGAAATTTTATTTGTATAGCGCTTTTAACAGTAGACATTTTAAACAGTAGGAGCTTTACAGAACATAAGAAAAATAGTAAAAATGTTCAAGATTAATATTAAACTTATATTTAAATGTGTTTGTATGTAACCCCAATGAGAAGCCTGAGGTGACTGAGGCTACTGGAGCAAGGAAAACTTCCTTAGATGGAAGAGGAAGAAACCTGGAGAGGAACCAGATTCAAAAGGGAACCGATCGTCATTTGGGTGACACCAGAGGGTGGGATTATAAATTGTTATAAACATCAGAGTGTGTTATTATGAATAATTTCCTTTCAATAGTCATACACAGAGGCGGTCACATGGATTTCACATCTCCTCTTTGAATGTCTGAAATCTTCATGAAGCAGAAACCAACAGGAGCTGGTGCATCTCTTGGTGCCCCGGGATCCTTGCAGGGTTGGCCTCTTCTCACTGAAAATCTTCATGAAGTGGAACGCAGCTGTAGCTGGCACAATCTCTAGGTGTCGTGATGTTGACAGAAAAAGAAAAGTAAGTGAAGAGAAGTATTAGGTCTTTTGGCACCAGGCGTCTAATCTCTAAAGTGGAAGTGAAGTGAAGTGACATATGGCTAAGTACGGTGACCCATACCCAGAATTTGTTCTCTGCATTTAACCCATCCAAAGTGCCCACACACAGCAGTGAACACACACACCGTGAACATACACCCGGGGCAGTGGACAGCCATTTACAGTATGCTGCAACGCCCAGGGAGCAGTTGGGAGTTCGGTGCCTTGCTCAAGGGCACCTCAGTAGTGGCCGGCCCGAGACTCAAACCCATAACCTTAGGGTTAGGAGTCAGACTCTCTAACCATTAAACCATGACTTCCCCAGATAAGTTAAATGAAACCTCATCCAGATGTTCAGCAGGTCCAACTGAAAGGCAATTACTTTAAAAATGTATTTGCTTTTGTTTAATGAAGTCGTCCCACTGTTTATTGTGTGAGTGATCTACTGCCCAAGTGCCTCTGAATAATGTGGTTAAAAGATGGCCTGAGCCAACATTTATACATTTTACTTTAAAATAGTGTATCAGATTGTTCATATTTTTAAAAAAGCTCCTCTTTTGATTAATGTCTTTATTTCTGTACAGTTTCTATAAACAGATACCTAGGGTTAAAAACATCTTAAAACATTTTATAAATATGAATTGTTTGTATTTAGAAGTGGAACCCATGTGAATTTTTATAAATTAGTTTCCAGAACACTTGATTTGATCTTTTTTAAGTTACTTGTTTCTACATTCTGATTATATACACTGTTAAACAATAACATTCACATAAATCCATACAAAAACCTAAAAGAATTACAGAATTTGGTTTGAAGGTATTTTATGGCACAAATGTAGCATGAATGACCATGAAAACATTCTCTGATTTAAAAGGAGTGACACTTTACTAAGTGGATAACATCCTTATCATATCTGTTTCAACATTTTTTAATCAACAGCAGAGTTGATATGAAAAAACACTGACATTTTGTTAGAGGACAAAAAAAAAATAAAAAATAGAAAACAAACCAGAGAATCCGTTATAATTTAGGGAATTTTTCTGGGATAATTTGGATCCACTTGCCTCCATAGAAGGAAGCATCGGTGCAAATTATTCATTGGCTCTCACATTCACCAGCTCTCCTTCCAAGCTGAACACCTATGAGTGTTTTTGGAGTGATGTGCTAGACCACAATCACCGTCTCAAAAGAAAAGTGTTCACCCATCCTGTACTGTACAGCTGCAGAAATCTGTCAAATTTACTGTATGCCAGGACACTTCGAAGCTATTCTCGTGCTTCACTGTGGTCAAACACCTTTAGTGCTAAGAGTTATTTTTCCTTTGATTTGTCAACCAGCTTGTAGCACACAACTATCAGGAGGAAAATCTAAAAAAACAGGATGCTAACAGGAAGGTTTAGAGAAAACTCTCAAAGAGAAGCATGAAAGACCATCCACATGGTTGGACTCTACTGTACCTTCTTTAAAAATCAGCCTATGTCGTATAAATAAATGTTGATTGAAAGTAATACGTATGTGCTAACAGATGAGAGTCTGTAATAGCTGTGTGTGCAGCGAGACTCTTCTTCTGTCCTTCAGGAATCAATACACTTTGTGGTGTAATGCTATGTTTGTTAAATCTGCCATTGATTTGAATCTGAAACGTTTCTGGACATGTATTTTAAAGAAGAGATAGGTTGCTAGGCAACACCTCTTGTTTGCCCAAGTCTACTTTTTAAAATGACAGTATCCAGCGCAGAGTATTCGAGTATATGTGTGGAGAGTGTATGAGTCCGGATTTCATGCAGCAGTTTTACCAATTTAACATGTACAGCTTCAACCGTGTTAATATTCTAATTAATGATGCAGGACAGAGAGTCTGTGTTCTGTTAGATTGGCTGTCTCGTCATATTTACTTCTGATTTGTGTGAAGCTTTAGCACAGAGCAGTGCAGACCCACCCTACAAATCATCTCCAATCAGGGAACTGTTCTATGTGTGTGTGTTTGTGTGTGTGTGAAATTTAGAGGTTTTCTCCATTCTCTTTTCTCTAGCAGATGGCACTGATTCCTAATCACAGCCATGTTGTTTAAGCACCAAATACACACTGGAACAATACAGATGGGGGGTTTATCCTCCTCCCTGTCCCAATTTTTTCTCCTTACATCCTCTGTTTTTCATAATCAAGTAAAAGCTCAGGGTTAAAAACGGGATACACAAATACTGAGTGACATTTCTCTTTTTAATCAATCCACTGTTGCCTAAGTAGTTGACAAACCTGCTTGATTTGAAAAGCAGATTTAAGTGCTGTTTTCTGTACTTTCTTTCTTTTTTCTGTCTGTTTTTCTTTTTCAAAATTCACCCAAATTTAACATAAAAACTGTGTGTGTGTGTGTGTGTGTGTGTGTGTGTGTGTGTGTGTGTGTGTGTGTGTGTGTGTGTGTGTGTGTGTGTGTGTGTGTGTGTGTGTGTGTGTGTTGAATAGCCATTGCTAGTTGGTGTTAGGTGATAAGTCTAACAGTTTTATCACCAAACACACTTAACATCTTTCATTCTTTTTTTAACTGTGTCAAGGATTTATGGAGAATGGAGCAAAAAGCTAATTCCTAGGAGCTGCAGTCTGTGGATGAAAGAATCTTGTGGATCAGAGGGCTGAAAGGGCAAGAGTGGGAATCGTATAGAAACATATTGGCCCTGCCAGGCATCTACATCTGAATTCCACACTCACATGCAGAATTTCATTTGAAAATGCAGCACATATCAGACTTTGGCTCTGATTAAACTTGGACATGGACAAACTTAAGATTGCCTATTAATACATGCAAGCTGTGGATCAAAAAGGTTGCATGAAGGTTTGCATCTGTCACTTGTAACTATACAAATAGATGCCTTGAGGACCACAGCCTGAAAATCTCTTCAGCAGCGGTGATTGTTGAGTAAATGAAAAACCAAAAGACAAGCATTACATGTTTTGGAGACCCATTTCCACTATCTGAAGACAAACTAAAAGCATTATTCTCTATGTTTCTGTAACTGTATTTCTAAATGATGGGGCAGTTTCTCTACATCATACCTTAGACAATGCTGAATTGAGTTTCTTCCATGAACCTCCATGAAATCAGCATTCAAACAGCCTGATTTTTTTATTCACATATACTTGAAGAACAGAAACTTTATAGGTAGGGTTTCCGATTTTTGAAAGCCAATGTTGACATATAAAATCACCAAAACAAACACGCCCCTAACCCAAATGGGTCCCACCCCTGTATTGATAGCTCCGCCCACACATACATACATAACCCAGGCAAATAATGGAAAGAAATGTGTCTTTATCATACAATAGCTGAAGGGAAGAACAATATGATTGCTGATAAACAAACAAGCAAAAATGACACACAAGCATAATCATGCAAAGGACGGCATATATTAGATCTGTGTAACAAAGCAAAACCAACGTTACTCACCTATCGAGAAGGAAAAAAGCGTCTATTTTTTAGACACTTAATATTTTTATGTAATACCTTTTTTTAAATATAATTTTACTGAATTTGTATTCCTTTAACAGCTACAAAGCTGGGAGTACATGCTTTCTTTCACACTTTCCAGAAGAGTGCCCACTAACTGCATTTCATCAGACACCCACAACTGTCTAGTGGTTTATTTATCAACATGGTATAGAAAATGTGATTACTTCCTTCTAGAGATCATGGACCAGTTACTCTGTCTTGGAGGAGGGATGGTTGTTGAAATCTCTTAATGGTAGGATAACTGTTTACACCAAAGGTTCCCAAACCTGTGTCCTGCTGCAAACACATGTGATGCAACTAATGTGTTAGATCAGGGAAAACACTGAAATGTGAAGAACATCAGCTACTCCCAGGAATAAGGTTGGGACCAATTTTATTAGACTGTTACGAGAAGTGAAGAAGGTTCCTTATTCAGAAAATTCAGGTTTCTTTTGAATCATTCTCATGGATGGATCTGAATACCTAAAGATTCATGTTTACAGGTTGTTGGGGTGATGCTCAACATTTGTCAGACTGTATATTTATAATCACACCCTCCAGTGTCTGGTTCCTCTCAAGGTTTCTTCCTCTTCCATCTAAGGGGGTTTTCCTTGTGATAAATGCTCATTGTGGATAAATACAAACACATTTAAATATATCTCATTTTAATCTTGGAATTTCTATTCTATTAATCTTTATATATTTCTTTTATAATAACCTTTTGTTCTATGTTTATGGTCTGTAAAGCTGCTTTGAGACGATGTCAATTGAAAAAAAATAGCTATACAAATAAATTTGAATTGAATGCTTTGAGGAACATTTTCTGTTCTGAAGCCCAAAGGAAGTTTCACATGTCAAGATCACGCTTGGACACTTTCCTGTTGGAACATTAGGGGCTGTTCCAGCAGTTGCATCTTTTGCCATGTGTTTTTGTTTATGTTTTGTGTTCACATTTCTGCCCTGCCCTAGTCTTAAGTCCTTCCTGCCTCTGCACACCTGTTCCTTATGTGTCTAATTGTCTTCCATATTTATCCCTGTTATTGTGTTGTCTCTGTTTTGTAGTCTTTTCTTTCCTCAAGTTTCCTTCCCCAGTATTCTTTGTTTTGGGGTTTTTATTATGTTATTAAATCGTGTTTTTAGCTATCCCTGTGTTTGGGTCTGTTTTCTTTTTTATCCGTAAAGACATCACGTTTTTTGACACAACATGCCATAAGGTATTAAGGGTAGAATTTACACCTGATGCTAAAAGTCAGGTCTTGACCTTATATTAAGAAAGAAGATCTGTGCAGTGGCTCTTGTCATCTCATTGCTTTACTGCAACTACCATTACATGCACTTCTCTCTTCTTCTCACTGCAGTCTCATGGTAAACGTATATGTTGACTTCAAGTTCAAACCCTTGATTCTTGAAGATCAATCAATTAGGCAGTTGTGTGTCAGTGTTTGCTCAGTGGCTAAGATTCTAGGACCACCAAGTGGTCACCCCTGGGGCCCTGAGCAAAACCCTTAACCCTCAATAGCTCAGTTGTATAAATGAGATAAAGGTCTAAGTCACTCTGGTCAACAGCATCTGCCCAAAGCCGTAAATATAACTCACTAGAAGATCATCCACAGAAAAGCCAGTAAAGCTGTTTAATTGTCTTCTATAATAATAGAATGAATCTCTCAGCGTTATTCAATCTGCAGCTTCCTTTACAGCCTACAAAACTCTGATTATTCTAACAGAGGCATCTGAAAATGAGGTTGTTTTCATGTATACAGTAATATTTTTAATTGCAACCAAACGTCAGTGTATGTGAACTTTAAAACAGACCCAAACAAGCTTTTTTTTTCAGAATGATTAAGCTTTCAGACTTCTCCTAAAATTGGCACTTGCATATAAATTCAAAGCTCTATCCTTGGCCTTGTTTTTTCACTTGTACACATGTACTTATGCCCTCGTTTTATCCGGCAGAGATTTAATGCGTACTTTGATGCGATACTGCTATCATTCATTTTCGTTTCCTTTGCAGAAAACAGAAAAATTGATCTCTGTGGTGTTATTTTTTCATGGGTTGAATAAAGCAGGTGGTTAACCCAGTGCACCTTTCAAACATTGACTGTGGTCTCCCTCCCAATAGTGATAGCTGATCATGTTTTCACCTGTTTTTTAGTTGCACTTTATGTCTATCTTTTTGAATGTGTGCACCTCAGGGTGTTTTGTTAAGTTTCTGAGGTGAAGCTCTGTCTTTGGTGGTTTATGTCTTTCTAAAAATGCTGGGTTATTTTTAAAGCTCAGCTGTCGGGTCGGCTAGTTGGGTCAGTGTGATCCAAATTGGGTTGATAATGCGCAATGCAACATGCTAGATTGAGGTGGTGGGATTGAAAATGAACAGGCATGTTGAGTCAAGAGCAATTGTCTGGAAATTTCCACAGTGTTTTTTGATGGCAACCAAAAAATGTATGAATTAAACTAATCAGCTGTAACCTGTACATTTCTGTTCACACTTGTAGACATAAGACATTGTAAATATTAGCTAGAAAGTAACTTTTTTAATATTATTCATTTTATAATGCTGATGATAAAAAAATGCTAATGAACATTGAGGAGAAAATAAGGCCCAAGTTTGTTTTTTATAATTATTAAGATCGGTTTAAAAGATATTTCCAGTTAATATTAAGTTACTTGTTTAAGCTAACTTAACTTAAAATACAGTAAATACTTTCCATTTACTCTGTACATTATTCTCATCTTATTGGCTAGGACGGATGTTAAGTTCAGGGTGAGGGTTTTTTTCACTCATCATTCAAAAATAAACATTTTTGATAAAACATTTTGATTTTTTAATTATTACCTTTGAACTGTAATTGTAAGGCTGCTTTCACATTACATGTTTTTGTGGAGGGGTGGGGTGGATAAAGCTGCTAACATGCTGATGAAATGTCACAAACCAAGTGACATTTCCACAAGACGTTCTGTGAAATCTCAGCAAAAAAAGTCTCTAGACACATACTTCAGACAACCATATAGAAAAGAACATAACGTTATATATTACAAGCCCATATCTGCTATTCATATTCTGTTCATCATCACTCACTGTTCTGTGGCTTGTCCTTGAAGCTGGAAACTCTCCTGGAACACTTATACTACTGACAAGGTGAACTGCAAGCTGCCTTACTTGGATAAAAAAGGCATTTCTGCAAATGAACAGATTCAGTTCAATATGGTTTTGAATAATACCTTTAACAAAAGATGGTGTCAAAAGCACCTTTACATCTAGGTGTATATTTGCAGTAGATTCTATAATGAGCAAGCCTAAGGAAAGAATCATACAGTATATGCTATATATAGCATATACAGTATGATTTATATCTTCATGTTTTGTTTAAATAATGTCATTTATTTTATACTGTACATATATGTATAATGTATACATATTTATTTATGACCTCATTTTGTAGTCTCGTTTATTTATACTGAATATCTATTGTACATTTTAGTAGTGGGGTATGAAGAAAATTGTTTTCATTTCAAGTTTGATCCTGAGCTTAATTTTCTTTCTGTCAATATGGGTTTCCTATGTGTTCCTCTAGATTCCACACCTCACCTTCTACAGTAGGTGGATCAGGTTTGGTTACAAGCCCAAATAAAGATGAGGTTCCCTTCTGAGGCTGGTTCCTCTTAAGGTTTCTTCCTCATATCGTCTCAGGGAGTTTTTCCTTTCTTCTGTCATCGTAGGCTTGTTTAACAGGGATATATTTAAGAGTTAATAGTAACTTAATTTTAAGCTTATTTCTTTTTTATTCAGGTTTTATGCTTCTGCAAAGCTGCTTTAAGACAATCTGAGTGTCTGTGTGTATGTGTGTGTGTGTGTGTGTGTGTGTGTGTGTGTGTGTGTGTGTGTGTGTGTGTGTATGTATGTCTGTGTGTGTGTGTGTGTGTGTGTGTGTGTGTGTGTGTGTGTGTGTGTGTGTGTGTGTGTGTGCGTGTGTGTGTGTGTGATTCTCGGTGTATTCCTGTCACTCCCTACGGACAGGGGGTAAGCTCCAGCTTGCAGTTCTGACCAGTCAAGATATCTGGCAAATTGTCTCATTATGTAGAAAATTTACGTCAAATTTTAATCTCATTTAGATGTCGTGTCACATGTTTTTGTCATGTCACCTAGTAATACACCCCTCAACCATCTCATAGTTTTACTGATAACCTAAAACATGCACTCTAGCTGAGAGCAGACAATGGGCGTGACTTCCCACGCTTCATTTACATGCCTGATTTGCATATACTTGCCCCGCCCTCTATTAGTTTACTTGAGTGAACTCGTTTACATGGTAACGTTTATGTGAGTGTTTGTCCTCTTTAGACGCGTTTGGTAAAGCGAAAGCAACAGAGAAGCGAGAAGTGGAGAAAGAGGAGGAGGAGGAAGAGGAGGAGAAGAAGAAGACGAGGAGGAGGTGTGAATTAGAGGAGCATGTGAAAGAGGAGGAGGAGGAGGTGAAGAAGAGGAAGAGGAGGAGGTTTGAATAAGGGGAGCATGTGAAAGAGGAGGAAGAGGAGAAGAAGAAGAAAAAGAAGAAGAAGAGGAGGAGGTGTGAATAAGGGGAGCATGTGAAAGAGGGGGAGGTGGTGTGTTAATACGGACAGGGGACAGGAGGCTGGGTGACGCTTATGTTAGACGCTTAACCCTTCCTCATGGCTTCTTGCTTACACACGCAGGGTCCAGCACCGATCTCGGTGTGTCAGTGAGCACCGTGAGCACCGGAGACCGTGTTAGCGTCGTGGTTTCAGGGAGAAAAGTGGAGTCGGATTTAAGGTAAGCATCAACCCGGGATGTTTTTTACGCACGCGCTTTTATGTCCTATTGTTACGATCCTTAAGCTGTCAGAGCGCATGCTGGGATGCTTTTTATTCCAAATGTTGATCTGGAAGCGTCCTGCGATTCATGTCACGGTTGAATCCTTGGTCATCTTTGTCAGTTTATTATGTCAGTTTCTCTGTCTACAGTATGTGTGTGCTTTCTAGTGCGGGTGAATGATGAAGTTGCTTTGGCACATGCGGTGAGGATGGAGCGTGTGTGCACGGAGTGGATATGAGAGATGTGTGTACAGCGTGTACACCTCTGGTTCATCTAATCCCCTCGACACATTTCTACACCATCCAGATTTAGCTTGCAATAGGATGTTATGGTATGTGAGGGAACACAAAAGTGTCCAAAGTTCCTCTATTTCCAGACTCTAGATGGTATTATGTGCAGATCTCAGAGATGAAAATGAGCACAAAGCTTTTCAATTTTTAATTTATTGCATGTTATAAACAGCAAGAATGTCCTTATCCTGGATGGTGATAAAAAAAACACATTATATCATTGGTTGTTCCTCTACAACAGTGATTCTTTATCAGATAAAGTTCTACGTAGAAACCCTTTTTAGGAGGCTAAGAACCATTGAACATACCGTAAAGATCCATTTGGATCTAAAGTATTAGGGCTTCTAAAGACTCTGCTTTTTATACTTCAGTCACTTGTGTTTGGAGATTTCACAGCACTTTAAAGAGATCGTGGCTAGAGATGTCTATGTGTGTTTCCTGGTTACCATTTAGTGAGAACTTGTGCAATCAAAAGTTCCTCCAAATGCAGCATGTAGATGATATGGTGTTCCTCAAATCAAACCAGCATAGGACTACATGAGGTCTAAATACACAACAGTATGAATTCATGTGTCATGTACAGCGCTTACTTCCTCATTTTGCCTGATAATTTCTACATCAGTTGCAGCTTGTGGTTTGTGAAATAGAGGAAGCATCAGTCTGTTATTAACATACACCAATCAGCCTTAACACCTGCCTAATATTGTGCCCTCCCCTTGTGCTCTGACAAATCGAAGCTTGGACTACACAAGACCTCTGCAGGTGTGCTGTGGTATCTGGTTGTGGTGTCAAGGTGTTAGCAGCAAATCCTTTAAGTCCTGTAAGCTGTTAGGTGAAGCCTTAATGGATCACATTTTTTGTCTAGTACAATCCTCTGATACTCAATCAGCACTTCTAGCACTTTTTTTCCTATTCCTCAAACCATTCCTGATTCATTTTTGCAGTGTGAGCTTTGTCCAGCTGAATGAGGCCACTGCCATTACGTGTCAAAGTAACATCCACATGAACGCCAGTACCCAACGTTTCCCAGCAGAACGTTTCTAAGAGCTGGTTGGACTTCTTCCCATTGTACATCCTGGTGCTTCCACAGGTTAGCATCCAGCTTTGACCCAGTCTTCTAGCCATCAGCATGTGACCTTGTCAAAGTCACTGAGATCCTTAAACTTGTCCATTTTTTGCTTTCATCACATCAACTTGTTGCCTAATATGTCCCATGTCTTGAAAGCAGCTATTGTAATGAGATAATGTCACTCAGTTAACATGTCAGTGGTTTTAATGTAATGGCTGATCAGTGTATTTATTTCAATTTGAAATGAAACAGTGATATTTGATATACCGATTGCATAACATATTGAATTTCACCAATAATAATATAGACGGTCTGCTGAACATTTCATTGCTACATGGAAGTAGCACGTAATGCTCATAATGGTGTGGCACGCAGTGGCGTCTTGGGCAAGTGAGCTTGTGTAAAGAGTTAAAATTGAGCACAGCTTTCATAGATAACAACTTAATAACAAGTAAGTAACGAATAACTCATAAACAGCAGGAAATTTCTTATCCTGGCCTTGCACTGTAATGTCTCACAATGAATGTTCTTTTAACATTTATAGGACCTGCACGGATTAATGTGTCTTCTTGATTACATTCAGAAAAAACTGAGAACTCCTAAAGGTTTTCTAGTAATCCCTTTGTGTTTTTTTCTCAGAAGGTAGAACCCTTTTAAGAGGCTAGGAATCATTAATTATCCAATGAACCCTTAAATAACCCATTTTTTCTACAAATGCAGAGCTCTGTACCATATTAATTATATTTTACACCTCAGTGACCTGTGTGGAGAGATTTCACATCACAGTGAATAGCAAATTGTAACTTGTGAGTTAAAGGACTACAAATCTGCTTAATACCCAAACTGACCTTTACATTTATAGAGTAATTATGCAGCAGATTTACTGAAAAAAAAAACAGCTTAGGGTTCATTTGCTGACCTGCTAACAGAGCAGAGTTTTCCCCCTGTGATTTCCTCCTTTTAGAACTCACTTGCGTAATTGTCTTGAGCGCCAACATGTTGAAGATGTTATCAAACCTAGATGTGTCACTTGAACCCTACAGTAAAGTGCTTCTGTGCAATTTCATCATCTGTCCTGTATGCAGATAGAATGGGGTGGTTTGAAATGTCTAACAAGTTGACACTGATGTAGTTCCTCTTGTGAGCTGCTACTTCTTGCCTTACAGGATTTTGAAAAACGGCCTTCGGTTCAGCAGGCAGCTTTTGCTTCACGTCTCGGTGATGAAGTCATCGGCGTGTAATTTTTGCTTTGTGCTGAGCCATACGTTGCTCTCATTATGTCCAGAAGCTTTTAGGCTGTGAAGTGGATGATATCGATTAGCTTTTGCTCAGCGTCACTCACTGTTATGTTATGATGTTTTGCTGACTGAGAGGAAGTGTGATTTTTCCATACAATAAGAGATATACAGGGATCAAACTCTTGCATATTGTATGTACTCTGTTATGACTAAAAAGTTCATTGTTTTCTATAACATTTCCTGAAATGGTTTATTCCTCTTACGCTGCAGGACTTTGCCAAAGCTATATATTTCTCTCTTTTTTTTTCTTTACGATATCATGCGTTAAATGTTATGGAACGTCCACGAAACACTTTCAGAAAAATGCAAAACATATTAAAAATTTAAAACTTCGAAATAATTCGGCATTTTTGTACCGGTTTTAAGTCAATAGTTTTAAATGGGTTTTTGGTTAAATGCTGGACATAAGGTCTGTGATTAACTTGAGAATATTTTCACAATTATATCCTATGCCATAAACTAATCACATCACTAATACCTCATTTGTGATTTTTAAGCAGGATTGATTACATGCATGTAAGCAGATGCTGGTTGTCCCTTGGTGTAAATGTGTATAATCCTGTACAGGATACACTGCTTAATGAAGATGAACGATTGATGTCACCGAATGCCGACATTGGAGACTTCTTCCAAAAAAGTCAAATACACATATTACCTCCTTACATCAAGATTCAGCATATCAATGATTATATGTTAAGAGCTTAGATGATGCGATTCTTTCTTCATACAAGTACCGATATAGTATCAGTTGCTATAGAAACTAATGTAACAGTAACTATTAATTCAAGACCAAGGAATCTTACCCTGAGTTACACAGGAAATGGAGACATACAGTAACCAATTTTTTAATATAGGAAAATCTGGCAGCTTGGCATGAATTTTCTTGGTGCTTCCATTGACTGGAAATCAAAGGCCTGCTGTTTGTGATGAGCTTAGCGATGACTCATTAGATGAACCGACATCATAACTGTTGAAATGAGAGTGATATTATCTAGCCTCTTGTATGATGAAACTTCTCTTCATGCCTCTGTTTTGTTTTGCAGAAGCAATCAGACCAGCACTAGTCAGTCGAGTATCACAGGCTTTGATCTGATTGTGCAATTATTTAATCAGTTCATTACAATGCAACACTCTGTTCATGAGTTAATGAATACGGCTAAAGTTGTAAATTTGAATTAAGTCGTTCAGGAATAATTTGTTTCATTCTGGTTTGGCTGATAGAAAGAAAATACAAACCATGTATTTTAATGTATTTTGCATTTGAATGAGATATAGAGCAGTAACTGTGGAAAATGTTGAAATGTAGTACTAACACTCAATATTTAAACAGTGGAAGACAATTTTTGGGCTAAAACCACGTCCCTGTCATAAATTGTCAGCACTGGCTTTAAAGCATTAGAATTTGTCTGTAAGAATTTATCTATCTATCTATCTATCTATCTATCTATCTATCTATCTATCTATCTATCTATCTATCTATCTATCTATCTATCTATCTGTCTGTCTGTCTGTCTGTCTGTCTGTCTGTCTGTCTGTCTGTCTGTCTGTCTGTCTGTCTGTCTGTCTATCTATCTATCTATCTATCTATCTATCTATCTATCTATCTATCTATCTATCTATCTATCTATCTATCTATTTATTTATTTAGAAAAGCTGACACAATGTAAGAATCACCAAAACCTCAAGTAAGGGAACAGAAGAGCATTTAACTGGAGAAATCTCTAAGAGTGTGTTTGCATTTTATGAGGGAATTTACATAGTTGGAAATATATTCCGCATATATTTATATAAGGCGCCTGTTTAGTTAGTGTTAGCTAACATTGTGCTACCTGATACTTTCACCTAGAATATACTTTTGATCCGCAGTCGGAGACGGACACAGACAGAACATCGGTGCTGATATAAAAACAGTGGGGTTCGGTATCTAAGATACAGTGTGTCTTTGTTTGTAACATAGAAAGGACTGAACTCTGAGAGCTCTCATGACACTGTGTACTGTATCCTTGTCGAGAGCTTAACTGTCTCCTGCGGGTGAAGTATGGGATCGCTGTGTGAGGACAGAGGAGCCATTTCTTTCCCAAGCCAACTTGGAAGCAGATACTGCATCATGAAGTGTCTACTCGGCCTGCTTTATTCTCTTTCTCTTGTCAGTTCGCTTGCAGGCCTTGTGTGCTCATAAATATGCAGCCTTTCTCTGGAAAACAGACAGAAAAGGGCACTCAGAACCTGACAGAGTGTCTCGTTTGTTTTTTTGTTTTGTTTTTAGATTTTTTAACATAGGAACTGCTGCCACAGATGAAGTCACAGACTGATTTTCATTTTCAGAATCATTATAAATGACGAATGATTTAATCTGCAAGTTAATAATGCTTTCCGATTCTTGCTAGTTTAATGCGCAAATGCTTTGCTAGAGAAATCTAGCAATTATCTAGTTGTTATTGGTTACATAAGGAACGTTTATCACCTCATTTTATAACCCAGTATTCTGTTGTCATTTGAACTATAATAATGCAAGAATGAAATCTGTTTGACATTAAAACTCTGAGAGTACTTTTGCAGAGTTTGCTCATTAGCAGAATCACTTGATTGACCGTCTGACTCCGAGCCATATGTTCCAGTGAAGATAATCTCCAAAAGACTGGCTGTTAGAGATGCCGCTCACGTCACTTTAGCACCGGAGGGCTACGTGCTCTTTGCTGTGCTGCCAACTTTAATATTGGATCTAATCTTAAATTCTGCAGTTAGAAGTTAGAAGTAGAACGGAAATATATAATATATAGAATAAAATTGGAATTGTATGGGTGTTGAATCAGACTTGTCCAGTTGTTGTACTTCTATTTTCACATGTATTATTTTGTACGTATAAGAAACCAAACAAAAGAAGACCTATATATACTGTACAGAGCAACAAAGTTGGATGGGATCTTGAGATACAAAAGGAGACAAGGTAATACAAAAAGGAATATTTAAGTAGTAATAACCACTCTGTCTATTTGAATTCAGATAAAGTGCAGAAAATAGGAATCCAATCTCTCTATAAATAATGTCTGTTTCTCAATAAACCAATTCGTTTGAAGCCTGTGTTACTTTTTCCATCAAGTAAATCTCCCTCACTGTCCGCATCCATTCGACAGATTTCGGTGGTTCTTTCTAGAGCCATGTCATTAAGATCTTCATCTTTGTAGCTGCTAATAAAGAGTATTTGTAAAAGATACACTCTATTCCCACTCTCCACTACGGTGCCATCTAATGTGGAACACAATGGAATCATGTTAGTTTGTGTAATCACTTTTGTTAGCGGTATCGACTCTCACCAGCCTCTCTTCAACATGTCTTGAAGCTAATTAGCAACCAGACACTAGAGACACTTTCCATAAATGTTAGATAAACGTCTCCTTATAGAAAGATTATCCGTATCAGCCATGAGACAACTTTTTTTAACAACAACAACAAAAAATTGTTTATCATTAGTCTTTGATTATATGGAGCGTCCACTGTACAACCCCTTTGTGAACGAATTCAAATAATACATCACGGTCCGAGGTATTGGTATAGAAATTTATTGAACAGCTTCAGGCTAATCAGAATCAAGAACTTGTACTGTGCTCTAAATATATCAAACTGATGTCTTGCGTATGTGTGGGAGTCAGAATTCCACCTGAATGTTTGTGTTTATGGAAAGCTGTGCTGGAGTGTCATGTTTATACGATAAGATTATTTTTCCTTCAGTATGTGGTGGTTTGATTTGGTCAGACTGGCAGCTCGAACCATCTGGTGTCTTCATGAACGGGAAACGAGACAGAAGTCAGAGACTGATTACTGACTGAATTGCCAATTCCACCTGCAAGCCAAGTTTCCCATCATCCTGGATCTGAGACAGAGGGACCGATCTAGCATTCTACATGGTGAGAGTATTGCCAGTTGCACTCGTCAGAATCCCAGACATCGAAAGCGGTGGAATCGCTGGAAATTGCTACGAACTCTGAACACAAATTTCTTTCCACACTTTGAATCTTTCAGTTAGAATGCAATGTAACTGCATCTTCATTAAATGCTGGAAAATAGTCATTTATTGTAGATCGCTGCATACAGTAAGTTAACATGTTTAGAGGTTTAAAAAATTAAGAAACGTATATGGGTGCTTGTTTGTTTATTAATCTGTCTTCATTATCTTCACCTTTATCCTGGATTATCATTTGGAGAAAGTAGCCAGTTTTCCTATCAGCATGTTTTTGGAAGGTGGAAGGAAATGGAGTGCAATGAAAGCCAAATAATGACTTTTTTTTTTTTTTAATTTGTTAATTTTTTTTATAACCACTGAATTATTAGCTTTTGCAGTTAAGAAAGCAAACTTTCCCTTGTCCTACTCTCATCATTTTCTTACCTCTAGGGGTTTAGATAAGCTGGAACATTTTGCCATGATTGCAGTCATCTGGGAGGGTTTTGTCTGGAAACAACACTTCCCCAAGGACCTTCTGTCCTTTCTTTCCATTGTCTTTGCTTTTAGCACTTCTACATCTCTACCTGTAATGAGCAGGAGGTCAGATACGAGAGGGAAAAGAGCTGAATTGGAAAGAAACCACTGGTAACATGGAGATGAAAGCTGTCCGAATTGAAAGATGTATTTTTGCAGAATAAAAAAGAGGCAGCAGGGTGAGCTTTCTGGGGAAAAAGGTGAATAGTTTACAGAATAGCTTTCTACGTTCTACTTTTTGTTTTATATTTCTTCTTGTTTCCTTCACATAGACTCAGATAAAAATTCTTCCTGATAAATGAAAAGTAATAGTTAATTAGCAGTGTACAAAATCTGTTACGTAGATATTTACTTAGTTATTTATATAATCCATTACTGTTCAACAAAAAAAGGGTCACTGGGTAACAGCTATATTTACATTATTTGGCAGATGCCTTTATCCAGAGCAACTTACCATTTCTTATTTTTTATACAACTGAGCAATTGAGGGTTAAGGGCCTTGCTCAGGGGCCAAACGGTGGTAGCCTGGTAGACCTGGAATAGAAACTCACAACCTTCCGCTTGGCAGCCCAACACCTTAACTAAATTACCACATACTGTACCACTACCACACGTTTATAATAACGTTTTTACATGCTTTCTCTGATTAAACTGCCTCTGGGTTCCTGTGACCCTTGGTATTTGTGTCAGACATGGTCATGAATGGTTTTATAAGCGAGAGCATTATTGGGTCATTTATGATTACGTAAGGAATAAAACACATGGAGACACGCTATTGTATTATAAGAAATAATAAGCAATATGTATGTGGTGTTATCTGTTATCATCCTGATGTGACTTATTTTCTTATACCAGCTTATCCAGGGATGTCTTATTCCAATCATATCACAGCAATTTGCCCAACAATCCCAACCCTAGAAAAGTGTATATAGTCACTCTATAGACCCAATCTGCTGTTTTAATCAGATAATTTATGGTATTGTTGAAAATTACTTAAATTGTTTTTTTTTTTTTTTTGTCTATGCTGGATTTTAGATTCAGCTTGATATAAATCTTCCAAATTCATCAGAATGTTCAGCTCTCAGCATTTATGATTTACTGCCTTCTGATCATCTTGCTTTCTTCCAGAGAAGTCTGTGTATAGTGAGCGCTTCTTTGCATAATAAACTTCTCTTGGCAGTTTGTATTTAAAAAAAAGGCATGATGTGGGTTTTTATGTATACGATGTTGTGGATACCCGCAGCTACACACACACACACACACACACACACACACACACACACACACACACACACGCACACACCCCGCACACACAGCTCAGCAGCGCTGCTGTTTCGCTTCACAGTCAAGAAGATAACTAGCCTCTCATCCTTTGAAATACATTTCAAACAGCATGTAAACTACTTCCAATTTGAATGTAAATGAATCTATTCAAACAAAATGCTGGATTCCAGCCAATTTTCAAGAATCCAGTATTTACTGAGAGGCTCTCCATAAAAACACTGCATCTTCAGTCACCATGATGTTCTTACTAACACAATTTAGCAATAATTAGGTGGCAGTTTGCCTGTGGATTGCATTCGATTCAATCGTGGTTATTTACAGCTTATATGGGAAGTTATATGTAGAGTTGCATTTAAAGCAAAAGGTCACATCCATTACATATGACTAGATAGATGGATAAAATTGTATTATATGACTGCTCTTCTATCCAGGGTGTATTCCTGCCTCACCACCTTTTTGATCATTTTTGAGTATATCCTTAGCATAGGATTGTGTTGTTGGTTGCTTCTCATGTGCTTCCATAACAACATAAGAAATTCCACATTAGTCCACTGCTGATGATTTACATCTTTTTTTTTATTTTTTATTTTTTTTACAAATGTTTAAAAATCTGTTGTTGTGATCCCTGACCAGCTGTCGTTTAATGACATTTGACTCATGAATCATTCTTCGACCCAATTCTTTTTAATGAATCTGTTGACCTGATTCACAAATACTGTATATCTAATACAATATTAATATATTCTATTATTATCTATATTCTCTTAAAAGCCTGATTAATATTCAAAATATTATAAACACTATGTACTGTATCATATTAACCATTCGTCTAAGACTTTTTATTTTTTTGGTTGCTAGTCTAGTCTGATGGAACAACGACATCCTGGTCCTTCTGTCCTTATTCTTCTTATATCCTTGTGTAAAGCTCTCTCACCTTGTGTAAAGCTCTCTCTCTGAAAGCACTGAAGTTGATTGCACAAGGATCTGAGAAATCAAACAGTTCAGTCTCTGGCAGCATAAAGATCCTGCTTGGGTTACACAATCAATATATGAGATAGACCTGTTGAATAAATGTTGACATACATCAAGGCTAGAGTATTTTATAGATGTACACACTTGTAAAGAAAGTTACTCTTCCTGTGCTGTGTATCGACCTATGGTTCGTAAATGAATAATTGATAAATAAATGATGTGAATATCTGCAACAAGACTTTACAGAGAGAAACAGATGGGCAACAGACAGGATATTTTTTAAAACGAACAAGTATAGCCCAAATGTTTCAAAGCTTTCAGTGTGATTAGAAATATTTTGTTCTGTAGAATGCAGATTTGATGAGAAATCAGTCATTGTCAATTCCGGTGACTAGCTCTCGTTAATGGGAAGAGGACTAAAAGTTTATTTAGTGAAATGTGGATGCAATGATGCAATCTAACATCCAAGGTATGAAATGCTTTCACGTTAGACTACAGGGTAAACCGACTACACTAATAAATATGGATCAATGTGTTCATAGAGTTGCACATCCAGTTTGGGGAAACTCTTTCATTTTTATTAGGTATAATTCATTATGAACATTATGAACATTGTGAACTGAACAAGTGCTGAGCCTGATGACAATGAGCTGAATGGCTGAAAGTATTTCCTAATATTTACTTTGGAATATTTTCTATTTGCCGCACAAAAAGACAAGGCCGACTAATGTAGGAAATTAATTTGAAGCATGTTTTATTTATTTATGAATATGGTGGACTTTTACCACATGTAATTGTACAACTCGAGCATCCCACAACGTGTTGGTCAGTAAAACAGGAAGAGGATGCACCTGCACAAAAATTTTGCTTCATAAAATTCACACATTCACATGCAATGACACAAATTAGAAAAAAAGAATAAATAATTGTGGGGGCCTTTAGCAATCTTATAAAAGCTTGTAATTTGTAGAACGTTAAGTGGAGGTACTATGTGGCTTGAATTAAGTAATATATGACAACAGCATTGTTCGATTCTCAAATCTGATTGGTCAGTGGGTTTTGTTCAGCTGCTCTGAAAAGTTACTTGAACTCTAATTTAAACGAGTGGTTTATATTAATGCATTTGTTCTAATATTCTGTGGTTTCTGTAGTAAGTTCTCTGAAGAAAAACACTTATGGAAGGAACCTCTGTTTTCAGTGTTTTGTATACAGGTAAAGCTGGAACTTATTATTTTTCCACATGGGAGAATCATCAGAACAGGACTTTTTACATTTGCCATAATGTCAATGATACTAGGAACTTGTCTTGTAGCTATAAGCAATTAGTAAGCACAATTCAGTCAAAATCACATTTATAAATGAATACATGTCTGTTTTAATGTAAGAATTGAATAATACAGCAGTCTTTAATTAAGGTTGAACCTGCTTGTCTAGAGATTATATTAGAGCACTGTTTTAAATTAATTGTCCAGATATTAATAATTCCCATGCCTGGATCATTGACTAGGAAAAACAGGTGTTTACGTACATTTATCCTCACTTGAGACTCGTATGACTGTGAGTTTGGGATCCGGTGCCAAGCATCATAGCAACTGGGTAATCACAAAGAATACCCTGTTAAATAACCAGGAAATCCCCACCGTCCCTGTTGCACACTTCTGTTTATTTGATCCGTTCTTTCGGAAACTTCAGCTCTCCCTGTTGGTTGAACTGGAACGTCAACATCTCCTCAGAGTCAGGAGATACAGGGTCCAATAAAGACTCCTATTAATGCTATAAGTGTTTCCAAATCATTCCTACTAAACAGTTCAGCAAAGGGAATATTTTGATGAACGTTATTTGTTCATTTAGCTCACATAATATCCTGCTGTGCTGTCCTGGAGCTTCTGTTTGTGTTGTGGTATGAACAGCACATGTTTCACTCTGAGCTTTATAATTACCAAATGCCTCCCTCTGTGTCCCGGCATTGATTTTGCCCTAGACTGCTCAGTCGTGTGTGATAAAGATTGACGACTGTTCGCGTGTGCAGGCTATTCGGGTTGTTGGCAGTTGTGGGTTTCCACAGTGGCTACACTATTCGGTTCACTGCTCTATTCTTAATATCTTGGAGTAACTAACAGACTTAGAAGGACATGCAATTTGTGACTATTTAGATCTGTGCTACAGGATGATGATAGATAGGAAAGTAAAATGGGCTGTTGATCATAGTGCGTGACTTTAGTGATTGTATAGACACAGAGCCCTTTTCTAACATTTTCTAAATTTGATCCAGAAGGAGATGTTTATTTTTTGGCAATAGTATTTTATTTGTCAAACATCGTGACACTACAGAGTATACAGCTATTATGATTTTTTTATTACAATCAAATAAAAATAATATAGCTGTAATAAAATGGGGGGCATGGTGGCTAAATGGTTAGCACGTTTGCCTCACACCTCCAGGGTAGGGGGTTTGATTCCTGCCCTTGTGTGTGCGGAGTTTGCATGTTCTCCCCGTGCCTCGGGTTTCCTCCGGGTACTCCGGTTTCCTCCCCCGGTCCAAAGACATGAATGGTAGGTTGATTGGCATCTCTGGAAAATTGTCCGTAGTGTGTGATTGTGTGAGTGAATGAATAAGTGTGTGTGTGCCCTGCGATGGGTTGGCACTCCGTCCAGGGTGTATCCTGCCTCGATGCCCGATGACGCCTGAGATAGGCACAGGCTCCCCGTGACCCGAGAAGCGGTAGAAAATGAGTGAGTGAGTGAGAGTGTAACAAAATGCTAGTAATTAAAGAAGTAAATACCAATTCTGCTGTTATAAGTTAACAATCTACTTAAAGATAATTTTATTCCTTAAATATTCACGTTATTATTCATTTATACAGCCTAAAGATAATTTTTTAATAACTTCTATGAATCATTCAGTAACTACAGTGAAACAAATAGGACAGAGTGAGAAATGTCTGCACTGTTCCTGACTGAAGACACTACTCACTGTTCCTGACTGAAGACATTTTGTCAGGAAAAATCTAGCGCTCTATTTTTCTTTTAAAATTTGAATTCATTTATTCTGTATTTTTCTTGCTCTCTCATTGTCTATAAATGCTTCTCTGAGCATCGAAGTCTTTCTACATTACCTTAGATGTGTTCATTTTGCAGAGGCTTTTATCCTATGTCATAGCAACCCACAAAGCCAGATCGGATCCAAACCACTTGCTTTATAAAGCTGGTGACAGTGAAGGCTGCAGAGCCAAGTTTCTATCGTGTGATCCAATTTAAGCTCAGGATAGTTGTAGGAAGCTCAGACACCACTTGTGAATGATACATAAATATGCTCAGTGATTGATGTGCAGTTTCCACAGACTGTCACTAGGACACTGCTTAAGCAGACAATCTCCAAGTCTCCAACGTTTCCTGTTCTCCCAGGGGTCAGCCTGTCCTGCTCAGCAAGACTGATGTAGCACTTGCATCTTTGATCAAGGCTTCGGAGGAGGATCGAGCAAAATTGGAACTAGGGATGGAACTAGGTCATATTTCAAGAGATGGAATATTACTTATCTTTTATAACACATATCATAAAAAATCCTGGGTTATGACTCAGTCCAACTTGCGAGTTATTATTCAATAATTGTTATGACTTAGTGTGGAAATATAACAGGACTGTGTGAAGGGCAGTACTAATAGAGCATCTGGAAATCACGTGTCACTCTGATGGGTTAAACACTGGAGTGACTCTCACTCTGTAGACAAGCTGTGAAAATGTAAGTGAAGAATTGGTTCTGGAAAGTGGAGGCACAGTTGTAGTTTAGCTTCAGGTTCAAAAATTGCAGTTTCTGAACATACTGATATTTGGTGGGCTGTTACATTATAAAATTTGAATAAGTCAAGTCAAGAAGCTTTATTTTCATTCCAACCATATATAGCTGTTGCAGTACATAGTGAAATGAGACAAAGTTCCTCCTGGATCATGGTGCTACATAAAACAAAGACAAGGCAAAGGACTTGTAAGTAGACTTAGCCACATAAAGTGCAACTGTGCAACCTGGTGCAAACAGTGCAGGACAAGACAAACAAGACAGACAAGACAGTGCAGGACAAAAGACAGTGTAGACAATAGGTACAAAAAATACAATACACAAAAGACAAACAGTAACAGAAACAGCGCCGACCGACCAGTGTAAATACTGTATGTGATTACTGAATGTTCAAACAATATTTTGTGCAGTAACATTAGAAAAAACACAGTTTCATAGCAGCAGGTCCTTGGGATAATATATATAAAATTGTGCAAAAAACAGCAAATGACTGAAATATTGTATAGTATGTGCAAAAATGGCTGAATGTTGGACAGTTTGTGCAAAACAGCAGAAAAGTGGGCAAAACAGCATGTAAAAAGTTTGATGGATTGTAAGCAGCATTAAAACGCTTTGTTGTGTCTGTGTGTGTGTTTTATGAGGGTCTATGCAGTCCATACAGACGATGTGTGTGTATGTTGTGCTCAGTACAGTTCAGTTCAGTTATTGAGAAGTCTGATGGCTTGTGGGAAGAAACTATTACACAGTCTGGTCGTGAGGGCCCGAATGCTTCGGTACCTTTTTCCAGACGGCAGGGAGGTGAAGAGTGTGTGTGAGGGGTGTGTGGGGTCATCCACAATGCTGTTGGCTTTGCGGATGCAGCGTGTGGTGCAAGTGTCCATGATAGAGGGAAGAGAGACCCCAATGATCTTCTCTGCTGTCCTCACTATCCCCTGCAGGGTTTTGAGATCCGAGATCGTACAGTTCCCAAACCAGACAGTGATGCAGCTTCTCAGGATGCTCTCAATGGTCCCTCTGTAGAACATGGTCAGGATGGGGGGAGGGAGATGTGCCTTTCTCAGCCTTCGTAGGAAGTAAAGACGCTGCTGGGCTTTCTTGGTAATGGTGCTGGTGTTGAGTGACCAGGTGAGGTTTTCCGCCAGATGAACACCAAGAAATTTGGTGCTCTCGATGATCTCTAGGCTTTTCCCGGTCCGGACTGACTGAGGTCTCCCAGTCAGGAAGTCCAGGATCCAGTTGTAGAGGGAGGTGTTTAGTCTCAGCAGGCTCAGCTTCTCAATCAGGTGCTGAGGGATGATTGTGTTGAATGCTGAACTAAAGTCTATGAACACCATTCGTACATAAGTGTCTTTATTGTCCAGGTGGGTGAGGGATAAGTGGAGGGCTGTGGCAATGGCATCGTCTGTGGAGCGGTTTGGACGATGCGCGAACTGTAGGGGGGTCCAGTGGGGGTGGTAGCTGGGCCTTGATGTGCCTCATGACGAGCTTCTCAAAGCACTTCATAACTATGGGTGTGAGTGCAACAGGACGATAGTCATTGAGGCAGGACACTGTAGACTTCTTTGGGACAGGAACAATGGTGGTGTCAGTAAAGACATCCGCTAGCTGTTCTGCACATTCCCTGAGCACCCTGCCAGGAATGTTATCTGGTCCAGCAGCCTTCCTTGGGTTAACTCTGCATAGAGTTCTCCTCACATCGGCCGAGGATAGACAGAGTATCTGGTCGTCGGAGTAGGGATGGTCTTCCTTGCCGTTATGCTGTTCTGCACCTCAAACCGAGTGTAGAAGTCGTTCAGTGCATCTGGGAGGGAGGCGTCGCTTTCACAAGCAGGTGAAACTGTCTTGTAGTTTGTGATCGCCTGTATTCCCTGCCACATGCTCCAGGTGTCCCCACTGTCTTGGAAGTGGCTGTAGATTGTCTGGGCGTGTGCACGCTTTTCCTCTTTGATGGCTCAGAACAGTTTGGCCCTTGCTGTTCTTAGGGCCGCCCCGTCCCCTGTTCTGAAGGCTAGGTCTCTAATTCTCAGGAGCGCACGCACGTTAGCAGTCATCCACGGCTTCTGGTCGGAGCGTGTGGTGATGGTCTTGGAGACGGTCACGTCATCGATGCACTTGCCGATGTAACTGGTGACTGTTGACATGTACTCCTCCAAGTTGACGGAGTCGCCGTTGGTTTCAGCCTCCCTGAAGATGTTCCAGTCAGTGCACTCAAAGCAGTCCTGAAGAGCAGAGGTGGCTCCTGCTGGCCAGGTTTTCACCTGCTTCAGAACCGGTTTTGAGCGTCTGACGAGTGGTCTGTTGAATAAACTGTACATGTAAGAGTAGATTTAATGGCAAATACTTTTTACTCTGTGTCATGTAAATTTTATGGCTGTAAGAACTCATGCTCTTAAGACGTTTGCTGTATTTTATTAGATTTGTCTTGGATTTGTACATTTGTACTTGGACTTGTCTTGACCTTGGGAATTGACCTCAATTAATGTATTACCTTAATATGGACTTGGTTTCGACTGAAAGTTTGTTTATAAAATTATAGAAATAGTAATGCATGAATTAAGTCTATCAGCTGTACTTGGTCTTGAAGACTTGGTCTCTACATTCAGCCTTGATCTTGATTTTGCCTCGACCTCTTTGAGAAATTGGTTAGTGCAGGTCTTGTTATTGTCCTGGATTTTTACGGTTACAAATAATCTACTTTTATACGATCCACCCTTAATAACAATGATAATAATCTGCTGTTTATTTTGCTCTTTGTACATTTGTTTTTTTGTCGCATTCTGGGAAGAACTACTGATAAATAAATTATGAGGGAAACAAAATAGCCAAAACCATTTATTTTGCTGTTGCTCTTGTTTCTAACTATGAGAATGCAAATAAGAAATGCAAATCTGAACTCTTCAATGTCTGCTGAGAGTTTAAAAGGTTAAGATAGCTCACTTCCCAGACTAATACAACAGTTTAAATTAGCTCTCAGAGAAAAATCCACTCAAGGAAGCCAAGTATATGTCGGCAGTGTAGTTAGAATTGTCAGGTTGATTCGATTGAGAAGTTCTGTACTAGATATTTCACTTTCAAATTTCCTCTCAGAGATCAATAAGGTATATTTTACCTATCTGTCTGTCTGTCTGTCTGTCTGTCTGTCTGTCTGTCTGTCTGTCTGTCTGAGTGGTCAAAGAGAATATTTTTGTGGCTCTGGCTTCCTACAAACACTCGATAGTTTTTAATTCAAATTATCATTATTTTTTTAATTCAAATTATTATTATTAGCTTACCATTTCTAAACTGTTTTATTTGTTTATTATTCATTAACACTGTTGAATTATCATTAAAAGGCGATTTGAAAAGAATAGCAGCATGTCTGACATATAGGTTTACTGTAAATGAATGTGCATGCAAATTAAAGTAATTGTTACAGCATTGTTTATTCTTCTCCACATAATCCACATAATCTACAACAGCTGATTAACAGATTTTGAAAATATACTGTTACGTCTGTTAAACAACTCAGATAATTTATATGGTGAGGTTTTCTGTTAGGAGATGGTTATTTAATATTTATAGAATGAGTCTTCGGTGCACTTTACAAATCAGAAAGTTTTGCACCACAAGTCAGTCTTCAGGACTGAGGAGTTTGTGTTTTTCTGTAGCACAACAAGCTGGGTTTGGTTTTCAAGAGAGAATTAATTAGACAGGCTGGTGAACAACTATCTTATTTCTGTAAGTAAAAAAAAAACATGTAATTACTTAGGGCATTTTTTTATAGGAAATTTATCATCTTCCAGGTAGTGACAGTAACTAATGTTAGTACTTAAGCAGCACACCCTGCATGTTTTTTTTTTTTTTGGCTTTGATTACAGTATGTGGATCTATGCCATACTTTAACTACTAGAATCCTTAATGTATGTTAAGGGAAGCGAAGGGCCGTAAAGTGTTTGAGGATACAACCAGTAAAATCCTCCTTCACCTTCCCCTTCGATTACAAAGTCAAATAATGAAGAGTCCATGACTTACAGAACCCCTAGAACTCATAGGGCCTTTTTAGACCTGGTCACTTCATGTGTTTTCTCTGATCCGATAGCTATCTGATTTGTTAAAACTGTTCCATTTACATTAGGCCACATATATGTGTCTTGGCGAATCGAATATCAATCTGATCTTTCTACTCCCGCCCAAAATGCAAATATATTTCACCTCATTTCTGGGGTAATTGAAATGGAACACGCTTTGGTGTATGCGGTTACTACAAAAAACAGCATTTACTGTTTGCTGCATTTTCGCAGGCGGCAGCAGTGCATTTTAAGACCCAACGAGACGCCTGGGTGAAAGATCAAAGCCAGCACTGGTGGGAAAACATATTTGTTTCTGGCGCGATGCACGACTCGTGAGTCACCTGTGAGTGATGGACTAAAGGTGATGGAGTAAAGGTTTGACGTATGTGGCTTGAACAACCACAAGCATTTACACCTGTCCAGTTTCATCTGAAATGTGTCCCAGACCACCTCCTGAAGTGGTTTGAGTGATCGGATTTATATCCGTCTCGAAACCGTTTCGGAGGGCATTTAGCCCTGGTCTTTTTACGATCGGTTAGCTATCTGATCACAGAAAACACATGAAGTGACCAGGTGTAAAAACCCCCATAATGTCAGACTTAGAGCCGCATTTGTTCCTAAACTCAACATAACCCAATGCTCTGATAGTGTGGATTATTGAGCTAGTGGAGAAGAACAGCAGGGGTAAGGGTTATTAAACGAAATCTAAATGGCCTCACTAGGGGATCCCTGCTTAGCGGCTGTGAAGTCACTTTTGTGTAATTTCAGTGATTATGCCCTCTCAGATTAAACAATGAAAACCCATTAAGCATTACTGTTATTGGCATCGCCACAGAATAAAATTGTAAATGCATTAACATGGCTTTATAATGACAGCAGACAGCTCAAGGGAATGCTCATTATGCGAAGAAGAAGTTAGCCAAACAGAAAGAACTGTACCACCTTTATTATGTTTTATTGGAGAGCAGCCATTAGATTCCTTCAATTCAGATGGTTTGGCTAGCAAAATATTGGTCACTCCAGGAAACTATGTGCTTTAAATCAAGTTTGATTGTCTACTTCACCCAAGAATTATTGAAGAATTCACTACTACATAATTAGCCTTATCTAATGACCTAATTATCTAGCAAGTAATCAGATACAGTATTTGATCAAATTCCATCTGCAGCTTATAGCAAAACTTATTCAACACAAATTATTCATTATTTTGGGAACAAACTTTTATGTTTAATTATGTTGGACTATTCATGTGAGGGAGATTTATATGTGCTGTAAAGTCATTATAGTAAATATAGATGCTATTTACTCTCAGGATTTGTTAACTGTTCTTTACAGTAGAATTCAATATGCAGGTCTGATCCAATAAGATTTCAGAGGACCTCAGAGAAAAAAAAAGATCGATAAATATATTTTCACAGAATCTCAATTAGTGCACATAATGCAGAATCGTTGATTAAAAAAAAACCCCAAAACAAACAAAATGTCAACAGCATGGAGTAAAACATAGGATGGATGGTAAGGATGGCTCTGTGGGGGAAGGGGGGGGGTGATCTTATATTGTCTTGAAAAAAACAACAATAAGATTACTATGGAGGATACTGCTAAGAACTGCAACTGATACGAACACTTGGGCTACGATTGCTAAATGCTTCAATTACTGTGGTAGCTTTATTAGTGCATTTGCCTCAGTCAGTGAAAATTCGATAACTTCAACACAAAACTTTGTTAAAGCTAGAATGAAATTTTTGGTTACATAGTTTTTTGACTACACTTTACATTGATATAGAAGGGAAATTATTAATAGGCACACATGTATAATGGTGGGTTTTTATAAATGGCTACATGTAAAAATGGATGTATATATTTCTGTAAAGCTGCTTTGTGACAATGGCTATTAAAACACTAGACAAATAAAATGTAATTAACTTTAATCCTAACCTGCTAAGCACTACTAGAACATTGCCGTCAGGGACAGGTTCCTCCACGGAGCGGAATCAGACCCAAATGCAGGGATAACATGAAAAAAAAGGGGTTTATTAAGAAAATCAACAAAAGTACAAACACATGGAAAACACTAAAGAAAAGACTAGGCAACTGAGACAGCACAAGACAGCAGGTATATATAGGGAGGGCAATCAGTGAGACACAAGGAACAGGTGTGCAGAGTCGGAACGATTGAGGACTAGGCGGGGCAAACATACATGAGCACAAAACGGAAACTTTAGATCAGGGGTGTCAAACTCTGTAATTATATTTGGCCCGCGAGATCATATCAAATGTGCATTACAGCTGGCTAGCCGCATGCTCCGCTAATACTACAAATCCCAGAATGCCTTGCCTCTGTATTGAGAACAGCAAGCGCCAATCATTCTCTGTTGACAGTCATTAACAACCATGTTACAGTCACATCGGGCAAGTTCAATTCACCCTCAACAAAAACGGCCAAACTAATGATGGACAGTAGGAGCTTTCAAGGCAGGTGGGAGGCAGATTATCTGTTCACGAATATAAGGGACAGATCTGTTTGTCTTGTGTGCTAACGGAGCTAACATGTCTAACCCAAGAATATAACATAAGACAACACTATGAAACGAAACATTATGAGAAGTATAAGGACCTGGACGTAAAGCAGAAGCTCCAGAAGGCGGAGGAGATGAAAAAAAGTCTGGTTTCCCCGCAGACTATGTTCATGAAAGCAAAATCAAAAAGTGAAGCTGCTATAAAGACGAGCGTTTGTTTCCATATGAAAAAGGTTGAACATTACATATCAGTTGCAGTTAATTTTTCAATAAATATTCAGTTTGGCCCGTGACTTTATCTCAGTTTTATATTTTGGCCAACTGTGAATTTGAGTTTGACACCCCTGCTTTAGACACATGGAACAATACATAAAGAAAATCCCTGCTGGAACGTCCCCTGGTGCACAGACAGGAAATAATCCAAGCCATCATTACAACTACACTAAAAATAAGGTTGAATACAAAAAACAACCCACATAAAACAGTATAACAACCAAATCTTTCAAACTGTAAAACATGATGATACTTTAATGATGTGGAGCCGCTTCGCTAATTAAGGCCCATTTTAGAGCTATCTACAAAGTCCAAGTATCTTCTAAAACCTCCCTAACAACCAATAATTGTGAGCTTGTCCTGATAAAATTCAGTGAGCCTGATGAGCTCTGCTTTCTGTACTGTACAGTATGTGTGGAGTTTTCTCCAATCTAGATGAAAGAGAAGTGTGCCTATATTTCATTATAGATTTAATGTACTGTACACGAGAGACACAATAAATTATAAATATCACACCAAAATCCAATTAAATCTTTCTTTTGATGTCGTGACTTTAATGTAATTTATTTACATTGTGTTAATAAAAGTTTTGGGAAATGCCTGTGCATTGCATTATGATGCTTTCAGAAACATCACCAAAGATATGTTATCTTTCAGGTGGCTATTTGGAATTCTGTCTTTGAGGATTTATGACTGAAGTTAAATTATATAGAGTGCTGCCATGCCTTGTGTCCCACAGCAGGCTGTTTATCACTCAAATTCAGTGGCTTAAATTGGATCAAGGCAAGTGCTGGCTTTTACACGATATATGTCCTTCACCATCCCTGGCAGATTTCTAGGCATGTGGAAACTGAAAATGAGAAGCTCTTTTAAGTACTTTTATTATTTTTTGTCAGAAGCTCAGTGAATAAAATCAGGCAGATACAGGTCAAGGGTTTGTTGGTGCTGGATGAGCTGGTCTGAATAATCAGCAAACTGCTGGTGTTAAAACAAAACAAAACAAACAATACCATCCGGTCAGGTGCCGTTCACCTGAAGCCTGAAGATTTAATAAGATGTGTGCTGTGCATTCTGAGATGCTTTTCTGATCACTATGGTTAGAAATAGTGCTTATTTGAGTTCCCATAGTCATCCTGCCAGCTCGACCCAGTCCGGCCATCCTTTCTGACATCTCTCATTAATAAAACATTTTTCCCTATTTATTCACTTGTGTCTAGAGAGTGAAAGTCTTAGGAGTCACTGAGATAATTAGTTTATTTTTTTCCATTCAAGCTCTTAATCTGTATTGGCTGATTGAAAAATTACACGAATAAACAATAAGAAAAAGATGTTACTCTGACTACTTAAAGTCCATAAATTCATAAAGCTGTAATTTCTTAAAGAATATATAATCTGTAAGGCTGTAATAATTTCAATATCATATAAAAAATACGAAGACTTAAAAAAGTGTACTGTCTTTTGAAATATATTCCCCAGATATGGAATCTTTGTTGAAAACCGTATGAAGTCTTGCATTTTTTCTGGTTTTTCAGGACTCCTGAAGTACGTTAGTGAGTCCTGGTGCTGTAACCATAAATCTGTCAATGCTTTCCTTTCTTTGAAACTGGTAATATTTCAGGACTTTGCAATTATATCATTTCTTTTTTGTTTTGTGTGTGTGTGTGTGTGTGTGTGTGTGTGTGTGTGTGTGTGTGTGTGTGTGTGTGTGTGTGTGTGTTTCATTAATAACCTCACTGGAAATAGTGTAATTTGAGAAAAAGAAGTTCCAGTATTTCTATTATTATCTATTATTTCCTTTAGATTTCAGATGTATTTACTAGCATTAACCTTGATTTCATCCTCACATCTGACATTCCATTAGTCTCATTATGCATTATATTACTTCATCTGCCAAATTTTAATGGAGAAGTTTGCTTGTTGTAACTTTGAACATTATAGTGAAGTAGCCAGATGGTCTTTTATTTGGGCAGCATCTATAATTTAGTGAACGAGCCCAGCTTGAAGCAGTTCTGAGCCACCACAGGGTTTGCTCTTATTGATTGTTTCACTCAGACAGAGGCACAGAAATAAGACGTTGTAGAATTAGCTGTATTTGCCTGATCACTTACAAATGCAACCATTAATCCTACATTGTTTTATAACACACAGTAAAAAACTCATGGAGGTGATGTGAGGCAATGAACAGTAAAACATATTATGCTGTAAAAAGGCTTGATTTGTGAGAGAAGGATATTACCAAGAGCGTAATCTAAACATCACGTACTGAGCAAATCAAGACTATTCAAAGTGTCATTACTGCTATAATCTCAGTTATGCAATTTCCTGTTAATTTTACACCGTGGAGTGTCTGAGCTCAGATCAGATAGATTCTGATGAATATACTATAGCTGCTGTGAACGAAATGACTGTTGAAGCTGTCTTTCAGAAGATGACATGCTCTCTCAGCCTTAGACAGCTTGTTAACATAACGCTGTGTCGATTTTTCCCAGGTGTGTCGGAGAAGCTGGTCGAGGAAGACTCCACATAAGATGAGGAAGAGCAGGAGTGTGTTGAGTGTGTCGCCTTGTGAGGTGAGTAAGACATGCTTTATCAAAAGAACAAAGTAATCCTGAATATATGGGGCAGAAAAGAGACTAGGAGAAGCTGTTCCTAGATTTGTATCTGCCTGACAGGGCAAGCTGGATAAAGAGAATCTGTACTGAGCAGGAATGATGTGATCCTCGTCCACTTGGTTTATCTCTCTTTTGTGTCTTTATCACGCTTTCAATCAGAGTCTGCAATCAGACGTCAGTATTGGACAGTGGAAAGAGTCCTGGTACTGAAATAATATGAGATTAGAAATCTGGTAACACTTACAGTAATGTATATGATATCTCACAACTTTTACATAATTATAAGCTTTTCATGAACAAATTAAGACCTCGGGCATAACTACAGACAAAAACACTACTTCTAGAGATTTTTGTTTGCCAGTGGAGTTTATTCCAAAAATTTTTTCTTTAATTATTTTTCTGTTACATTCGATTCTGACTTGAATTCGAGATTTTTCTTTTGTAATATCAACTCGAGCAATGAGGTATTAAATCCTGCACCACTGTCTGACAGATTTATGTAACAATACAACATGGCAAAGTTCAGGTTTCAGGCTGTGAAAACATTAAAAACTTTGTTATTTTTTATGAAGACATCAGAAGAGATATAAGATTAAAGAGAGACACTGCCTGTCATCCGGAAGTTCTATTTTGTGAATACAAATATGAAATTTGGATTATTGATGTAACGTCTGAAATTGTCTGATTATGGTGCAAATACCATACACTGTGTGTGTGTGTGTGTGTCTGTGTGTGTGTTTGTTTGTGTATGTGCATGTTTGTGTGTGTGTGTGTTAGTCAAGCATAACATCGCCCACAGGAACAGAAACCTTCTATTATATATTTGACCTATGTCTCAGTGACTTCCTCAACCTGTTCTCTGTTCTGTAATCTCACACATGATAATGTAAAAGGTAAGAGGCTGAAGGATATTAACAGATCTATCAGTAGACATGTTACATGACAAGTTTCCATTATTCCAGGTTACTCTGCTTAGATATACAGTATCTGAAAGATTTGCTGTTTAGGACAGGTCGTTGGCAGGTTGCCATGGTAACGTGTTCTGATTCCGTATAAGTGGTTTTCTCATTTTTTTTCTCACTTTCTATTAAGTAATTATTGGTTCTAATGAAATCTTGAGCCTGCTGTGGTACTAGACCATATGATAAAGTGTTTTCTTGTGACCAGTGTTATGGCCGTGACATTACTTTTTTTGTGTGATTACTGTATCTTCAAGAGCAACTAAAAAGAGTCTGATGAGGGAACGGACGACTGTTTATATTAATAGTAATTAGAGTATTATAGTATGATGTGCCATACTTATATAGAAAAACAGAATTTTTGGCAACAAAAAGTGTACCACCCTGTTTTTGATAATATTTATATGACAATGTGTCCCAAAGTGATTTATTCCTTAACATTTGGATTGTATACGGATTATACTGTAACTTAATGACTTATCAAATGTTAGATTCATGTTTAATAGCCAAAGCTGAGTTGTTGACTTGTTTGAGCTAAAGTATGGTGGTGTGGTAGCCTACTGGTTAAGTTGTTGGACTACCAATTGGAAGGTTGTGAGTGGTCCACCAGGTCCACCAATTTACCACCAATGGGCCCCTGAGCAAGGCCCTTAAGCCTCCGTTGCTGAGTTGTATAAAATGAGGTAAAATGTAAGTCGTTCTGGATAAGTGTATTATTTTGTCGAACTGGTCAGAAGTTTCCATCCTGCTGCTAATGGAATCTTGAGTATGGGGATTAAATCACCTGCAGAGCTTAATTGTAATTCTATTTGAATAAAAGCATCAATGATTAATTCAAATGTCAAAATTAAACTGGAGGACTGGGTTAAAAAGAAGACCTTTTTAAAAGGTTTTCCTGTATGAATTGTAGTGTAAGTGCATTTTAAAACCCACCGCACTGACATATATGAAATGCCACATCCACACTTTCATTTCCATCATTTGGCAGATGCTCTTATCCAGAGTGACTTTCTTATCTGCTTTGTAGTGTCTGTCAGACTAAAATACTGTTAGAAAGGTATTAGTAGTTAAAATTTAATCAATATGGGCACATTCCCATGTGAAAAAAACCATACACTGTATATGCATTAAACAACTATACACTCCCTGACAAAAGTCTTGTCGCCTATCCAAGTTGTAGGAACAACAAGTTCTTTCTGTCCTAACTGCTAAATAATTAAAAATCAAGGCATTATAAGATTTTATTTTGGTAAAATAAGTATAATCTAGAGGCCTTTGCCTTTCATATACTGTAAGCCACTTCTGATTCCAAATGATCAACTAGAAGTCAAGTTATTATTTGTTGTTACAACAACTTGGATAGGTGACAAGACTTTTGTCAGGGAGTGTATAACGCTTGCACCAGCATTAAAGTATAGCACTTATTGTAAAAGTAATCAAGTGACCAGAGAACTTTGCTTAAGCCAAATGCGACACACAGAGCCAGTGTTTCAGTTCCCACAGGATGAATGTTGGTGTCAGATCATCAACAATCCTCAGTTCTTCATTGACTAATCTACACTCTCTACATGTCTGATATGTTGCTCCCTACATTCCAACAGCCATGCGTCAGTTTTATTAAAGCCCTCCATCATTTGGATGACCTTGTGAATTTATTCCTGTCCACACTGCACAACTGTGGCCACACTCAATGAAAACGGTAGTCTGTCCATTTGCTGATTGTCATCCACCATTTTCAATAGAAACCAAAAGATGCTGATTCATCCAGAGACCATTCATATGTGACTGACACCGATTGCTGCTGTCTAGATGTGGGCGTGTCCGGCGATGCACGCGAATGTGTTCACATTTGCGAATTTGAATTGACTTGGTGCAGTGACTGTCAGTGAGAGTGAAGACGGTACAGCAAAGACGACACACTGCTTCTTCTTCATCTCTAATGATATGATGCATATATACAGTATACTGCTGAAAATTATTTACAAACGCCAAATCTCCCTTCGGTACTGTAGGTTTTATTTTGACGGCAAGAAAACGAATCTGGAATGCTAGTTATGCCACCCACTGAAAATGTTGTTACTATGCCAACCTGCTGCAGGAACACCTACTGACGACTTTATAGTAGAGCGACTGGCAACTTTCAGCCATAAATTAGCTGTGTGTGAAGGTAGCATACTGTAAGTGGGTGAATATGTAAATAAAAACTACACGATAGCAGTGTTTGTTTTTTTTTGTTTTGTTTTTTTACAAATATCTAGCTCTAGACCAGTAACTATGTATGTTAGTTTGTAGAGAACCTGCTTTAACCTCTGCTCTGTTGTGTTCTGCACAGATGTTCACTTTTTTGCCTCTGTCTCGGGAATTTCTTCTCTGGCATCTCGCTTTCTCTCCTTGGCTGATGGTTCATGTTAGCTGCATAACCTGTACTAAGGTCAAAGACAATGTCTGCAGTTGTGTGTGTATGAATACTGAACAAATTCTACATTAGACCTGTACATGATCGAGTGTCTACACATACAGTAAAACCCCAAACACAGCAGTAGTTTAAGACAGTGTAATGTGCTCTAATTCTGCTTTAATGCTAATTCTGTCAGGACCACTTTGTCACAAGGGAATTAGATGATATGCATACGGTTAGTGTTGGCGATATGGTTCTGTTCTGGGCAAGAATCCACGTGCCCATCCATGCGCATGCATGGACAGAGCGGGGAGAGCAGCGACTAGAAAATAGAATAGACCCCCCCTCTAACAGAACCACTAGCATGCATAGTATTGATAAGCTCACTTACACGTTTTTGGAAAGTAATAAATGAATGGATAGATAGATAATCAAATAATTAAAGAGAGAGGGAGGGAGAGAGAGAGAAAAAAATGTGGAGATGTAAGACAACTGGTACAGCGAACACGGGTTCCGGCGTGGTGGAGTCGGGGTTGGAGGAGGGAGTTTAGATCGCGGCAGCGGCGAAGCGGTGAACGACTCTATGAATGGGAATTTAAATGGTCGGGTAATACGGATGTCGTAACCGGATTGGTGCACGTCCTGGACAGCTGATTAACAGCTGATGCACGCTTGACGACGTGGCCTGCCAGAACTAACGCGATGCTTGATTTTAGTTGCAGATTTTGTAGTTGCAACTGCTTTTTACTTGTAAACAGGCAAATGTACCACACTGTCATCCAAACTGTACGGAACTTTAGGTGTTAAACTAATCAGTGTTGTAGTTGGATCTTCGTTGCTTCAGTTCCTCATTGCATAATGAGTTCAGCTTGGTTTTTGCTTTTTATTGATCAGCACAAAGAGTCACACTGAGGAATGATTAAAATTGTGTCACATTGATCGGCTGTGACTAATGTAGTTTTAGCTGCAAAGAGAAAAGTCTGTGCTTCATGAGCAACATTAGTTTGATGACAAAAAAGGTCACACTTTTAGGTGCGTGTGTGTGTGTGTGTGTTCTGGCAGGGAGCTGAGCTGAGCGCACATTTCTCCAGAGACCAGTATCCTTTAGAAGGTCACCTCTGTGTTCACAAGCAGGGAGAGACCTGGACATTTTGAATGGATTACTCAGCCATTTCTCGCTCTCTTGCTCTATGTTTGTCTCTCTCTCTCTCTCTCTCTCTCTCTCTCTCTCTCTCTCTCTCTCTCTCTCTCTCTCTCTCTCTCTCTCTCTCTCTCTCTCTCTCTCTCTCTCTCGCTCTGTGGGTTCATCTGAGGATACAACACTGTAATTGTGACACAGCCTGATGAGAGGGTGTATGTGATGCTCCTCATGCAGTGTGAGCTCACAACCAAGACATGCTGCAGATGATTTAAAAGCTTCCAGCTCTAGCGGAGGCACTGCATTCAAATAAAGTGTGTTACTTTGACATCTCCGACTGTGATCATTTGCAAGGTTACAAAAAAAAATCCAATTAAATATAACAAAGTCATGAATTATACTCAAAGGCAAATTCAAATTTGGCTTCAGTATGAGCAGATTGTAAAAAAGTCCTAGAATGTGCCTAGCTATAATTACAGCAGCAAGACTTAGAAGCTACAAGTCTGGTAATAATCCTATTATATCATGCTATATAACTTTTATTTTGTGCCTCACATATGCTTGAGTACTCTAGGTTACTCAGTACTGTTATCACTATAAGTGACAGAAAAACAACCCAGGCAGAGTGTACTCGTGGGCTTCTCTTTTGTGTGGTTTTTTTTTGGAGAGGACAGAACAAACTGTGAAATATTGAAAGCTCTTTTGAGCCTAGCTCATGCGCATGAGTCATTTAATCACTTCTTTTGCTTAAGGACAATCGTCATCTCTATTCAAACTCTTTTATACAGTCCTTCGAGGTGCACCTAATGCAACGTGACATCAGTTTGATCTGCTTCAGCAGTCTATTCCACTTACACAAAAAAGCAGAGAAATGGAGGTCTAAACATGGTCACTGAATGGTTTTAATGTCCGTAATGTCTGCTATTACAAGGATATTTTGTAGACCGTGTTAGAGTTATGATGTTGCTCTTGACTCCAGCGATGAGGTGCAAAGTGGGAATGTGTAGGTGGGTGCATTCATGACTGGAGCATCTCTCCAGCTCTGGATGTGCTGCAGGAGTATATGTTGTGTGTCAGGTGTTTTTATGTAGATAAGCATTCGTGTCACTCAGCACCGTTTTGTTCATTGTTACATGCAAACTGCAGCTCGTTTCTTTGTCATCTGTGTGGCTTAAAGTTCACATTTATCCTTTTTGTTCTCCTGTAATTTTTCATAGCAAATGTGAACGTACAGAGATCAGCATTATGTGCATTCTCATTTTTCTCAGAGAGAATGAAAAAAGGACTTGTGACCTTTAGTGATACAGGGTGTTAAAGGCTGCGGTAAAAGATGTGTTCAGCACTGTAATGCTGATCATTGCTTCATAAATGAAAAATTTGTCCTCTTACATAACAGGTGCTTATATGGATGGTTTATTGTAGTTCTGTATTTTCTATTGTTAGGGAAAAAGATTTTCTTCAATTTGGAAAATTGATAATACTGCAATAAATGACTCTTCAGTCACAGATATGAAAATGAGACTAGCTCTGAGGAGACCTACCTTAAGAGTATGGATATTTGTCTTCATATAGATGATTGAAATGTTTGATATTAATATAGAAACATTTTTTCCCCTCACAGATTTAATTATTCATTCAGCTGAGCTAACCTGACAAGATTTCTAATACATTTTTTTAAGCTTCATTGAGAATATTATTTCTTCTTTGAAATTGAAACCTTGGAAATATAAAGTTGATGTGAATTAATATTTTTTACAGAACACTGAATATACAATATCTTTTCTATCATATTCTCACTTTCTCATTTGATTGGCGGCCACTCCTGCCAATCATTGTGCAGTTCTTTTAAATCAACAGGGGAATGATGACATTGTAGATATTGAGAGAGACATTTTAGCGCATAAATTACAGTCACAAGATTGTCCACTAATATCAGCTCAGGAACATCAGGATACAGAGTTATCTTTTTTAGCTTGACTCATTAATCATGTTTTTTTTTTTTCATTTCTAACAAAAAAATTGTACCTTTGGAAATCACAGAATTGTTAGATAGTATAACCTTCCAAGGTCTTTAAACGATAATATCCTATGTTCAAACTAACTAGTTAGCTACTATGACAAGTAAGACTTGCTTAAGACTAATATAAGCTAACCTGATAGCCTGTTTCTATGGATTTGAAGTCATATACAGTATATTCTTCATTTCTTAAGCTAGTCAGCTACCCTCAATGAGCTAAACTGATAGGTTTCCTGGGGGGAAAGGTTAATAATATTAACTGCTAAAACTAACTAGTTAGCTAATACGAGCTAACCTGATAGAATGACTGTGTGGATTGTAAGTCATATTCATATATATTTAGATTTACTACTAAAGCTAGCCAGCTATTTATTTGCACATTTTCTTTAGTGCTATTCTGCACTTTTTACAATTCTTATTGTTTATTATCCTCTTACTTTGCACAAATGCTCAATTACTAAATGTATACTGGTTTGCACTATTTTGTGAATCTGTCCTGTACAGTTTTTTATTGTCTATCTGCACTGTTTTTTGTCTTGCACAAGGTTGAACACGATGCACTTTATGTAGCTAGGACAACTTACTTTAAGTCCTTAGCTCTGTGTTGTTTTATGTAGCTTTATATCATTTTATTTAGCACCATGGCCTGGAGAAATGTTATTTTATTTCACTATGTACTTTGACAGCTATATATAGATGAAATGACAATAAAAGCTTCTTGACTTGACTTGAGTATACCTACAGTACCATGAGCTAACCTGGCAGATTTCCTGAGAGGATTATGATTGCATCTAGTTAGCTAATGCAAGGTAACCCAGCAGGATTTCTGAATCTTTTAAGTCATATTCATATATTCAGGGCTGTCAAGTGTCACGCATTGAGAGTGACAGTCACTCATTTGGGTCTTTTATCACGCTCTCCTGCCACACATCGTGTTTCTCACACAGAAAAACTGTTTGACTACTTATCATATATTTAATATGCCGCAGCGCCCAAAATGTATCAGTCTGCACCGCTGTCTCTGTGGAACCGGGCAGGAATCAAGCGCGTCTTCCCTGGAGTTCTTAATCGAGCCTGACACTTTAAGATTTAATGCAACCAATGAAAAAACACACACACACAACCAAAAATTAATAAACGGAAATTAAACAAATACTTTGTATTTGGTTAAATTGTGGTCGGTGATCCTTACCAAACACAACACCCTCATTATAGTGTTTTTATATTTAAGGTTTATTTTATTTATTTATTTTTATTTATTTATTTTTCTTCACTTCAACTACTAGTCGGCTAGCTAACCCGAGATTTAACCTGAGAGTAATTTTAAGACTTGTTGAGCTCAGATGAGCTAACCTGGCAGGATTCCTGAGAGGATTTTCCCCTGTGCAACATTCAGGCAGCAAAGTGTGCTGATAAAAGCTGTCTCATTTACATAGCAGAAATGTGTGTTTATGTTTGTCTGGTGTCCACAGATGCCACAGATATAGAAGGCACTTCATCAGCGTCTGTGGCTTTAGTTATATGGCAGACCTTAAGTGTACATTTCTTCTGTGGCAGTTGTCTCGATGGTTTTGACGGTGTCCTATTGGGCAACGGTCTCGGTGGCTTCAATGCTTTTCTCTGCAGCAGCTGTTTTGAAGGCTTAAACAGTGTCCTGACATTGTTTTTTGATGCAGCTATTTTACCAGCTTCAACAATGTCTTTTGAGGCAGCTGTCTCGACAGCTTCAATAGTGTCTTCTGTGGCAGCGGTCTTGAGGACCCCAAAGAGTCCTCTGAGGTACCTCTCTCGGCAGCTTCGATAGCGTCTTTTGTGGCAGCTGTCTCGACGGCCCAAACAATATCTTCTCTGACAGCTGTTTCAATGACCCCAAGAGTTTCCACTGAGGCAGCTGTCTCGACAGCCCAAACAATGTCTTCTGTGGCAGTTGTCTTCATGGTTTTGACTGTGTCCTCTTAGGCAACTGTCTCGGTGGCTTCAACGCTTTTCTCTGCAGCAGCTGTATTGAAGGCTTGGACAGTGTCCTTTGAAGCAGCTGCCTCAAAAGTTTGGACAATGTCCTCTGATTGAGACGTCTGAACAGCTGTGGTGTTCTTCTTGTAGTATGGAGGCTGTCTGGCGTTAAACTGCTGGCCGAACATCCTCTGAAGGTGAGCCTTTCGTTCTTCTGTTTGTTGAGCCAGTCCCACATAAACTTCTTGCTTCCTGCCCCGCATCCTGCCATTATCTGGTTCATGGCATTCGTGACATCTTGGGACAAGGTGTGGCTCACGAAGCCGAATCCCTTGGAGCGTCCATTTTCTTTTATCACCTGTAGGAGGCAGGACCGTGAAGAACAATGAGCACAGAGGAAGCTTTTCACACAGTAAGGGCAAGTGGATACAGATTTGTGACAATATAATAGAATATAATATATAGAACTTAGTTGCAAGTGACCTTTGTGCTTATGATGGTAACAAATAGTGTGAACCATTCGTGTCATCAGTTGTGTTGTCCAGATTCTTCACTAGCCTTGTGCATCTCAGCTTTGCGTGCTTCAGCCTTTCCTGCCTCAGGCTCGTATTCCTCGTGAGACTTAAAGTACTCAATGGTGCTTCAAATCTCTTAGAGTCAGTATTCTAGTCTTTATCTTTTAGAAGTTATATCTTTGGCACCAAATTTACCACCTGGTGTTGACTGAAATACCCTCATTCCACCAAACAGAACCTCTGTTTCAACAATTTAAAGAGTTCAAAAAAATCTTAAATGCAATTAATTAAAGCAGAATGTAAAAAGACATGACATTTGAACCCTGGTGGGTAAAAACATATTTATTTACATGTGGCTTATACTTGTCGGCGGTTTATCAGTTTTTTATTGATCCGCTCTATGTCGCTGACTTTAAACTTCTATCTGTCTGTCTGTCTGTCTGTCTGTCTGTCTGTTTGTCTGTCTGTCTGTCTGTCATGATGAACTTTATCTAAAGTTTATTAGTGAACTTGTGAGTGTTGCAGTGCAGTAGCATGTAGTATTGTTCTGTGGGTTTGTTGTGACATGTCAAGAAAGAACATTTGTATTATTTGTATTAATATTATTTTTTTTTGAATACATCAGATAATTATCTTTTCAGAACTAAAGTGCAAATGATATGGAGCAGAATTTCGATTACTTATTATTCTTCACTATTGTGACTACTGGAAAATATTTCAGTATTGGCAGCCAGCCTTTCCAGGGCTTTGTGATTTTTTCTGGTCCTTCACGAAAAATTAGAAGACTTGTGTCTCCCTCTAGTGATGAAACGTGGTGGTGCATTTGTGAATTTTCAATGAAAAGGTATAAAGTGTGGTCCAAAAGTGCCCAGTGAAAATAATTCAGCTGTGCTTTCTGCTTTCTATATATAGTGCATAATCTTAGATATTAAATGTTAATTATACTGATATTCATATTATTTGATTTAGATATTGCAATATTCTGAAATCTGGTTATTTCAGAATATTCATTCATTCATTCATTTTCTACCGCTTATCCGAACTTCTCGGGTCACTTCAGGCGTCATCGGGCATCAAGGCAGGATACACCCTGCACGGAGTGCCAACCCATCACAGGGCACACTCACTCTTATTCACTCACGCAATCACACACTACGGACAATTTTCCAGAGATGCCAATCAACCTACCATGCATGTCTTTGGACCGGGGGAGGAAACCAGAGTACCCGTAGGAAACCCCCAAGGCACGGGGAGAACATGCAAACTGCACACACACAAGGCGGAGACGGGAATCAAACCCCCAAACCTGGAGGTGTGAGGCAAACGTGCTAACCACTAAGCCACCGTGTCCCCCTATTATTCCAGAATATAAAAAATAAAAATAACAGATTTTCATTTTGGTCTCAGACCTATTAGTGCATCATCTAAAATGTATATTGCTGCATTTATATCTCAGTTAAACGAGACGTGATAATATCGCTGACTGGACCTGGAACATTAGCTGAATTTCTCAAAGTTTAGTTTATCACTTGTTAGAGACAGGCTGTCGTGTCACATACAGAAACCATTGCAAGTGTTAGATATTACACAAGGTTTAGATATTAATCCAGTAGATTCTGTAAAGCAGCCAAGCAGGATATTAAAATGATATAAGTCAATATTCTCAATGACTGATTCAAATTCTGGTAGAAATGAATGAAATTTAAATCCGGTCAGCTGGACTTGTTACCTTTCATCCAAAATACTGAGAATATTAAACGTCTTAAACGTGAAACCCTTTTACTCAGCTCATCTCCATAATTTATTTGACACATAGTATGCTTATAAATATCTTATAGGTATTAAATTGAAACAAAACTAAGATTTATGAAGGCACAGAATTATCAGGCAAAGAGAAGCTTCTCTCTTGTTAGTTTGTAATGTTCTTGCTGTTATGTTCACTCATCTTTCAGACAAATTATTGTTGTTTTTTATTAAATAGGCACAGACTAAATGTGGAAAATGTTCATTTAAAGCTCACTTAACATTAGTATTATTCAAGTCAAGTTTCAAGTGTCATGAAATTAAATTTTTCGCACATCCCTAAATATGGTTATATAAAAAATTATTAGTTAAATAATAAACTATACATTTTTTGGAATCTAGCCACAGGGTTTGCAAGCCAGTGACGTCTGTGCCGGTACCAAGCCTGGATAAATAGAGTGTGTTATGTCAGAAAGGGCATCCGGAGTAAAACATGTCAGCTTTAAACATGCAAATCGTCAGTGGGAATTCCATATCGGATCAGTTGAGGTTAACAACGACAGCAACCGGCACTGTTGACCTACAGGGTGCTGGCGGAAATTGGACAACTGTTGGACGAGGAAGGAGAGGAGGGAGAAGGTTTCTTAGACAGAGAGAGAGAGAGAGGAGGAAAGGCAAGTGAATACTGTAGGTACGAGAATATAGGGAATCTTAACGTTGGTACAACGACAGGGAAAGGTAGAGAGCTGGTGAACATAATGGAGAGAATAAAGGTGGATATATTGTGTGTGCAGGAGACCAGGTGGAAGGGGAGCAAAGAATGTAGTATTGTTAGGGGATACAAACTGTTTTATTATGGTGTGGATAGGAAGAGAAATGGGGTAGAAGTGATCCTGAAGGATGAGCTGGTGTGGAATGTTTTAGAGGTGAAAAGAGTGTGTCAAACAGGGTAATCAGTTTAAAGTTAGAAGTAAAGGGGTGATGTTGAATGTCGTCAGTGGTTATGCTCCACAAGTAGGCTGTGAGAAGGAGAGATTCTTTAGTGAGTTAGATGAGGTGATAGAGGGTTTATTCCCTGATGGGAGAGAGTGATTGGAGCAGACTTTAACGGGCATGTTGGTGAGGGGAACAGAGGTGATGAGGAGGTGATGGGCATGTTTAGTGTTAAGGAAAGGAACCTAGAAGGACAGATGGTGGTGGACTAAGCGGATGAAAACGATTGTAGTTAACACTTATTTACAGAAGACAGAGGAACATAGAGTTACATATAAGAGTAGAGGTAGGAGTACGCAGGCAGATTAAATTCTATGTAGACAAGGCAGTCTGAGAGAGATTAGTGACAGAAAAAAGAGGAGAAGAAAGATAGAAAATAAGACCAAATGATGGAAGTTGAAAAAGGAAGAATGTTGTGAGGAATTTAGACAGAAGCTGAGACAGGCTTTGGTTGGTCAGGAAGAGCAGAGTGACGAGGAACGTGGCAAAGGCCAAACAGAAAGCATATGATGAGTTGTATGCCAGGTTAAACACGAGGGAAGGCAAGTAGAACCTGTACAGATTAGCGAGACAGAGAGACAGAGATGGGAAGGATGTGCAACAGATAAGCATGATCAAGAATAGAGATTGAAAGGTGCTAAAATGTGAGGAGAGTGTGCAGAGAAGATGGGAGGAGTATTTTGAGGAACTGATGAATGGGGAAAATGTAATGTAGAGCTGGAAATAGCAAAGATTAGAAAGGAGTAGGTGTGGAAGGCTCTGAGGTGAATCAAGAGTGGAAAGGCTGTTGGTCCAGATGAAACAGCTGTGGATGTATGGAAGTGTCTAGGTGGGACAGCGGTGGAGTTTCTATCTAGATTGTTTAACAGTATTAGAGAGAGTGAGAAGATGGCATTGAGGTGTAGAGGAGAAGTGTTGTAGTGCCGAGCTTTAAGAACAAGGGTGATGTGCAGAGTTGTAGCAACTACAGAGGTATAAAGTTAATGAGGCACACAATGAAACTATGGGAAAGAGTAGTGGAAGCTAGGCTAAGAAAGCAAGTGGATATTTGTAAGCAGCAGTATGGCTTCATGCCCAGAAAGAGCACTGCTGATGGAATTTTTGCTTTGAGAATGTTAATGGAGAAGTACAGAGATGGTCAGAAGGAGCTGCACTGCGTCTCTGTGGATTTAAAGAAAGCGTATGACAGGGTGCCGAGAGAGGAGCTACTGTATGGTAGTGTAGGAGGATGTCAGGAGTGGAAGAGAAGTACATCAGAGTAGTTCAGGATATGTATGAGAGGAGTATGACAGCAGTGAGATGTGCTGTAGGTCAGACAGAGGAGTTCAAGGTGGAGGTGGGGCTACATCAAGGATGTATGCTATGGTGATGGACAGGTTGACAGATGAAGTCAGACAGTGATTTCCGTGGACAATGATGTTTGCGGATGACATTGTGATCTGTACTGAGAGTAGAGAGCAGGTGGAGACACCTGGAAAGGTGGAGGTCTGCTCTGAAGAGGAATGAAAGTCAGTAGTAGTAAGACAGAATACATGTGAATGAACAAGAAGGAGGAAAGTAGAACAGTGAGGTTACAGGGGTCTGAGGTCAAGAAGGTGCACGAGTTTAAGTATTTGGGGACAACCATACAGTGTGACAGGGAGTGTGGAAAAGAGGTGAAGAGGCGGGTGCAGGCGGGTTGGAGTGGGTAGATACAATTGTCAGGAGTGCTGTTTGACTGAAGAGTGTCAGCAAGAATCAAAGGAAAGGTGTAAAAGAAAGTAGTGAGAGCAGCTCTTCTATATGGGTCACAGACTGTAGAAGTGAGGAAAAGACATGAGGCAGAGATGGAGGTAGCAGAGATGAGGAGGTTGATGTTCTCTTTAGGAGTGACGAGGATGGACAGGATTAGGAACGAGCACATCACAAGGACAGCTCAGATTAGCTGTTTTGTGGACAAGGTCAGAGAGGATAGATTGAGATGGTTTGGACATGTACGGAGGAGGGAGATGGTTATATTGGTAGAAGGATGTTGGAGATGGAGCTGCCAGGTAAGAGGTCAAGAGGAAGGCCAAAGAGGAGATATATGGATGTGTTAAATGAGGACATGAAGGTAACTGGTGTGAGAGAAGAGGATGCTGAGGAGAGAGTTAGGTGGAAACAGATGATTTGATGTGGCAAATCCTAACGGGAAAAGCTGAAAGTAGTAGTAGAAAAAAAGTAGAAATGCTTTTATAAAACACCTAAATATGTATTTTATTATGTAAACACTCAAATGTTACAGGTGAAAATCCTGCAATTGATTTATTATTAAAAAAAATCGGATCCTAAGTAACTTGCACTCTGTGTTTGTGTCTCTGTGTGTCTCTATAGGACAGTAAAGACCCTCCAGACTGTACTCTCAGTGAGTCCTTCACATCTCCAGCTTGTACTCTCGGAGTGGACCTGCGCCGCGGGCGACGTCGTTTCTCAGGAAACCTGCAGCTGCCCCCGCTGTCATGGCGACAGACAGAGAGGTCACGGACCCCTGATGAGGAGATAATCTGTCGTCCGACCACGTTACCCTTCATCAGGCCGCCCCGCATCGACATCACGCCTGTGGACTCAGAATGGTGAGGCTTTGTTTAAAACACGTGTCAGTTTTTTCAGTTCTGTAATGAAGCTGGATTTGATGTAGCTGAAACAAAATATGAAATGCGTCACCCTCAGGGACCTACTTTCATGCATGTGTTGGCATAATTTAGTTGTAGAACATCAGTATATTGCTATTTGGTTGAGGAGTAATGTAATGTAAAGATATGTTCTGTCATCGCACAATCACAGACTTTTAAGGGCTCCGGTGTGAATATTTTATCACAATAACAATTGTGTTACACTGTACCAGGTTTCATTGGGCCCCTATGTTTAATTTACTGGAAACTAGTATGAAGTTACACCAAATGCTTAAGACAGACCCTTCATCTAAAAGCTTTTCTACAGTGATTTCTGTTGTTGCCCCTTGTAAACATATTGCTTTTTTTTGTCCTTAGAGGGCAGCACTGGGATAACCTGTAGAGTCATTTAGAGTCTTTTCCTGTTTGTTTAGTAATACGTTTTCCTCAGAACAGTAACAGAACAGAACAGTTGTCTTCCACAGACAATGAGATAAAGAGGCAGTGTTCACTTTGTGCACATATACATGCCATTAAAAGCGTTATACGGCTTGATGGAAAAGAGATTTTACAGTTACGTGACAGTGAATGCAGCGGTCATTGAAGGATCACCTAATGCGAATGCGACACGGGGCATTTATTTTGCATTAGTGTAATTCATGTGAAGTAATGATTTGCTATCTATTGTAAATGCATTGTAATTGGAGTGCTAATGGTTTGAGAGATGGACCCCCCCACACACACACCACCACCACCACATATTTGTCCTCTGCCCTGCTGTATTACATTCTGTAATGGTTTCACTTGTCAAAGCTGCGCATTAATGCATTTCGTATCAGGAACAAAAGCTTCTGTAGAGACAAAAAATGTGTAGCACGATTATTTTAGTTCTAGGTTGCAGCTGGGATTGACTGTGGTTATTGCCCCAAGTGGGTTGTGGGGGGGACATTTATAGAGCATCCATAAGCAATGAGACTAAAGGAGTACAGCTGCTATTTTTAAGCCATAATCAGGATTTTGTGAACAAGCTATTGGTTAACAGTTGCAGTATATAATATAGACCACAGCTTATATTTTCTTGTTCCAGCTCTGCAGACTTAGAACAGTGGCCGGATGGATTTATAGTGTAGTGATGAGTGGATAGCGGATATAAGGGTGGATGGATAGTGGAATGATAGTGAATAAATGGATGGATGAGCAGATGGAAGGATACATGTTTGGATGGATGGATGGATGGATGGATGGATGGATGGTGTTTAATGGATAGATAGTGAATGCATGGATGTGTAGTGAGTGGACATGTGAGTGGATGGTTAGATAGCCTGGTGGTTAAGGTGTTGGCTTACTGATCGGAAGCTTATGAGTTAGAATCCCAGGTCCGCCAAGCTGCCACTTAACCCTTAATCGCTTAGGCCCTTGGCCCTCCATTGCTCAGTTGTATAAATTGAAATAAAATGTAAGTCACTCTGTATAAAGGTGTCTGCTAAAGGCCAGAAATAGAAATGTAAATAAATGCTGTGTGTTAGATAAATGTATAATGCATTGGCTGGATGGATAAATATAAAGAGTAGAAATGAAAGGATGCTGGATGAATAGATGGTTGTTTTGTATCTTAACTGCTCAGCCCAAGCCCAGTGAATGGAAAGAGTGGTGACATTAGTGCCACTGCTATGGCTACCATGACATTTGTGACTGTTCACCTAACCTGAACCTCACTTCAGTCTTTCAATTCCATATATTTCATGAACTAAAAACAAGATTACATTCACAGTGGAACTAAATGGCAGCACTAGAGGACAGTAAGTCAGTACTAGTAACACAGGATTGTCAAAAAGCTTTGACTGGGTCTGCTTTCTACAGCAAACTGAACCAGGATTAACATGTAAAAGATTACTGTAATACTGTAGTATTAAACCATTCTGTTTTCCATGTGTTGTATACAGTATGTACAGTTACCACATTGTTTCAGGGTTTGTGCAAAGATATGATGTAAAACATACTTATTTATAGTTATAGGTCGGTTGTTGAATTCTGCAAGCTTAAAATAGGTGAGTGTATAACACAAAACTATAAATACAACTGTTACTATAGTAATACAGGTCTTAGGCAGGAGAGAATGATTTACCAAAGTTGCCTCTATGTATTATTACCCATTTGAACAATACAGTGAAAAGCATTGTCACATGTTAATCAGCCAGTAAATGGGTGTCTTTAAGTTTATATTTTGATAACACATAATTCCAAAGTCTTCCCTTTTGAAAAAAAAAGCAATATCTGATTTCACAATGTGTTTATCTGCCTTCACGCCAATGGTCCATTTTAAATAATGTGATAAAATTGTATTTTTGTGCCATTCTCGGTACAGACGAAGGTCGAATGATTTAAAACCGACGCTGGAGGTGTCTATTAAACTTTAGAGCTGATATTAGGGCTATAAATGTTTTCTTTACTATTCACTGTTTCAGCTTGCAGCTTGTATTATCTTTAAAATGGTGTGCTGTGTACTGTGTAACCAATATATTTCTCCTTACTCTAAATGTACTGCCATCTCTGCAAGGACAAATTATTCAGATTACCTTTGAGGAAAGCATTATTGAGGATGTTCTACAAAGATAAATGTTCATTTAACAACATAATGGCCTTTAGGATGAAGTAGAGGCTTTGCACCATTTACTCAAAGTTCAGGTCAGTGGTAATCACACATACACTACAGATGCAGTAGATAGATATTTCTGTAGGTACTGAACTGAAATGTTGAAGTGAAAATGTCTGTACTTTTCAGGTGTGATATTGAGTGACATGTTGCTTCTTGTTCTTGTCATCTCATGTTGCTCTTCCTCACACCTTCATTGTATCCATTCATCCTCTCCATCATTCTCAGCATTTCCGTTGTTTATGAATGGACCGGTGGTAGACAGACCCTGTTGAGTAGATTGGCTTTTTTTTTTTTACTTTCTTACCTTAGCTGTGAGCAAGAGAGTTTTATCTCACCCTTTCAATAATGTAAGGTCCCCTTTAAATCTCCCCCACTCAGGGCCCAGGACAGCTTCTCTGAAAAGTCACGACTGCATCAATTCTGAATGTGAAGGTCCACGTTGCAACAGATCGTATCCTAGTCTGCAACGTTACCCACCAAACAAGGCACACACTTCTAGCTTGCAACATGAAGCTTATTTGGAAGCTTATCATCACATACTCTAAATAATGTCGCTTCAATTCTTTAGGTTTAGAGTCGATGGCAAAAACATCTATTGGTTCTGAACAGCGCTTATCATTCAAGCGTATTAGCATGTCTGGGGAAAATATGATGTTATAATATTCCATCTTTTTTGACACACAAGGCAAGACAAAAAATGCAACGTAAACATGACGTTAGAATCTTGAAGTCGTCTTTAAATAGAAATACACAAGTTTTACTGATTACAGTGCTGTTAAATTCTGAAATGATCAATCAGATGCTGGTTTCGAATTATAGTTCCATGTAAACATTGCATTTTCATTTCTTTCATCAGTGTTAACAAAACTGTGCTAAAAACACAGACATCATATAGACACTATTATAAATGTAGTTCTAAAACTGAAATACAAATGACTTTTTTTGGATGTTGAAAACCACCCAAGCAGCAATCATCAATGTCTGATCAGTACTCCTGTCATAGTAGATCGTTTTGATAAATGTTTCACATTTCTGGCATTTAGCACATACCCATATCGTGACTTACATTTTTTATTACAATTTATACAAATGAGCAATCAAGGTTGGTGGACACCGGATTCAAACTCATAACCTTCTGATCAATTGGCCAACACCTTAACCACTAGGCTACCACATCCCATCTCTGTAGAGCTAAACATTATTAAAGATGTTCTACAAAGATAAATGTTTTTAGTTTGTTCTTTATCTGCAATCAAACTGTACATTCAGAAAAAGATTTGGTGAAAATATCCATAAAAATCAAGTCCCTGATTGGCTACACAATTCTGACTGCTTAACATTGTTTATTTTTCATGTAAATAAAACATTTTGAATTCTTGGGATAACTACTGTAATCATACAGATTCATGAAAAGCAGAAGACAGTTAATCTGCAGGTAATACACAACTAATTATCCTGAAAATTAGATCTTTTTTTTTTAACCATATTATTCAAAATAAGATCCTAAATGAAAGTGTGCAAAGCACGAAGATCCTGTTGTGTAACAAAGGATCGGGTTCCATCACAGGGACTCATCGAGCATTGTGTCAAATTTAAGCATGAGGCCGATGATTAAATGCTCATTTGCAATTCATGAATTTGACATTTTAGTTCATTTTAGCTCAACATTCATGTCTTGTACACTTTGTTTTTCTTTGCCGTCATCTTCCAATCTCTCCACCCCCCCTTCCTTCCTTCTTCACGGTCTCCATGGTGAGGATTAGGGTGACGGCGGCTGACAGGTTGATTTCTTGCTGAAGGCAGAACGGTGTACATTTTGTCTCCAGAATACTGCTGTAAAACCTGAGATAGTGGCTCTGGATCCAGCAGTCAGCGTTAGATCTTTTAGTGTCTTTAGAGCACTATGGTGACATTTACAGGGACGTCGATTCCTGAGATATTTACCCTCATGCCGTAGTGACCCGGTCGATTTGCCATGCGTTGTGTCTTGCACGTTAATTACATGATTGATTCATGCGTTCGTGTTTTGTTTATGCCTCTTTCAAGGCGAATAGAATCTGTCTTTGGCCTGAAGTCGAGCTTCTGTTTTTCACCTTGTTTCTAATTCCAAACGAAATGAGTCATCTCGGTCTGAATGGCAGCGTGCTGTGTTCCGAGCTCACTCAAATGCTGCTGGAGTTTTCTTTTTGCCTTCTGCAGTGCTTCTCCCTCATTCATAATTACCGAATCAAGTCGGCACATTCAAAATTCCTAAAGCCGTAAATCACCGGGGAACAATTCCGTGCCTACGTTTGGGTGCTTATCTTTCCCACACAGCTAATCCAAGGTTTGAATTGCTTCAGAATTTTTTTTCTTTCCTTGTTGCCATCCTGAAAAGCGCTGAGCTGTGAAAGGCCAAAAGCCATCATCAGAATAAAGCAGCCTCACTTTGCTTCTACATCGAGGCACCCGCTGTAGCAGACCAATCAGCCAGCCTTGGGGGCGGAGCTTCAACCGTCACTATCTGTGTGTCTTTTTTTCATCTGTCCAGTTATGCTGTTTATTCTCAATGAAGATATTGCCTGAGGCTGCGGACTTAGGTGTGCCTCCTTAGAGTGCTTTCCTTAGTGTTTTTCTTTCTCTGTTCTCTCTCTCTCTCTCTCTCTCTCTCTCTCTCTCTCTCTCTCTCTCTCTCTCTCTCTCTCTGTGTGTGTGTGTGTGTGTGTGCTGAGCAATTTTTTTTGCAGTAAGGGAGTGGGAGTGTGTAGTGAGCACACGTAATGAGCATGAGCAAGAAACGGAGCAACTGATGACGGCTGAAGCGATGCTCTCAGCTCCCTTCTGCCTGATTTATTGTGGAGGTTCCTGGAGCTGAATGGAGAAACAGAGAAGCGTGTGTGTACTGTACTTTGGGTAAAGTGAGAAAAACGGACGGATCTACAAGGGGAAATAAAAAGAAAGCAGCATGAGTGAAGTATAGAGGAGTTGGAATAGCAACATCTAACAAGAGTCAGATGACTCCTCTTAGACAGAGAAGGCGGTAGAAAGGGGTTGGAGAAGGGAGGTCGTGTTTACAGAGTGCAGACAGAGAAGTGTGTTTCTTTTTCTCTCAGGAAGCAGGTGTGACTGCGCCTCCTCTTAGTGTGTCAGTAACACTCAGCGCACACGCAAAGGATTGCTCCAGTGCCAGAAGCCGAGAGAGACAGAGCAGTGTTGGAAGGCAGCTTGTTCACTGGACAGAAAATCAGCTTGCATGACATAACAGAACAGACAAAAAGACTCCGCAAGGACGACAAAGAGACTGAATTGTACCAGAAATTGTCCATCAGCCAACGTCCATCAGAATGTCCTCAAACGAGCTGAGCGCCCCAGACCCGGAGCCCTGCATCCGCACCTTCAAGGAGCACATGCGACTGGAACTGGAGCCCCCCAGACTAGTCACATCTCCCAAAGTGTCCCCACGCAGCTCCCCGCGGCTCTTCCGCAGACTCATGGTCAACAAGGGTAGCCGCCACCGACGGCGCTTCACAGTCGCACACACTTGGTAAGTCGAGAGAAGAGGAAAGGAGTTTGGAAGTGATATATAACAGGTATGTTTAGGATGCCACTGGAAGACATTCTGACTCTAGAGCTATGTTTATTCAGATATGATATCCGTGAATGGAGAACGTGTGTTGGTTACAAGCTAGAAAAGAGAACAATTCCAGCAATGTATTTACATGACTTGTTTTTCTGAACAGTGCTGTGCATAACCAGTGCATAACCTGTGGTAAACTGCTGCACAGGCTTGTGGTTTTAGCCATAGTGTAACTGCAGTGTAAGTACCCGGTGGTACGCTGAGCGTGTGTGTTTGTATGTACTTCAGCTTTTAGAGTATAAGCAGGGGGAGTATAATAAGCTAGGCTTAATATATCACTGGCTTTGGCTTGCTGTGTGTAATACAAAGAAAGATGCATTTTGAAAAGCAGCTGTTTAACATGTGTGACACAGACCTGATAAACCCTGGTCTGAATAGAATATAGCACATTTCACCCAAGGTCATTGTGTTTATGTTCTTGGCACAACAAGTGATTTTTCCCTTAGTTTTCCTACAAATGCACATTTATTTGCTAGTCCCGCTTGACCACCCCAAAGTCTTGCCCGGGAAGAGCAGCTGACAACCTTGTGTTCTCACAATAGTTAAAGCGCATGGTTTTGTTTTTAATATCCTGGCATTGTACAATTTCTTATTGTTTCCCTTTTAATGGTTTCCTTATCTGGCACATGCTGTACGTGCTACCTTGCAATTTGTGTGAAGGCATTTTTTTAGTGACATTTACAACATATGAAAACTAGCATTTAAATAGAATACATGTTCAGAGGAAGCTGTAGAATCTATTTCAGTCCGTTGGTTTATATCCTGAGCTCAGGCTGTCTTCAGCTACAGAGATGATCAGGGATGTGTGTGGGCTAGAAGAGAAATTGCAATCGAAGGCTATTTTGAGGGTTTTGGCAGACAAAATTCGAGTAAATAGAACATAATTAGCGTCCTGTCTAGACGTGGGCTATAGCTGAGGTGGATTAATCTAAGTGATGATTGTAATACTGAACATCTTGAAGACTTTTGAGCTGATATGGCTTCTGATCCTGAGTGCATAAAATTGAGCTTGTCATACTACTCACCATTATTTGTGTGGTTCTGATTTGGGGAGGTGTGTGTGTGTGTGTGTGTGTGTGTGTGTGTGTGTGTGTGTGTGTGTGTGTGTGTGTGTGTGTGTGTGTGTGTGTGTGTGTGTGTGTGTGTGTGCTTGTGTGTGTGTGTGTGTTTGTGTGATGCTGCAGTGCTACAGTCAGCCATTCTGTCTCTAAGAGGATCTGAGTGCTTGTCCCTCTGTTCAGTCAGCCAGACGAAGACTGTTAATGTTTAATGTGTCAGGTATAGTGCTTAAACACACACACACACACACACACACACACACACACACACACACACACACACACACACACACACACACACACACAAATCAAAGGTACACTGTAATTTTAGCTACAGATTTTTGTGTTCTGTGTGCAAGCAAAGTGCCCCCACAATGTCAAACTGTCTGACATTACAATCATTGTATAGACATTTTGTCCCCCACCAAGTTGTAAAAAAATGCCCCCCACACACCTACACAAAAAAAAACGTCTGTCTGATGTTCCTGTCCTTGTACAGACATTCAGTCCCCACTAAGATAGAAAAATATGCCCACACACTCAAATACCTTAGAAACCAAAAGGTACACACACACACCACATACACACACAACACACAGATCTGCACACACTGTACCAGCTTATCATGGCAAATCTGCAAGCAACTGACATCACTAACGCTGCTCATCTTTACAAACAGAGACAGAACAGAGATAATGAACCTCTGGTTATAAATTCTCTGTGAATCTAAATACTCAACTAAGCCTTCAAGGGACTTTGTTTGGTCTTTATGAGGTAAACATTTTACCGCCTTTTGTCCTTTTGGTTTCCAAGGTGTGTGTGTGTGTGTGTGTGTGTGTGTGTGTGTGTGTGTGTGTGTGTGTGTGTGTGTGTGTGTGTGTGTGTGTGTGGACTGAAACTTCTATAGTCCATGTCATGTATATTACAATGGCAATATACAGAAAGACATCTGGGAGTTAGTGATTTTAATAATGTCTGTAGTGCAGTAATAAAGCACTTAGTGATGCACACTCTATACTCCGGGTCACAGCTTCACTTCCCCTAATAGACACTGAGGAAACGAATTACACTAATTAACAACCAGAGGCCAGTTTTGACAATTCATAGTCTTGCGATATTGTCCTTGGACTAACCTTTCACAAGTCTCTTACATGAAATTGCTGTCGACAGTTAATTAAAAGTACCAGAACTGCAGATAATGTTAGAAGGTAAAGCCAGGGATTTTAGGGTGAGGAAGATGACGCTAGTTGTTTTGAAACTCAAATTTAAAACAAATCCTTTACTTTTAATGTTATGTCTAAAACCACACCTCTAGGCACATACTGTATACTCAGAGACTAGCGTAGGACTTCTCTTTGTCCGGATTGGTTGGAGATATGTGGTACGTGTCATTTGTTTTCTTTTCTTGTTTACAGAGAATTCATTTAATAAAAGCATCTACAATATAAGGACTTTTTTTGTTAGGGATTTACAAAATACTTATGATTTATAAACTACTCACCCCGCCTTTTTTAGAAATGCAACCATTGGCAGCAAGACAGAAGGAAATTTAATGATGTTTATTTTACTGCAAAATGCCGTTTCAATAACCGGAAAAAATTACATGATAAACATCAAACTGTTCTAGTCTCTTAGGGAATCTGCTATAAAACGCCCACCAAAACA